>NC_067481.1:19095257-19395257 GCF_947179515.1 Apodemus sylvaticus
CAGCTGGGTTCTTTCTAGACGGTCTCCCAGTGGCTCATCACTGAAATCCTTACTAAAGCAGCGAGTGATCATTCACTGTGTGGTGGTTTGAATGAAAACGGCCCCCATAGGCTCACAAGGAATGGCACTATTGGTAGGTGTGGTCTGGTTGGAGTGTGCCACTTCATGGTGTCCCTTTACTACAATAGAATCCCTAACTAAGACAAGCTGTTTATTTGGTATCTTGTATAATTTGTATCTCCGTAATAGCTATGTGTGTCAGTGAAGGTTAGCCCTGTTTAGATGACAGAATGAGCATGAAGGTAGCCATGCAGGGGAGGAGCAAGCAGGAGAGCCCAGCAAAAGCTGAGTGTGTCACTTGCCCCTAAGTGTGGTCTTCACTGTGCGTTTTAGTTATCTGGGTGTTGTCGGCAACTTTGCCATCCTTATCTCCAACAGTCAAAGTCTCAGATGTCCCTCAGCCTGCGAGCCTATGCCAGCATCTGACTGCTAAGTTTGGCTTTAGAAAACAATCCACACTCGTGGTGTTGGATCTCACTTTGAATTCAGGGTCCACACCTCAGGTGTCTTGTTCCTGTGCTTCCCTGGCCCAGGCAATGTCCTCCCCTGTTCTCTAAGATGACTGGCTCTTTTCTGTACTCTCAAGCTCCTAACCTAGCATCTTTATTTCACTGACAACGCAGAAGGTCCCAGAAGAGAATTTCCCTGTCTTCTGTGGCACGTACTGTCTGCTGAGTGAGGGACCGGGCATGGTGCCTGAGCTCCATTTGCTCCCAAAGTCAACTGTAAGCAGAGGCCTGGAGATGGGGCTGAGCAGGCCCTGGACTGCTCTTCCCAGCCGTGTACACACATACTGTAAACGTAAATAAGCTATAAATGTAAGTGCTTGCGTACATGAGTTAGAGAATAAGGATAAAAGATGGGAATTACTTGGAGACAAAAGTTAAAGCCATAAAAGTTGAAATGAAAAAAGTTGAAACTAAGCATAGATTTGCTTTTTTGTTTCCTTTCTTCCTTCCTTCCTTCCTTCCTTCCTTCTGTCCTTCCTTCCTTCCTTCTTTCCTTCTTTCCTTCTTTCCTTCTTTCCTTCCTTCCTTCCTTCCTTCTTTCCTTCTTTCCTTCTTTCCTTCTTTCCTTCTTTCCTTCCTTCCTTCCTTCCTTCCTTCCTTCCTTCCTTCCTTCCTTCCTTCCTTCCTTCCTTCCTTCCTTCCTTCCTTTCTTCACAGCTCTGTGTTCTGCTCAAGATAGCTCTCTGTTCAAGATCACTCTCTTGCAGACCAAAGCCCAGTCCTTAGGAATTGCGTATCAATTCAGTCATTCACACACACACCCCCCCCCACACACACACACACACCTGTTCTCTTTTGATCAGTTGTCTTACGATTATGACCTTAGCCCTTTGGCTCCAAAGCCAGAGGCACATGGCTGAAGCTGCTGACCTCTGCTGCTTGCTGGAGCTGGAAGCATAGATTTTCTTAGCTCACAATTTTTTGTTGGTGTTTTGAGACAGGGTCTCTCTGTAGACCAGGATGGCTTTGAACTCACAAAGCTCCTCCCCTTACCTCTGCTTCCCAAGTGCTGGGATTAATGAGTTTGGCACCACGCACTGTTGGTTGGGAAGTTAGGTAATAGGACCAAGTTATAAGATACATTGACTTTAAATGAACAAAGTGCTGTTAACCACTCCATGATGGTAATCTTTAAGACTCAGATTGTGTTGGGGGGAGACATGCCTAGACTGTGAAAGCTTGAGGTTCTTACGTCTGCTTAGGTGAAGTTTGTGTTTATGGAGCTAAGAGTGGCCACCTTGCCTAACTTGTAAGTTACTCGTGCAGTTGTGCACCACGGAGAGGCTGGTGCTGGATGCCCGAATCTCGTGCCGCGCCAGCTTACGCAATGGCACTGTCTGCTCAGGCTCATTTCTCCCTTCCCCCAGTCTTCCAGTTCTTTTTGTTTTGCGTTTTCCCAAAACCTTCCTATGTTGCCCAGAAGCCCTTTCTAATCCCTTAGTTTTGATGGCCTGGCACACTCCTGATTCCCTCAGTTAACAGACTCCAGGAGACATGGCCTCTCTGACTTCTTCCCCAGTTCCTTGACTACTCTCAAAAGGAGATCCATCCTGAGAGGTCATCTCCCTAAGTCCTGCCTGCAGTGAGCTGTTTTCCTCCTGGCCCCAAGCTCCTGGAAGAACGACTCAGACTCAGAATAAACTTAGAAACACCTAGGTCATATAGCTAGGCTCAGAGCCTGACTAGCTGATGATAACCCATTACACTTGTGTTCATTCCGCCACGTGGGGCTTACCTCTGCTCGGGTATCAAGTGTCTGTCCTCCTCACATCTTACTCCGTGACTCTCCCCTCATATGGCTCTATCCCCAAATCCTCCTGCTTACCAGATGTCCCACCTTCTAGTCTACCCTTTCCAAAGGTTTTTGTTTTTGTTTTATTGACAAGCGAATCAATCATACAGTTCACAAGAGCTTTTTCGCTACCCTGCCCCTGTGTTGATAGTTCTTGAAAGTGAACTTAGTGCCTGCCTGTAGTACTTAGAAAAGAAAGGTACCTCAATCCAAAGTTCTCTGACCCTGATATAAGACCCTGTGGCTGAGGTCAGCATGAATCTCCCGAGTGTGTGTGTGTGTGTGTGTGTGTGTGTGTGTATTCATATCACAGCTCTCTGAGGAAACTTGTGGGATATAGTTCTCTTATTCCCACATGTGGGTCCTGGAGGTTGAACTCAGAGCTCAGGGCGAGTGGCTTGGTTGTAGGTGCCTTTACCCAGTAAGCCATCTTGCCGGCCCCGGCTGCCATTCCGTTTCACTCCTTATCCAGATTATTCAGTGGTATGTTTAAGGGTTTTTCCTTTCTTCTTCTTTCCTTCCTTCCTTCCTCCCTTCCTTTATCCTTCCCTCCCTCCCTTCTCTCCTTTGTTGCATGGCATGGGAGGTGGGGTGTTCAGTGTGCCGTGCACACACGTGCAAACCTAAGGACAGCCTGCTGGAGTTGGTTCTCGCCTTCCACTATGTAGGTTCTGGGGCTCGAACTTAGGTCATCAGGCTTGGCAGCAAGAACCTTTACCCGCTGAACCATCTTGCTGGCTCCTCTATGTTGTTTTCGTTTGTGTTTCTAATGCTGTGCAGGTTAAGCCAAATCCTTGCATACACCAGGCAAGCAAGTGCCTTGCATGGGTGGCGTCCCCTTTCCTCAGAGCCTTTCACCTAGTCTCCGTGGGTTGACCTCAGAGAGCTCAGGGTTCCCTCCAGTGTGTGGAAAGGCATGTGTGCGTTTTCTCCAGAGGTCCATTAGACTGTTCACAGGAAAGACCAGAGGAGAAAGCTGAGCGTGAAGCTACAGACTTGTAATTCTGTGGCATAGGAGGTTCAGGCAAGAGGATCAGGAGTTCAAGCTCAGCTTGAGCTGTGTGAGAACCTGTCTCAAAGAAGCAAAATCAACACAAGACACACACACACGCACGCACGCACGCACATGCGGAGGGAGTGTGGGTGGGTGGGGGAATGGGAGTAAGATTGAATGAAACAATATGCCAACCTAAACGATGTCCACCACTTTCTTTTTCTTCTCTATCTTACCTTTGATATTTACTGATCCAGGGTACTGATCACGAGAAGCCTATACAATGTTAGGGGAGGAAAAACATGGCAGCAGAGGACTCTGCAGGCTGAGATCAGAGGGTCACCAAACCAGAGCCAGGATAGGCTCAGGAGAAAGCTGGGCATCAGGCTCTGGGATGACACCTCATCCCAGAGAACTTGCAGTGATATGAAAGTTCCCCTGGTGAAAATCCAGTCAGCTAGTAAGTCAGTGTCTGCAGGAAAAGCCTGAGTATCCTTTCGTCTACCCTTCCACCTCTGCAAGTTCAAAGCTTGTTCCTGAATTGGCGAGATGGCTCAGTGGCTAAGGGTTGGTTGCTGCCAAGCCTGGTGACCTGAGTTCAATCCCCAGGAGCCACATGATGGGAGGAGAGACTCAACTCCCTCCAGTTGTCCTCTGATCTCTATATTCTAACCGCAACATTCTAACATAGCATGCTTGTGCCCTTCTCAACCAAATAGATAAAATGTTGACTCATTGGCAGCGGAGGTCTGCCACAGAGCCTGTCAGTCTCAAGGCACCTCCAGGGCTCTGGCCATAGCAGGTCACTGCTGGCATCTATGCCCCTACCTCTGTGCCTCTGGCCCCCTTAGTCTCTCTTTATGGAATAATTTCCTTTCCACTGCCCAAACACAAGCCCTGTGCATCCTTCTAGGCCAGACTCAGGATCTCTGTTTCTATGCCCACTCCTGATTTTTCTAATATCACCTCAACAAAATCAGTCTTTCTTGGGTAGATGTCAGATGTTTCCTGCATCTCACTGATGTGTCAGGGTGTAGTTTAGACGCTTGCCTTCTGGTTTTCCATGCAGGTAGGGACTGACTGTTCTTTACATGTCCTGTGTCACTAACACCTACCTCTATGCTTCGTCCCAACAGGAGCTTAATACAGGTTTGTGCAGAACGGAATCAGTTGTTGTGATTCACTGAAAATTAGAGGCCAGTGCTGATTTAATAGGTCAGGAAAGACTATAATAACAGTAATAGCAAGGTCTCACTTCCACCACTTACTCACATAACTGAGTCTGTCTTGGCGCTGGATTGTGAGACTCTCCCTGTCAGTGTGCATTTCTTTGATATGCTAGAAAGGATTCTTGTCCTGATACCGACTGGAAGCAGCTCAGACGCCCTGTCTGTGTCGCTCCGACTATATTGTCATTTCAGAGATAATGTATGATGTGTCTCATAAGCACACACATCAACCTTTTCTCTTAATTTTCATGGCAATATTTTTGTGAGATCTGAGTTAGTTTAATCCAAACCACGTTAAACTAAGCATTTTCTGCTTTCAAAAACAGAATTGCAAAGTTTAGATTCTACTATTCATGAGCAGTTTGTTTTAATAATCTGAAAAGGCTGGGACACTGCAAATGGGTGGTACAGACACACACACACATTACAGATTTAAATTAGTTCAGTAGTAAGACCCATAGATTAAAGGGTTCAACTAATTTTGACAAATAGATTTTTCTCCATCAGACTCTGAATTTTGGAGAAAAGGAATCAAGAATTTACCTATTTGTTTTGTTTTTTTTTGAGTACATGTTATGGGCTAAACATTATGGTCAGTTGTGATTCAAGATCAATAAAACAGTATTTCCCCTTAAACAGCACATCATCTCAGAGAGATATAAGCAAATGACTGAAATAGGAGCCTCTGAGATGAGAGAGGGAGACTCCTCCTCTGAGAGCCACGCTTGAGGTTGGGATGGATGTGCCCGCCAGCCAGTGGGGCTGTTGAGGCAGAGAGCTGCCGGGAGGTCACAATTGATAATCTCTTTTTTAAATATGTGAAGTGGGAATCTAGGTCATCTCCAAGAGTTAGAGGCGTGATGTAGCTCTTGAGAAGAACTGAGTATTTCAATAATTCATAAGGAGAATTAGAAAAGAGATAACAAAGGCGAGGAGGAGATGGCGTGTGAGAGCATGAGGGTAAAGGAAAGCCGTGCACGCGCACGCGCGCGCGCTCCAGCGAGAGCAGAGAGCTAGCTGAGCTGAAATTGGATAGTGTGGGGGAGGAGGCGCCGAGCCGCCGTCAGTCAGTCAGCGCGCTGCTGTAATTTGCTCCTGCTCTACTCTATGGCCATATTGTGCTCAGGGCTCACAGGGCAGGGCTAACGGAAGACGTGAAGAGCCCTTCCAAGAAAGCATGGCCTAGCCTGGGAGGGGTCTCCGTAAGAGGAGATTGACAAACTTGGAGAAAGTGAGAGTAGGCCTGGGCTCTGGGTCCTCTGCAAACCTTGCCGCTCTGCTTTTGCTCCTCCTTATGTTTATTTATCTTTATTTTTATGCATATGAGGGTTTTGCCTGCATGTATGTAGGTGCACTGTGTGCATGCCTGAAGAGGGCGTTGGATCCCCTGGAACTGGAGTTAGACAGTTGTGAGCTGCCGTTGAGGGCACAGGCAACTGAACCCAGATCCCCTAGAGGAGCAGCCAGTGCTGCTAAGCGCTGAGCCCCTCACTCCGCCTCTTGCCCTTCAGTCAGCTGCACACAGTCTGTGCATAAGGTAGTGGTACTGCCGGCTTGAAGAGGAAGATTAAGTTCCAAAGCCTGGTCGTCCTGGCGGCTTGGATGTGGGCTGTGATTGGTAATGCCAACCACCAGGAGAAGAGCCAGCTTTACCCATAATGCAATGTAAACCTTCCACTTGAGGGCTACGCCAAAGGTCAAAGACATTTTACCGCCCATGGTTCTTGGGCAGAGCTTTACTCTGTGATGAGAAAAGCTGTGGTGGCCAGCCTTCCCGAAGAAGTTCTCTCTCTGCCTGCAAGCTTAGCCAGGAGTGCAGATCTCCTTGTTTTCAAGAATTTTTAATGTGTCTTTTCTTGATATAATGATGTTACTTTTGGATGTCACTGGCAACCCAAAAGCTCTTCCTCCTCCTCTTCCTCCTCCTCCTTCTCTTCCTCTTCCTCTTCCTCCTCAGAGTCTTGCTTCTGACAGTTAGTGGTGTCTTGTGATTTCTTTTACTTGTTGTCAGTGGTACCATCATACTTTCCCCCTTAAAGATAGAATTTGTAAGACTCTAATTTCACATAAGGATAAGCCACTTTCACAAGAGCACACTGTGTGTTGCATTTCCAGTTTCTTCACGTGAAGAAACACAAGAACACCAGAAGTTACACAAGAGTAACACTGATGTCTATACTTAATTACTGCACAGAGTGCTGTGTCAGTGTAGCGTAAAAGAAGAATATACCCAACAGAAATCATGGACTATAGCAGTGACATGGTGAAGGTCAGTGTCCCCAGAAGAGTGAAGAGAAGTCACAGGTCATCTTCCTCTTAAGCAATGGGGCGAACAGTCCTATAGAGTAGACCACAGATACTCTGGGGAGCCCGGGTCATCAGTCTGGCTGATTTGGCTTGTAGTGGCAAGTAGTTGAAAACTATTTTTGAAACTTCATTTCCATCTGGGTGGCCCTAAAAAGTCATACCCATTTGTCATGTGACATTTGTCACTGAAGACAATCTGTTCTTACTCACAAAATTGTTGCCATCAGTCTAGACCATGGAACTCTTCTGTGTCTACCCACCCGGCCCAGGCACACTTGCTGCTTCTCCAAGTTTGTTTCCACTGGTCGACCTATTATTACCTTGTTACTAAGATGTAGTTCTCATAGCCTGCTGCTGTATTGTAATAGATGTATTTTCCACTGAATTTTCCCAAAGGCAGACTTTCTTCCTGATCTCAAGAGGCAATAAAGCAAGTAATAATTCCAAGTTAGATATTAGGTCAAAGAGACACAGAGTAAAAGTGTTCAGTGTAAGTGTAAAACTATGTAACTTGCAGCCTCCCTGCTCTCTTCAAATACAGCAGCAGCTAGGCCTGGTTTCTGGTTTTCTGTTTAAAACAATGTAAGAGACCTGATAGTTCATCCTTGTCTATTGACAGCACTTGACAGGATATTATTACCGTGTGTAAGTGACACGGGCGGTCTGTCCTAAGGGGCATGTAAGAAGGCAGGCCTTCCTGTGGACGTCCTCCTCGATTTTGGTGAGTTGGTTTAAGACTGTCTCTTCTTCCTTTGCAGGTTGTAAACATGTTAAAGGCATACTGTTATACGGACCCCCTGGTTGTGGTAAGACTCTCTTGGCTCGACAGATTGGCAAGATGCTGAATGCGAGAGAGCCCAAGGTGGTCAATGGGCCAGAAATCCTCAACAAGTATGTGGGCGAATCGGAGGCTAACATTCGTAAACTCTTCGCTGATGCTGAAGAGGAGCAAAGGAGGGTATGTGGACATAAGACTGGCTTACTAAGAACATAGTGTGGTAGTGTGGCTCACGTGAGGAGTGATGCCCAGAGACATGGCACACACTCGTCACTGTGATCTATAGTTTGAAACAACTTGCAGGTAAAATACAGTTGGCATCAATAATTATATGCAGGATTTCCCTAGAACAATGGCTCTCAACCTTCCTGTCTTAGTCAGGGTTTCTATTCCTGCACAAACATCATGACCAAGAAGCAAGTTGGGGAGGAAAGGGTTTATTCAGCTTACACTTCCACACTGCTGTTCATCACCAAAGGAAGTCAGGACTGGAACTCGAACAGGTCAGGAAGCAGGAGCTGATGCAGAGGCCATGGAGGGATGCTTCTTATTGGCTTGCTTCCCCTGGCTTGCTTAGCTTGCTTTCTTATAGAACCCAGGACTACCAGCCCAGGAATGGCCCCACCCTCCTTGATCACTAATTGAGACAATGCCTTACAGCTGGATCTCACGGAGGCATTTCCTCGAGGGAGGCTCCTTTCTCTGTGATAACTCCAACATCTGTCAAGTTGACACAAAAACCAGCCAGTACACTTCCTAACACTGTAAGGAACCTCTCATGTTGTGATGACCCCCCCAACCACAAAATTATTTTCATTGCTACTTTATAACTATAATTTTGCTACTGTTACAACTGTAGCGTAATATCTGTGTTTTCTGATGGTCCTAGGCCACCTATTTGAAAGGGTCATTCGATCTCCCACAGGGGTCGTGACTCACAACTTGAGAACCTGTGCCCTAGAGGTTATATGTGGTTGGCACGATTTGACAAGCTCCTACTATATACATGTTCAAAACAGGCCTTGAATATACTTCCAAGGAGTACTTTCAGACCACATTGTTATCAAGCCCTTGAGCTCAGTTTGTCTTTTGGGAAAGGAGGGACGTTAAGTCCATGAACAGACTTTAGGAATCGTCCGTGTCAAGTTCCACAAGATGCAGCAGGCCGTCAGCACTGGAGTCCGCCCAGTCACGGAGTACTGTCTCTTAAAGTATGGCAGTGCCAGGTTTTCCCACCTACAATGACATGGAAGACCGTGGAGGACGTTATTTCGAGCTCCAGAGACCATCTTTAAACTGACTGTGAGTTTAAAAACTCAAAAGCTGGGAGGCTGGAGAGATGGCTCAGTGGTTAAGAGCACGTACCGCTTCTTCCAGAGGACCTGGGTTCGATTCCCAGGATTCATGGGGCAGCTCAGTTAGCCGGAACTCCAGTTTCAAGGACTCTGATGTCCTCCTCTGCTCCCCTAAGGCACCAGGCACACACATACACTTACATATATGCAAGCAAAGCATTCACACACATAATATAAAAGTAGTAAGTCTTTAAAAAACAACAGCAACAGAAAACAAAAACAAAACAAAACCTCAAAAGCTGAATTTGGGCCTTAGGTGGGGAAAATTATTTGAAAACCAAGTTTCCTCTTAACTGTGACAACTATTTCATGTGTCATCTTGACTGGGTCATAAGTTGCCCAGATGTTTAGTTGTACATACACCCTGGGTATATTTGTAAAAGTGTTTCTGGGTAAAATTAACTTTGAATCGGTAAGCTGAGTAAAGTTGATTGCCCTCTCACTGGAAGCAGATCAGTCAATCGGAGGCCACCTGGCATCTTCTAAACAGAAACAAAAGAACTAGAAGCCACAGAATGACATTTTAAGAGAGCCTGAAAGAAAAATTGAGTATTTAAATTCTTCATATGAGATACAGGGGCAGAGTTCTGTGGTGGAGCACTGTGTGAGGCCCGAGGTTCAGTCCCCAGTACTGCAAGAATAAATGATTGAATCTCTCGTTCACTTTAGCATCTCAATGAAGTTCTGCATCCTACTGTGAAGGGGGTGAGGATGTTTCTTCTGTTGATTTTTCTTTGCTACATATGGCCAAGAATGACAGCAGGGGGATTCTTTTTTTTTTTTTTTTAAAGATTTATTTATTTATTGTATGTAAGTACACTGTAGCCGTCTTCAGACACACCAGAAGAGGGAGTCAGATCTCATTACAGATGGTTGTGAGCCACCATGTGGTTGCTGGGGATTGAACTCAGGACCTTCAGAACAACAGTCAGTGCTCTTAACCACTGAGCCATCTCTCCAGCCCCAGCAGGGGGATTCTTGTATCGTTCGTCATATAAGTGCAACATCCCTCCTCTTTACAACCTCTTTGAACTCGGGAGGAAATAATTGCTGATGCTGTGATTTCAAAGATGGCGAAACAGCATACTACATCTCAGAGTTAAGAAAAAGTCTGGTGGACTTACGTGGTGATGGAAAGAAAATGATCTTTAGTGTATTTTAAGAATTCTTTTTTTGTTTGTTTGTTTTTTGTTTTTTGTTCTTTAGCATTAGGCAGCAGTCCTTATGAATAGTTTTAACTACCTTAAGAAAAACAAACAAAAACAAAACAAAGCAAACTAAAAACTAAAACTGAATCTAATGAGCCCTGATAGTTATACACTAAACAAAGATGAGTTGAAACACAGTCTAGAGAATCTACAGCTCATAAAAGCTCACTTGTGAGAGTTTCCATGTAGCTGCGTAGATAACTTTCGTACTGTTTTTAAACTCAGTCAGTTTAAATATGGCACTACTAATGATGAAACTGCATTGGCAAAGAATTTCTGGATAGATATTATTCATACCCAGCTTCTTCTGTCACATCCAGGCACGACCTGATGTACCCTCCTCATGACCCCATGGTGGGTAATGTGGGTTACACAATAAAGAACTGTGTGACTCTGGACAGTCCCGGACCACAGAGATGAGTACTTCCATATAGGTCAACTAGATAAATTTAGAGCAGCTACTTTCGAAGGCTGTTGCCAGGGGCTCAGTAGCAGCAGTCCTGTTTCTATGGGAAAGATGGCAAATGGTAGAAACAATGCCAGGAGCCAGGACGTTGAAGAGGGTTGCACTATGGAAAGTCAAATCCTTTGGCATATGTTAACAGATGTCTCAGTTATATTCACATCTGCAAACCTGACTCCTAACTCACTATACTATGAGCGTGTCTTAAACTGACACTGTGAAACTTGATGTTGCTATACTGACTGGGTGGGGAGAGGGAGCTGATGGCAGGACACAAGATCTATAAGCTCTGAAAAGGCCCGGATTGTTCTGACATGTGCTTATGACAGCGCCCCCTGTGGTCATTCTGCAAAACAGCATCGTAAGTCCTTGGCCTCCTTCTTGACTTGTGGGTAGCAGGTTAGATACAGATGGAAGTTGTGATTACCACACAGCTCAGGGCATGGGGGCAGTGGCATGCCAGCAGCGCAGCTCCTTTCTGCTTCTTGTACATAAATGTTTTAGGTTCAAATGTTTTTATATTTCAGACAGGGTCTCACTATGTAGACCAGAGTAGACTGGCCTCTTAGAGATCCGCCTGCTTCTGCCTCCCATGCTCAGCCAGGCAGTGAATACCATTTGGAAATGTAAAATCCTACATTTTCCCAGTCATGAGCAATAGTGTCCTGGGTTTGCACTGAGTTAACTACAGCGCTATGAAGTGCTCTCTGGCAAAGAGAAGCTGGAAGTTCCGGTTTTTCTACAGGTTGGTCAATGGGATTGACATGGGATTTTTTTTTCTTACGAATCAAAGTATCATTTGTCATTAGGCATATGTATAATGTATATTCAGTATATACAGTGACACTGAGAAATGGAAAAAATTAAACGTTAATTTAGTTTTTAAAATATTTAGGGAAGGAGAATAATTTTAAGTGATTGTTTAGAGAAAAAAAATAAAACTTAAATTCCAAAAAGTTTGGAGGAGACCTGGGTATCATTTTAATTTAGAATTGCACTAAAGAATGAGCAGTTCTTTACATATAAGAACAGGAGGCATTTTATCCATTATATGAGTATATAGCAATTTCGACTTTTTCTCTTCTGGCATATACTTTTATGAATTTGTGGAACTTCCACTAAAGTTGGGCTGTAACATTAATATTTCCTAAGTTTATTTATTTACAGATTTAATCTAATTCTAAATAATGCTTGTTTCATTTCATCCTTGGTGTGCATGAACACATGAGGAATGTGTGTATGTGAGCGTGCTCATGTGTGATGCGCACGCAGAGGTCACGGCTGGTGCCTAACTACTACTCTCCCCTTTATTTTTTTAAGACAAACTTTCTCAGTGAACCTGCAGCTGCCATTTGGCTAGACTTGCTGGTTAACAAGGCCCTAGGATCTGCCTGTCTCTGCCCACCTAGCTCTGGGGTTCCAGGTGCACACCACTGGCCATCATTTACATGGGTGCTGGAGGTCAATATTTACAATTGTACATCAATAGACTAAATTAAAAAGCATGTTTATAAACCAATAAAAGGAACTCACAGGAGACCTCAAATTAGAAAAATTAGCAGTATATGATATAATATATATGTTTTTAGTTGTGAGCCTAGTCTTGTGAGCTGAGCCATCTCTTCTGCTCAAAAATATATAATTTATAAAATGTGCCAGCATCTTCAGTGATTAGAAGAATGTGATTTAGAAGCAGAACAATCAGCTCCATTAAAACCAGTGAGCAAGCACAGAAAGACAGTAGCATTGATTTGTCACGTTGGCAATTAGTTTTTATTTTTATATTACTTATTTGTGAGACTATACCAAAATAGGTACAGTCATGCAACATGGAATCCTAAACTCATTTAAATTTTTTTTTCTGAAGGTGCTGAGGATATAACCCTAGACTTATCCCTAGCACTACAAAATAGCAACAACAAAATTTGGTAGAAAAAGTATTTGATGGCTCTATTTTAAGCTCTTTAAAATATCCAGTATACCTTTTAACCTAACAGTTGTGTTTAGGAAGTAATTATGTATTTTGTCAAGGATTTAGGTAAAAAAAATTTTCATTGCAGCCAAATATATAATTAGAAATATATAATTACAAGTAATTAAATATCTAACAGAAAGGAACCAGAGTATGGGGACTGAGAGAGCTACTAACAATCATACTGTAGTTGTGGAAAAGGAAATAAGATAAAATAATAGACTGGAAAAACAAGCCGGCTGAGATACTGCAGAGTAACGCATGGGGTTCCATTTTGGTTAGCAGCTTTTAATGCTTAGGAGCTTTCTGGTTTCACATATTTTTCCAGATTTCTTCTAATTATGTTACTTTGCAATTAGAGTGGGAGATTTTGGAGTTGTCATCCCTAAAAGCCTTTATCAATCCCCTCCCCTCAGGTGTCAGGGAGCTATAGGGAAGAGAGGCAGAAAGAATGTAAGAATCGCCAGAAGTAGGGGCGATTCCAGGGGACCCTCCCCCAGACACAGTCAGGCTGGTGCATATGTGGATTCAGAGACCATGGCAGCATGCACAAGACCTGCTCGATTTCAAACCAGATAAAACTGCAGCCAGGAGAGAAGAAAGTGGCCACAGACTCCCACCCCTAAACGAGAAGTTATTTACAGTTGATACCAGCTGAGAAGGATACATCAGTTCTCTGCAGTGGACTGTGGCTGGATATAGCAGCCAGGCTGGATATAGCAGCCATGCTGGATATAGCAGCCAGGCTGCAGAGCAGGCCCCATCGCAGGAGTGGTTAGATTAACACGAAATGGATCCTGTGGCTTGTGTGTTGTTTTTATTTTGTGTGTCTGTGTGGTTTTTGTCTTAGCATTTTTGCCTTATTGGGTTTGTTGTTGTTGGATCATTTCAACTTGTTTTTGTATTGTTTTTGTTTTGAGAGAGAGAAAGAATGTAAAGTTGGATGGATAGGGAGGTAGGGAGGATTGGGGGAGGGGAAGAACATGATCAGAATATTTTACAGGAAAACAATTTTAATAAACAAACGCAAAATATTTCACTTTAAGAAAACAATTAAGGGGCCGGAGAGATGGCTCAGTGGTTAAGAGCACAGACTTCTCGATCTGAGTTCAATTCCTACCAACCACATGGTGGCTCACAGCCATCTGTAATGGGATCCGATGTCCTCTTCTGGTGTGTCTGAAGACAGCAACAGTGCACTCACATACATAAAATAAATAAATCTTTGAAAAAAAAACAATTAAAAGCAGAAATAACTATTTGAACTTCTTTCAAAGTCTTCAGGAGAAGACAAGATGTGATGAGCTCCCATTTTCTTAACTTAAGGTTTTTATTGATTATTTGGAAATTTTATATAATGCACCCCAATCATACTCACTTCCCAGTCCTCCCAGGTCTACCCCCACTCTTGCTACCTCCCCCAAAACAAAAGGAAAAAAAAAACCTAAATCCAATTTGTATTGCTCATGCACTTACTGGAGCATGGTCAAACTCCCAGTGGCCAGCCCCTTAAAAATAACTGAGACCCCCACCACCAAAAGCCACCAACTGTGAAGAGCTGCACACCCTCCAACGTCCTTATCACAGTTTTTGAGAGTTCTCTTCAGTGACTTTCTGTCTAGGCTGTTTCTTTTGGGGGAGAGGAGACAGAAGAGAGGATGTCACAGAAGCATTCTATGCCTCTCATTCTCAACTGTGAATCTGAAGTCACTGGTACCCATGAAAAGAAGCTTGCTTGCCCTTTATAGTCAGCAGCAGCAAGGGTCATAGTCTTCCACATGGTTTCTGGCTACAGCACAGACCAGATATCCATCCGCATAGCCTTTGGTGGTAACATGGGCCATGGACATCAACACAAGCCCAACAGCCGCAGCACCACGAACACCAACATGGCCTCATGTAGAAGCACAGACCACACACAGAAACATGACCTTTGGTGGTAACACAAACCATAGGTATCAACATGCCCCCCAGTAGGAGCTCAGACCATGGACCTCCGCATAGCCTAGGGACACAACATAGACCACAGACATGAACAGACCACAGTCCACATACAGATGACCACACAGACCACAGTCATTCTCATAGCTTTCATTGGTAGCATGGACCATGGTCGTCAACACTGCCCTTGGCTGCAGTGTGGTCAATCACAACCATCATGGCTCTTGGCAACAGCACAGGCCCCGGACATCCACATGGGCTCCATCAGCAACATAGAGCACAGATGCTTACATGGCCTGCAGTGGCAGCATGACCCCATGGCTTTGGAGGGCAGCACAGACCATGGACTTAAGTGGTGACACAGGCCACAGCTGCCCATGTCGCCCCATACCCTTGGTCACTGAGTCTGTTGTTTTGTAGTTCTCCCTTGTACACATGGTTCTGTTCCACCATTTTTCCTTCCAACTTCATGAGTCCAGTTTTAAAAAATGTTTTCCAAAAGTCTTGCCCTTGTCTAGTTTTCCTAGGGAATTCCGCAGGCTCTGCCACCACTGCTGCCTGGTCTGCCCTTCGAGCCTCCGTGGGTCTCTCAAGCTCTACGGAGGGAGCTGCTCCAGTCCATCACAGCCATACTTCAGGTTTTCACCCTCGATGGCGATAACGAGCTCCCTCCCGTCTGGCTCCTCATAGATAGAGTAGATGTTGGCGTGGACTGACTGTCTGGATCTGGGTCCGGGTGGCAGCTGAGTTGGTCGGCCAGTGAGCAGTGGGTCTTCAAGTTCCCCTTTTTTAAAGTTTAGAAATCTGTAGAGGCTGGCTAGATGATTCTGTGGGTAAGGGACTCCAGTATTCACTTGGTGAAAGGAGAGATCCAACTCCCACAAGTGGTCCTCTGACTCTCAGACATATGTATACACACACACACACACACACACACACACACCATAAATAACTGTAAATTTAAAAAATAGAAATATTATTAAGAGCATTTATCTTTAGGTGATAAGGGTAGTTTTTAACTTTATTTTAAATTGTTTTACAACTTTTGCTAAGTTATACATTTTCTAAATAAGACTAAATCTCTTAATTTAACTTATTATTATTACTTTGGGTTTGTGTGCATGTATGTATGTAGAGATCAGGGGACTAACCTCCTCCTGGGAGCTGCCTTCTATAAGATTCTAGGGATCTAACTCAGGTCACCAGGTTTGATCTATCTTGCATCCCTAAACCATTCTTTTAAAATTGTATATGTTTATGTTTGTGTGTTTGTGTAGTATAAGTATCTGTATGCCTATGGATATTTATGGACATGTGTGTGGAGGTTAAAGGAAAACCTGTAGGAATGAATTCTTAAACTGTGTGAGTCCCAGGTATTGAACTCAGGTCATCAGGCTTGGTGGCAAGTGCCTTTGGCCCGTTTAACCTGTCTGAAAGATCCTATCTTTATAGGCCGGGTGTGCTTGTGCACATCTTCTGTCCCAGCACTCAGGAGATAAAGGCAGGTGGATTTCTGTTCCAAGCCAGCCAAGGCTACATAGAAAGACTGCCTCAAACAACTCTCTCTCTCTCTCTCTCTCTCTCTCTCTCTCTCTCTCTCTCTCTCTCTCTCACACACACACACACACACACACTCTCTCTCTCTCTCTCTCTCTCTCTCTCTCTCTCTCTCACACACACACACACACACACACTCTCTCTCTCTCTCTCTCTCTCTCTCTCTCTCTCTCTCTCTCTCTCTCTCTTTCACACACACACACAAAGGATTGTATTTTTATTAGATGAATTCTAGTCATACCTAATCCTTAGGTTCACTATGCTCATTACTTAATTTATAGTTATGTATTTTCATACCTAGGTTCTATTCAATCCATTCTGTTCTATTATTCCTTGTTGTTTGCCTTGGTGTTAAACATAGAGAGTAAAAGACTCGTGATTGACATCAATTAAGCCTGTATTTCACCACAGTAGGGAGGATGCTGATCGTTCCCCAAATGAAGAACTGTTGCATGTTTGATGCGTCAGTTACCCTGTCTGATCATTACATGCTCTGTGCACACACTGCAATGACACTGCACCCCATAATAACCATGTGGTTACTGTCTTAAGTTTTCTAGCTCACTCCCTCTGGCCCCTCATGGGAAGTATAATTACTAAATATAAATTGCTAGAAAGCCCATGTTAATTTAAGTTAATGCATTTTTAGCTATTTTACAATTCCAATATCTTTGAGAGGGCAACATCCACAATTTAATTTACGCTCATCTATATTTACTAGTCAAAATGCAGTAAGCCAACCTGTAGGACGCTTTGTTTTGCATTTCTTGGTTAGTTTATTGATGCATTCAGATTGTGACCTTTAGCAGAATTTCCTTCCTTCCTAGCTTGGTGCTAACAGTGGCTTGCACATCATCATCTTTGATGAAATCGATGCCATCTGCAAGCAGAGAGGGAGCATGGCCGGCAGCACCGGCGTGCACGACACCGTTGTCAACCAGCTGCTGTCCAAGATCGATGGTGTTGAGCAGCTGAACAACATCCTCGTTATCGGTATGTCTGAAATAAAGGATGCACAGCGACAATGCCTACACATTAGCTGGTGGCTCGCCTGCGGCTGGGCTTTGGGCCTGAGCTGCTTTCTCCCGAAATTGCCGCATACAGAAGAGGGGAGACTACAGAAGAGGGGAGATGGGGAGCTGGAAAGGCCGCCTGCTGTTTTCAGCCACATACTTGCTCCTTATGTTTGCTCTTTAAATAGAGATTTTGCTGCAGAGGCTTTCCATGTTTTCTACTAGATAAAAAACTAGCCGGGCAGTGGTGGTGCATGCCTTTAATCCCAGAACTTGGGAGGTAGAAGCAGGGGGATTTCTGAGTTCAAGGCCAGCCTAGTCTATAGAGTTCTAAGACAGCCAGGGCTATACAGAGAAACCCTGTCTTGGAAAAAAAAAAATCAACAACAAAAACAAAAAACAAATGTCTTTAGTTTTTAGTGCTGTTTGGTTTGTGTTTGACTTTTGTAAAAGGTCCTTAGAGAGGTTACTAATTTTTACATAGACTAAAAGTATGTTTTATCTTACCTTTGAACGCTGATCATTTGCTCACTGTTCTTAATATCTGTTCTCAGGAATGACCAATAGGCCAGATTTGATAGACGAGGCTCTCCTTCGACCTGGAAGACTAGAAGTTAAAATGGAGATAGGTAAGTAAAGTAGGTCACAGGTGTGCACGCATGCATGTTTGTGTGCATGCATGCATGTTTGTATGCACATGTGTGAGTGTGTATGTGTGCCTGTGTGTGTTCGTGCACACGTGCTTTCACATGTGGCTTCAGAGTTTATTAATGACATCAACCTTACATTATTAAATAATGTTCATTGACAGTTCCTGACAGATGGACTGCCTAGAAGAAAACTTGTAGGATTGTGACTGTGTCTTCTGATGGATTCCCAAGACTAGGAAAATGTCTGTTTTTGTCTCCTCAGGCTTGCCAGATGAGAAGGGTCGACTCCAGATCCTGCATATCCACACAGCAAGGATGAGAGGGCACCAGTTACTGTCTGCTGATGTGGACATTAAGGAACTGGCTGTGGAGACTAAGAATTTCAGTGGCGCTGAACTGGAGGGTCTGGTGCGAGCAGCACAGTCCACAGCCATGAACAGACACATAAAGGTCAGGAACGCAGTGGACAGATAAGAACACGTGGCCTGTGCGGGCCACGACCCCACCCTTTCCACCTATGCCAAGGAGAGTCAGCTGGTTTTTGATGGTGAAGCGAGGTGGAGTAAGGACTGCTGTTCACTGAAGGACAAACAACCATGTCTGTCCAGTGGTGACCACCAGCTTATTTGCCTACCACCTGGCAGACGTGGTTTTGAAGATTATTGTTTTCGACCTTTGTGCTGTCTTAACTCCCAAGAGGCTGAGTCTTTTGCATCCAGGAGCTGTTTCATGCCCAGACACTGTATATCTGCTACTTTTTAAATTTGGGGCTAGTCATGCAAGATGAATCTTGACCTTTTCCTGCAAGGGGGTCAGAGGCAGGAAAATGGACTAGTAAAAAGTGTTGGGGGTGGCTCTGATTTTTTGTTTGTTTCTTTATTTATCTTTGTGCTGCTGAGGATTCAACTCACGGCTTAATGCATGTTTTACAAGCACTCTACCATAGGTCTACAGCCCTATCCCTTTTGATTATTTTTATGTTGGTCTTGCTAATTTGCACAAATAGGCCTTGAACTTGCTATGTATCACAGGTAAGGGTTGAGCTTGTGATGCTCCTGCCTCAGACCCTGTGTAGTTGGCATCACAGGCATGCGCCACCGTGCCTGGCTTCGTATAATCATATACTGTATACTATGGTAAGAATACTTTTGAGGGGCCGTTTATGGATCAGCGAAGTTTGGTACATAAGTGCAGATGGTTCTTTCTCTCGCCATGTTGTCCCTGCGATTCCGTAGCTCCCAGGTTTCCATCTCATCCCGGACAGGTCCTGTCTTCTAACTTGCTGACTCATATAGAGTAATTCTACTTGGGTTTTTTCTCAGACCTCAAATATAAGATCCAGCAAACCACCTTCCCTCTTGGCTCCCTTTTCTTTTTATGCCAGCATCCCAGGTTAAGATTGCAGTCATCTCTGCCGCACACTTCTGTGTCTTACATCAAGTCACCTGTTCATCCTACTGGGTCTGTCCCAGAGCAATGCTTTTCCACTGTCATGGCTGCCACCTACTTCCTATGCACTAACTGTCCTGGCTCAGATCATTTTACCTTCATGACAGCCGTGTCTGCAAAGCAAGTTCATAGTGCTTTGCCTGGTTTAGGTCCTTTAGAGCCAACTAACTGGCCCTTCCAGACATTTTCCCAGTTCATCTTCATGTATTCTGAATACTGAAAGACTCACCAAACTTTATTTTGTTTTCAGACTCTACATTCTTGCTCATTTTGTTTTGTTTTGTTTTATTATTGGGGGGGGGGGGGTCTCTCTCCTGTGAACTTCTACGTGCTTTGTTTACCTGGCATCTATACTGTCCTTTGCCTAAGCCTTTCCTGATTCTCCCTTTCATAATGTTGTGCTGTCTTCCTTCCTGGAGTAGTCAGGCAGCATGTGGGATGCTTCTGGCTGACTTTGACAAATAAGTCCACATCTTACTCATCTTGGAATATCCCACAGGAACTGTGAACACTGAGCACATAGTATATGTAGTTTTTAAAATTTTTATTAAATTTATCTAGGAGCAGGGTGGATTGGGCAGCAAGTGACTTTACTTGCTGAGTCATCTCCCAACCCATGCATATTTTGTAAAGCAATAAACCTACATATGTATTATTTTAAAATAATTCATTTATTACTGTGTGTATGAGAGAGGGAGGGGTTTGCAGTGTACACACATGCCAGGGCACTTGTGTGGAGGTCAGAGGAAAATGTTGCAGAACTTGGTTTTCTTCTGCCTCGTGTGGGCTCGGGGAGTCTTAAGGTCCCCAGGCCTTCACATCAGGCACCTTTACTGCCCAAGAGACAGATCCCAATCAAGCTCTGTCCGTGTTCCTAATCTCCCTGTATAGCTGCAATAACTCTCAGCCCATGTTCCCCAAAGGGTTTCCAAACAGGAAAGATAGGAAGAGGATATAGTATTGAGCCCTGGATGAAATGGACCCGTTTGTCTGTGAAGGCCCTGTTTGATTTTTTTTTTTTTAATTCTTCTTCCTTGACATAAACAGTGTTAATACGGGGCCAGTGAGATGCCTCAGTTAGAAAAGGTGCTGCCAAGCCTGACAACCTGAGTTCTCCTCAGGACCCACCTGGTAGCAGAAGGAAAGAAGGAATTCTTCTAAGTTGTCCTTGGCCCTCCACAGGCACATAGTGTCAGACACGCCCCAACCCACTTGTACAGCGTCCTTCTCACGCACATGCACTCTGTAATTTTTGTTGTTGTTGTTATAAACAGAGTTTTTCTGTGTAGTTCTGGCTATCCTGGAACTCACTCCATAGACCAGGCTGGCCTCAAAGTCGGAGATCCACCTGCCTCTCCCTCCTGACTACTGGGATTAGAGCCACTGCCACCCGGCATACTAATAGTAAATTTAAGAAATAAAATTCAAAAGTTGGTTAGAACTTTAAAACACACTTAGAGTATTCAGCAAGTCATTCTGTCTTCAGGGTACAAAAAAAAAAAAAAAAAAATGTTGGTTTTATTTCCATTTCCTTTTCAAAACATTTGGCCCAAAGCAAAGATGAAGCCAGGTCGACAAGAGGGGCCTTCCTGGCGGACAGTGGTTTTCAGTTTTCTGTAATAAGTGGGAAGCGTAGTCACGAGCTGCCTGGTGTTCGTGTCGTTGTACTTGACCCCGTGTTCTTGGTTAGCTAAAACTCATAGGATCTTTGGTTGTTTTTATGTTGAGAGGGACTTCTGCTCCAGGAAGAGAAGGTTTGTAACTCAGATTTCTTCCCTGAGCTGTGCTGGTGAGCTTCAGTAAAATGACTTCTTTTCCAGAGACCTTTTGGGTGATGAAAATCCCCCCCCCCCTTAATTTCAGAGTAATGACGGGAGCCTGGAAAGGTCAGGTTTAGAAGGTCACGAGGCGTAAGGGTGGCCACTGATATTTGCTGGTGTTGAAATACGAGCTTATGAGTTTGTGCCTAAGCTGGAAGGTGTCGTTGTTTCTGTATTGATCAGCTGGCACAAATAAAAGGCAGAAAATAGCTCAACCAAATGGGGGAAAGGGTTTTTGAATGAGTAGAAATTCAGAATTGTTGATTTTTAAAAGTAAAATTGTGTTGATGTTGATAAAATAGTAGCTGTTAGCTATGAAAAACTCAACATTTATTCTAATGAACAAGAAGAAGTAATTTAGCACTAGAATATTATTTACAGTTAGGAACTTTAATAATTAATTCCTGGAGTGCCTGAAAAGAGCTTGTTCTCCTCCCTCACCTCGTAGCCATTTTAATTCATTTATAGCCTTATGTTGTTGACTCAGGATCTTCTGTGTAGCCCTATCTTCACCGT
The DNA here is from genome assembly GCF_947179515.1 of Apodemus sylvaticus. Lineage (NCBI taxonomy): Eukaryota > Metazoa > Chordata > Mammalia > Rodentia > Muridae > Apodemus > Apodemus sylvaticus. The sequence goes on from NC_067481.1 coordinate 19,116,871, forward strand.
GTAGTCCAGGCTAGCCTAGAACTCTCTCCTCCTGCCCCAGCCTCCCAAGTGCTGGGATTACACATAATAAGCCACAATGTCTGACTTAATTTAAAAAAAAAAATATATATATATATATGTATATATATATATATATAATTGACATATAAACCAATTAGCTATAATGATAAGCTAGATTCTAATACATGTGTGCAGTGTGTGACGAGCAGATTAGACTAAATGGCTTGCTGATGCTCAGCTTTGGGACATTCAACATCTCTACGCTAGCAGTTGCCGGCCTTGGTAATCATCCTCGCCACACCTCCATACCCTCATGCCCAAAGCCCCTGGTGTTTTTAGGCAAGGTAGCAATAGACCAGGCTGGCCTGAAACTCTAGAGCCTCCTACCTCAGTCTCCTTAGTTGCCAGATCCCTGGGGGTCCTGCCTTTAGGAATAACCAAGTCATGTCTTCTGGGGCCCTGTTAGTGCAGAAGAGAGGGTTCTTAGAAAAGCAAGCCCTCCCGCTTCCCCCTTGGAGACGGGAATGTCTCCAGGCACATGTCCTTACTCCAGGGCCTGCACCAAGTTCTTTAGACTTTCAGCGTCCTAAACTGAGATCAGTAACATCTTTTCTTTATAAAGCCAGTCTGTGTCGGGTATTAAGGATTCAAGGATGCCAGACATACAGGGAAAATGAGAACGCTCTGTCAGCCTCCCTTCTCTAGAGTCAGCCAGTATTTGGGATATACCCTTGTCATCTGCTTTCTCCAAATTTATATTCATAGGTGCACATACATTATAGAAAGGGGTGTAAGTATGATTGTACTGAGGTTTGTATTTTTCATTGTCCAGTATATCTTGGGCGCCATTTCATATCATATACTTGTAAGGTCCCTATATCACTTTGTACCTGTGCACAAGTAGTCTAGAATACTGCCACATAAAACTCAAGGTAGATAAACTGAGCCTGGTAGTGAAGAAGATTAAGATAGGAAGTTGGGGGGTGAGACACACAACTTTAATCCCAGCACTTGGGTGGCAGAGGCAGGCAGAGGCCAGCCTGGACTACAGAGTAAGTTGCAGAACAGCCAGGGCTACCATAGTGAAACCCTGCATAAAACAGAACAAGCAAAACAGAACAAAACAAAACAAAACAAAAAAAAAAATGAAGTCCACTCTGGGCCAGGAATGTGAGGCCAGCCAGCACAAGCCGTGAGGCCAGGGATCATGCACATCTTGTCTCATGCTTTAGTTTTAGATTTTTGGACACTTGATAAGATAATGAATGAATATGCTGGCAATTTACTTAACATTGAATTATTTCTGGTTGTTGCTTTTTTTTTTTTTTTTTTCAAGACAGGGTTTCTCTGTGTAGCCCTGGCTGTCCTGGAGCTCACTCTGTAGACCAGGCTGGCCTCGAACTCAGAAATCCACCTGCCTCTGCCTCCCAAGTGCTGGGATTAAAGGCGTGTGCCATCACGCCCGGCTGGTTGTTGCTATTTTTAAATGCTGTTTGGACAGTGCGTACCCATGCCTCCTTATATAATGAGAGAGGCATTTTCTAGAATGGCTATCAAGGATGTGTTTGTGAATACCGGTCTCATTGTCTTCTGGGTTCTAGTACTGCCAGTGAGAGCCATCACCCCAATTCAACTCCAGGTTCACAGGCTTGTCTTCGTGTCTCAGAACGGCTCTGGGACTTTGTCTCTCTTTGATGTTCAGTGGTTTTGCACCGGGGTGTCTAGACAGTCTGGATTTCTTCCTATTGATTGCGAACAGCTCTGACTGAGCTGCAGGGACACACCTTCCATTGGCTCTGGAGGGTCTCTCCTCCCCTTTTATTCTGCTTCTGTATTAGTGGGTCTCTCTGTCCTCTGCTCCTAAGACTTCACGTTAGTGGCAGGTTTTCCGTGGTTTTCATCTTTCTTACTACTGCTGCCATTTGTTGGGATTTGGGACTGAAAAGGAGATAAATACATATGTTCTGTTTGCCACCTTGATCCAGTTTCCTTACATAGTTCTTTTTATCCCTTAAGGCTGATTTTTTTTTCTTGTCTCAGCAGTCTGTTCCTAAAGGAACACGACTCATATTTTACAATATCAATGGAAAGTTGATATATTCTTTGAATAGTTTTGCTTTATAGTCATTTTTTTTAAAGATGCTTAAAAAAAAAAAGCCATGATATCGATTTAAAAATGATGAAACTCACTTGCGTCGTGCTATTGGGAGTGAGCCCAGTCACATTAAAAAGAAAAAAAAAATATGTCTTAATCACTCATCAGGTCTGGGCAGCTCCAAGTGCTGATAGAGGCCCCGATGCTCCTCAGATGTGCAAGTGTCAGCTCCAGGTGCAGTGAGCAGACTGTTGGAGCAGCTGGCACACAGGCTCTTGAGCACAAGTCCAAGTTTTAGGTTCGTACTCTCCTGGAATAACTCGTGGTTCTCAAACGCAGCTCAGTGCCAGAATCGTCTGTGGCACTTTCCAACACTAGAGGTGCCTAGGCCTCCACTAAGCACTTCAGCATCCTGTAGGGTGGGGCTGGCCTCTGCAAGTCCAGAAGGACTCTAGAGGACATCCTGATGTCCATCTAAGACTGGACACCATTGTCCCCCCCTAGTATCTATTTGCTGTGTTGAAATAGATGTAACCTTAACCACTTCAATTGTACACTTTAGTGACATTAAACATATTTATAATCTGCAGCCATCTCTACTTCGCACCTCTTTTCATTTGTAAGTCTGAAACTTTGTATCCATTTAAAAAGTATCCCTCTAGGGATACTTTAGGGTTGAGAACCCTAAAGATGTCATCAAGTAGGGTCATGCAGTATTTGTCTTTTTGTGACTGGCTTGCCTCCATCAACGGTGTCTTCAAGGTCATCCATGGGGTGTGATACCAGATTTCCTTCTTTCTAGGGTGGCCACACCATAGCTGTGTCTGTTCCCTGTAGATTGACAGCTGGGTGTCTTCCTCGGCTTCGCTGCCTGGTTCCATGCTCTCGTGAACATGGCTATAAAATTCCTAAGCCCCTGTTTCCACTCTCTGGGATGGATATCAAAGGAGACATCGTTAGGTCATACGACAATCCCGGTTTTCTTTTTTCCCTTTTTTTCCTTTTTTCTTTTCCTAAGACAGGGTTTCTCTGTGTACCCTTGGCTATCCTAGAACACTCTCCGTAGACCAGGCTGGCCTTGGACTCAGAGATCCCCTGTTCCTGCCTCCTGTGTGCTGGGATTAAAGACACACACCACTGTGGCTGGCTTTTGTCCTAGTGTTCTTTCTATGAGTGCTTTTGAATTTTATATCCCTATCAACAGCCCAAGGGCTCCAGTTTCTCTAAATCTTTACCATTGCTTATTTTCTGAGTTTTTTGTTCAGTTGGGTTTTTGTTTTCTGTTTTTGTTTTGTTTTATAGTCATAGCTGCTCTTTAAGTGCAAGGTGAAATTTCCTTGTGGTTTTGGTTATTTGGGGGTTTTGAAACAGTGTGTTGATGTCTATCCTATGCTGGCCTTGAGCTTGCCACGTTTGTGCCTCAGCCGGCACTCCCCCACTCCCCCCATCCCCACCTCCACCCCCACCCACCCACCCCCATCCCCACCCCCACCCTACCCCCCCCCCCCCAGCGCTGGCATGCACCACACTTGGCTTTAAAGTTCTCTGAGAACTAGTGGTGTCAGCCATCTTTTTTGTGTGCTCTTGGGCATTCACAGGGTGTCTGGAAAAGCCCAGCAGGACACTCTGATGTTGGCCAATGCTGGACCCCGTTGCCTCCATTCCCTGGAGAAATGGCTGTTCAAGTACCTAGCTCTTGTTGTTGGGTTTTAGACACTGTATATATTCTAACCATTAATCCCTTTAGCATATATGATTTGTAGACATCTGAGAATCTGATGATGGAAGCATGCTCTGTGCTCTTCTCTTCTTAGACTGGAAATGCCGCTAAGCTTTCTTCAACTCTCATGTTTTGTTTTATTTCTTTCAGGCCAGCACAAAAGTAGAAGTAGACATGGAGAAGGCAGAGAGCCTGCAGGTGACAAGAGGGGACTTCCTTGCTTCCCTGGAGAACGATATCAAACCAGTGAGTATGCACCTTGAGTGAGGTGTGGCCCCACAGAGCGATGCTGCTGTTATCAAGGAGGGAAACGTTCCTGTCGGCCTCCTGATGTGCGGGCTGTCATCTGTGGTTTCATAACACGAGAGAATCTTACTGTCGACACGTCAGCCGAACACTGTCGGCTGGTAGTTGACCCACTATTTACCCAAATACTTCCTGTGGTAGAGAGCTTGCTATCAGTTTTGAGACTTTCTGGTTTTTGTTTTTCCGGGTTCTGTTTGTTTGTTTGTTTCCCAGACAGGGTTTCTCTGTGTAGCCCTGGCTGTCCTGGGACTCACTCTGTGGACCAGGCTGGGCTCCAGCTCAGATCAGCCTGCCTCTGCCTCCACAAGCAGAACTGTTCCGTGTGCTGCCTGAGTTCCCGACCACTGAGCAGCACTCAGCCCTCCCTTAGCTTGGTTCCTCTCCAAAGGCTTCCTCAAGTTATATCTGACTTTATTGCCAGTTTTTACCCAAGTCTTTGGGGAATGAGACAGTTTTTTATTTCTTGGTCAGAAATAATTTAATTCAAAATGTCTTTGAAGAGACCACGGCAAGGTCGTGTGACCCAAACAACATAGTGACAGAGACACCAAGAGATGAGATAGTTTAGTTTCAATACTGATGACCAAAATGCTTCAAACTGCCCTTTACCTCAATAGGCATTTGGCACAAACCAAGAGGATTATGCAAGTTACATTATGAATGGAATCATCAAGTGGGGTGACCCCGTGACCCGAGTTCTAGATGATGGAGAGCTGCTGGTCCAGCAAACTAAAAATAGCGACCGAACACCACTGGTTAGCGTCCTTCTAGAAGGTAAGAAGGATGAGGTGACAGCCTTAAAGGTTTGGAAAATACATAACAGGAAGCATTTGTCTTTAAAAGCTATCTAGTGCTGGGCGGTGGTGGCGCACGCCTGTAATCCCAGCACTCTGGGAGGCAGAGGCAGGTGGATTTCGAGGCCAGCCTGGTCTACAGAGTGAGTTCCAGGACAGCCAGGGCTATACAGAGAAACCCTGTCTCAAAAAAGCCAAATCCAAGACAACAACAACAACAAAAAGCTATCTAGTATGTTTCAGAGAGGTAAATACTTTTCAGTTCTAAACTTTGTGATCTGCAAATAATATCCTAGCCTATGTATCTATATTAGGACAGATTAAAATTCAGGGGTGGGGGGATAGAATGTCTCAAGTGACAGCAACTAGTTTTCTTATAGGAATATATTTTTCTAGTATTTAATAATAAATTGATACTGCACAGCTCAGTGTAGGAACTATTGATGTGGACACAGAGACATCCAAGCATCTGGCTAGTCCTAGAAAGGATTTGTAAAGAAATCCTGCTGAGCAGAGGTGCCAGATGCCTGTAATCCCAGCATTGGGAGGCAGAAGCAAGCGGATCTCTGAGTTTGAGGCCAGCCTGGTCTACACAGTGAGTTCTAAGATGGCCAGGGCTACACAGAGAAACCCTGTCTTGGAAAAAAAGTAAAAACAAACCACACCCAGCCATAGATACTGTTTTTATTCCTGTGTCATACACAGGGAACCAGAAGCTGAAAAATACTGGTTAGATTAAACATTGGCAGAGGGCCACAGAGGTGGTTTAGTAGTTAAGAGCTCTTTCTGCCTTTGCAGACAACTGAGTTCGGTTCCCAGCTCTGTTTAGGCAGCTCACATCAGCCAGTAACTCCAGCTCCAGGGAATCTGGCACCCTCTTCTGGCCTTTTCTGACACACAGCCCATACACAGACAGAGTCACCTGTTAACATACACATAGACTTTTTAAACAAACAAACAAAAAAAATCACTTAAAAATAAAAAGTTAAATATGAGTAGAGGTGTCAAACAGGACTCCCAGCCTGATGAATCGGTCTGTTTATCAGAGATCACTGATTGGCAGAGAAACAGAAATTAGGAAGAAAGATCACAAGCTCACTTTTGAGCAGTTAAATTGCAAGTTCCTATAAACTAGTGAGATTAGAAGTTGCGACTAGCGTGTTTGAGTTGCAGGTCTGAAGCTCCCGGAAGCAGGCCGCCGGCTGCTCCCGCTCAGGCTCTGCCCCAGCAGTTCCAGGAGTAGAAGCAGTCCTTCAGGAAACGGTGTGGCTGAGATACACACAGAGCCTGGGACTTTCATCTGAGACTCTGAGACTCGTTAGCAGTTCAGGACTAAATAGAGCAGGAAAAGAAGACAAGGGCGCCCAAGCAGGCATAACCGAGGGGAGGAGGACAGGAGAGGACAGCTGTCAGGCAGCCAGGAAAGGCACTTCAGGACAGAGGTGCTGGATCAAAGGCCCCAGAAAAATACCTGCATGGAGTTTGGGGACCTCGATGGGAGCCCGAGCAGTGTGGGCGGAAGTGCTACAGTTGGGAAAGCTTAGGTGACAGATGTGAGGCCCAGGGAGCTATTTTACTTTAAAGAGAAAGGAACTGTCACTAATGTCCCATTCCAGAGAGGGTGGCAGGGAAGGATGGATTGGTTATGATTGGGAGGGGGGCATGCCCTCAAATACACGGGATGGGGGCTTATAAGTGCAGGTGACTTTATGGATTTGATTGCCTCTGTACAGATGTTTGCATCTTCAGCACTCTAGCCTCATGACACCTCTGCTTCAAATAAAGCAGTTTTCCCCTGCACCCAATATCATCTCAAAAAATAAAAAAATAAAAAAAACCAAAAACTATTTTTTGATACCAAAACGGAAAAAAAAAAATCCAGATTTGTTAGAATTAGTGAGGCGCGTCCTGATATGCATTTGTATACATTTTCTTTCTTTTCAGAAGCAAAATCCTTGTGTTGTTGCTTAGTCAGAAGGCTGGGAGATTAAGGGCATGTGAGAAAGCATGAAGGCATGCATTTCACCATACATTTGAGAAATGCTAATCAGTTCATTAAGTTTAGTTGCTAATAAATAAAAGGAAACACGTCTGCTGTGAAACGGTCAGGAAATGCTAATGAGCAACTAGTCAAGACCGCAGTACCTCGTGGATAAAAGTTTAAACTTGTCTGATTCCCTGGGCTCAGGCTGGCTTTCTTCCTCTGCCTGTCTTCTTTTGCAGGCCCTCCTCACAGCGGGAAGACTGCCCTCGCTGCAAAGATTGCAGAGGAATCCAACTTCCCCTTCATCAAGATCTGTTCCCCTGATAAGATGATTGGCTTCTCTGAGACAGCCAAGTGTCAGGCCATGAAGAAGGTATCAAGATTTTGATGTTGTTTTAATTTCTAATCTCAGATGAGTGTGTACGCACGCGTATGTGCACGCTTACTTGTACCTGTGTACACGTGCGTACAAAGCTGTGGCATAGAACTAATTATCACCAGAATCTGAGAGCAGGGGGCGACTATTTTAAAACTTAGTTAATGCATTTCTGTTGAGAATTTCTTTACCTTCCAAATGTTACTGTCGTAGCACATATCAACATTAATTTTCACCTCTTTTTGGTGTTGCCTTTCAAGGCAGGGTTTCTCCGTGAACCCCTTGCTGTCCTGGAACTCGTTGTAGACCAGGCTGGCCTCAAATTCACAGAGATCTGTCTATTTCAGTCTCCAGAGTGCTGGGGTTAAAGGCGTATGCCACCACCACCTGGCTCAATTTTAACTTGTCAGTATCGGTTTGATTAAAGATCAGGTGAGAGGGTCACGTAGAACAGAACAAATTCATTTGAGCTTTGTTTCCTTAGTTCTTTATCAATGTGCAAACCAAACTGTTCAGCTTCGATTACATTGACTATAGTTTGGAACAGAACACATTAAAATATGGAAGCTTTTCCCAAGAACCCCCTCATTTGTGTATGAAGAGAGCCTCCCTAAGCCTAACCCTCCTCACCCCTCTCCCTTCAAGGGTTTGGTACCTCTGAGCCGCACTGGAGTTAGAGGGTCACAGAGTAGCACAGGGATGGATCATCTGACCCACCCCACTTGCATCCTGACAAGTACTGCAGGATGTATCCTCCTGCATCAGCAGCCGACTGTGCTTGAGAGTCGGAAGCCAGTGCTGATGGTGGCTTCTGACTTTGTACTCTTAGTCCTTGTGTTTTGTTTGGGGCCCACGCCAGGCAAGCGCTCTCTCCGCTGACTCTCTCCAGCCCTCCCCACCCTTTCAGGCTTGGGTTTCCCTCTACAGGCAGGCAGTCCCCAAGGCCCCTTGGAATCTGGACTTGATAGCTTATGGAAAAGCGGGCTGTATTTTCATTGCCTTAAACCATCTACTCCCATACCTGCTCAAAAATAGGAGTTGTGCAGACAGCAAAGGACTCCATCGCTTTCCGGATGCTGCCAGCTCCTACCTCAGGAGCTCTGAGATGTGGGTGGATGGTCCTTGTTTTTCTATAAAGTTTTTTTTTTTTTAAGTACTTTAGGCTTCTGCAGATCAAAGCCACCTTGCTGAGTGTGAGATAGTATCATTTTTATTATTTTAATCTCTTGCAAATTGACTTGAGGGGGGGAAGGTAATATGTGCTGATTTTAGAGGCTTAAATGGTTAAATTAATGACTTAATAACTTGTGATTTAATCTTTAAATTGCTGAAGCCTTTCAAGGTAGTTTTAGATGAGCAGAAAGCTAAGGAATACAAAACTAAGAGTCCGTAGCAGCTTATTCAAAGTCGTCCTGATTCATGATTCACCGTCTGCATCATCCGTGTACACTTAAAAATAAAAAAATAAAAAAATATCTGCTCCAGCAGGTTAATAATAACTCCACATTTGACTTTTAGTCTTCCTTGGAGTGGGGGAAATATTATTTCCTGTAACTAAACTTTAGGACAGCGAAAATCATGAAGCACAGATGTCTTAGAAACGTGTAGTATTAGAAATATCACAACACTTGGCCAGCAAACAGCTTTCACATTATTTCCTAATGGCAGGCAGACTGAGGGCTCACAGGGTCTAAACACTCTTGGTCTCCCCGGAAGGCTGGGAAGGCCATCCCTCTCCCGTCCTTCCCTCCGCTCTTCTTGTCCCCAGGTCTGACGGGAGGATGGGAAGGAGCTTTAACTTTCAGTTCAGACCACAAATAATTTGTAATGCTTCACTCTGAAACAAAACAGTTCTTTCCTTTACACGCCCTCTGTCCACCGAGCTTTTCTTAATAACAAACATAAGAAGGGGCTGCAGTCGGGGAGCGGTTAAGAGCACCGGCTGCCTGTCCAGGGGACTCAGGCTCAATTCCCAGCGCCCACATGGCGGCTCACCACTGTCTGTAATTCCAAGATCTCACGCCATCACACAGACATGAATGCAAGCAAAACACCAATGCACATTTAAAAATAATAATAATAACAATAATAATAATGATGATGATGATGATAGAGAAAATAAAAAAATGACAGATTAAAAAGGTAAAATAAGCTGTAACTGCACCTGTTCTCTGTTCTCTGTTAAGACTTGTCATCCATACACACACTCACACGCTCTCACACACTGCAGTGAAGAGCATGTTGGAAATACTACTTTAAACTCAAGATATACTAGTGATGCACCCTTTAATACCAGAACGCAGGAGGCAAAGGCAGGTGGATCTCTGTGTGGTCTACATAGAGTTCCAGGCCAGCCTGGTCTACATTGTGAGATCTTGTCACAAAAAAGGGAAAATAAGGAAGGAAGGAAGGAAGGAAGGAAGGAAGGAAGGAAGGAAGGAAGGAAGGAAACATGACTACAGCTTCCCTCAGTATTAATGGATGAGTAATATGCGTTTAAGCACTTCCCCTGGGAAGTTAAGAGAGCACCCTGCACTTGCAGAGGACCCAAGTTCAGTCCCCAGCCCCACGTCAGGCAGCTCACGATCACCTGTAACCCCAGATCCAGCTTTAGGGGGACCTGATGCTTCTGTCTTCCACAGGCATCTCCTCCACCCAGACATAGACACATAATTTAAAAGTAATACAAGTATTTTTTAAAAGCACATTTTTAAAAGATTTATTTATTTTATGTATATAAGTTCACTGTCGTTGTCTTCAGACACTCCAGAAGAGGACATCGGATCCCATTACAGATGGCCGAAGGCCACCATGAGGGTGCTGGGAATTGAACTCAGGACCTCTGGAATAAAATCACTTTTGTTTTAAATTGTTTTTCAGGTTTTTTTCCACAGTTATAAATAGTATTCTATAGAATTACCAAACTAGAGAAATCACTGCTCCACACTTTTCTTAGATTTTTTTTTCCTAGTTTGACGTCACATGACTTAGTACTAGAGTTTTCATGCAAATAGACCCAAGTTTTAGTTGATCTCTGTCACACTTATGGTCTCTGTTATCTCGAGTAGATTATCTTCTCTAGAAGCCTTTAAGCCTTTGGTTTTCTCTATAATATGACGGGTAATGTTTGTTTAGGGCATGCTGGTACATACCTGAATCCCAGCACTCTGTAGGCTGAGGCAGGAGAATTGCCACGTAGAGATAGTGCATGAACTAAATGAGATGGTAATTTATTTAAAGTAAAATAGCATTTCTGAGACAGAATATGTACTTCAGCAAGTATGGTGGGAAATTTTACTTGTTATTATACAGTTTCTGCTTATTTCTTTAGGATAAATCTTCAGGATTCAGATTGCTAATATTCATTACTATTTTAATTGTAAATTTTTATTATTCAGATTATAATAAGCTTATAATATTCCCCCTTCTATTTCCTCCCTCCAGCCATTCCTGTGCGTTCTCTCTCTCTCTCTCTCTCTCTCTCTCAGCTTCTTTTTTTTAAATTGTTGGTATGTGTGTGTGTATCCCTATATATTCCTAAATATATAAACACAACCTGCTCAGTGCGTATAATGTTACTTGTCTATATGTTTTCAGGGCTACTATCTGGTATTGGATAACCAGTTGGCATGCTCTTCCAGGGAAGACCATCTCAGCATTCCTTTTTTTTTTTTTTAAGATTTATTTATTTACTATATGTAAGTACACTGTAGCTGTCTTCAGACACCCCAGAAGAGGGTGTCAGATCTCATTACTGATGGTTTTGAGCTACCATGTGATTGCTGGGCTTTGAACTCAGGACTTTTGGAAGAGCAGTCGGTGCTCTTAACTGCTGAACCTTCTCTGAGCCATCTCTCCAGCCCCATCTCAGCATTCCTTAGCCGTCCATAGTCCTTGTCTAGGGCAGAGGCCCGTGAGCTAACCCCCTTCCGTGTGAGCAAGTCTGTTGCTGTCCCCTTGTTCCGGTCATGAGTAGGCAGCCATGCTGGTGTGGCTCGGTGGGTTAGCTTCTCTGACATTTCTAGGAGACACCTTTTTTCTAGGGGGGAAACAACTTTGTCAAGATGTTTACGCATATTGCTAATCAAATCTTTTATGTAAAGATACTATTGATTTTCCATGGCCCATCCCTTCAGAAAGTTCTGCTAATTTATGCTTGAAAAGAATGAGTTTGTCTGTCTGCACTTTTGCCCCAACTTAATCTTAATTTTTTTTTTCCAATTTGTTAGGTAAAAAGTTGGTATTCACTTATTTCTTTAGTTACACTTTAATGACTGTCTCAGTGACTCTGGTAGAGTACCTGCTTAGCACATACAAGGCCTGGTGCCCCATCTTTAGTGGCGTGTGTGTATGTGAGTGTGTGTGTACCCACACATATTTCCCCAAATGTTTTATAGTTATAATGGTTTATAAGCTCAGACATAACATAAGTTAGCTTTGTTAAATAGGGAAGTCTGAATTAGTTCGTTATCATCGTTATTACCATTTTATTACTTGGATCCAGTAGCAGATAGTTTTTATGAGGAAAGAGGGCCATAATTATGCTATTACTTTTTTCCCCCAAAATGAATGCAAAAATACATGAAAATAGTTTATTCTCAGTTAATTTAAATTTCACCTTGTTACCTTCTTCAGTAAATCCTTTCTGCATGGATGAACTCAACAGTGTCAAAGCGTCTGTGAAGTGCTGTCCTCTTGTTCTGGTGGCTGAGGGAGCGCCAGATGCTCCACCAAGATATTTGAAATACTGATAGATTTTTCTCCTATTCATGTTTGCTTCTCAAACTTTATTCTGTTCTAAAATTTTCATTCTTATATCCATCTTTTCTTGCATCTATACTGCAAAAATCTGTCTTGCTGGTTGTTAATGACATCAAATAAAAAGAACATAGCAATAGAATTTGATTTTACCTAATTACCTAGTCACGATACTTCTGCATACACATTTTGTACTCATATAAAATGCACAAGCCAGATATCACTAAATTTTTTAAACAAAATTAAATAATGCTTATGAACCTCCTACTAATAACCTGATACTTCTTATTTTCAAAGATTTGCAAATGAACAGAAGAATATTTCCTTCCCACTAGCTTTGCGAGAAAGAAATAATCTTCTGTGAATATCCTGCTGTAAATCCACGGCAAACTGTAGTCTGCACAGAACCGTCATGGTGCTAATCCCCTCCTCTCACGCTTTAGGCCGTACAAAGAGCGAAGCTGGAAGCTGGATCTCCTGACAGCAGTTACTAAGCAACAGAATTTGGATGTTTTGGGTTGACATCCTAATATATCATGGGGCTGATTCAGTGGCGTTTGAGCATGCGTGAGTTGAGCCGTGGGGTACGCCCGAAGTGTCCAGTGGTCCTGGTGGCTGTCCTCTGGCTTTGGGTGAACACTGTCTTTTGCTGAGTATATAGAGGAAGAGCAGAGCTTTGGGGCCACGTGGCTTTTAGCCAGTGGAGCACAGAGCACACCCTCTGTGTGGGTCACGATAGTGAAAAATGTAAGACTTTTTTCTGAAAAGCGGGGAGAACAAATAAGGGATTTTTAAAGTCAGTCCAAGAAGCTTTAGTGCTTTGCCGAACCTTGAGGTCCACTTCCTGTCAGAAGACAGCTGATGTTTGCTTGGTCTGGTCCTAAATTATTTTTAGAGACCAGAGATTGTTACTGATAGTGCCAATTTAAACTTGCTCATTTACGTTTTTATATGCTACCAAATATGATTAGCGTGTGCTTTCCACTAATTGCTGACAGATTTACTGCATTGGGGATTTTCTAAGTCATTAGCTTCCTCTTGTCATTAGATTTCTGCTAACTAGGTTGAGGTACTTCAAGCCAGCTACTCCAAAACTGAAGTGAACCCTTCCAGTCTCCGCCAGAGAGAGCTTAGCTTGACTTACTTAAGAGCACTAAAGAGGTTATGGAGAGTGAAGGATAGAAGCTCCTTACAGCACACTTTGCTGCGGCTTGTGACTCTGAAAGGCTGGGATTAACATGGAGCTAATAATGCCGGCATCCTCCCTGGAGCGTTCCAGTTGGCCAGAGCAGCAGCTGCTGCCCCGCCTGCCTCTCCTCACAGGTGGCTCTAACTTGTCTGTAGAGTCCAAGGCTGCACGAGCTCGGTGCCTGAGCATGTGCTGCCCTGCCCCCTACCCAGCCCGCCCCAGTCCCTGGTCCTCTGCTCCTGCTGTATCTCCAGCATGCTGTCTTGGAGCCCCAGTCGTCCATGGCGGCCTAGCTGTCTCTTGTAACCCTCAGGTCTGTGTTGTACTCTGCCTTTACCAGCAAGAGAGGTGGAGCAGCCTGTTTAACAGGGACGGGCCCCTCGGTGTCCACGGCTGGGGTTAGACTCTGGGAATCTGTTTCCTGGAGATTATCTTTATCCTTCAGAGCAAATCTCATCATTTGCACACTAACCCAGACTGCCCTTCCCTCTGGTCCTTCAGTCCTCCTCCCTCCAGCCCGTCTTCAGGCTCCCCAGCTGACTAGACCTTGTCTATGCATGCAGCTGGCTCGCGGGCTTTGCACACTCTCCCTGATGACTCTAGAGTGCCTGCACGTTCCTTAGGTTAATGTTTTTGGAGTCTGTGAGGTATATATAACTCCCAGCTGCACCTTTCTCTCCTTGACTGCTCTGGGTGGTGGTAGATTTGATGTAGAGTACGCACTGTGCGTGCATCGGCTGTGTGTGGTACTGCGGGCAGGCTGTGGCCCCGTTCTAACTGGGGCAGTTTGCACGAGTTTATTTTTTTCTGCATCTTTTCTTCCAATACCTCACCTCCTTTTTGAATTGATTTACATAAAATTACAGTAGAACTTTCCAGCTCAATATGTAAATATCTCATTAGATTTAGGCTGCCAGCTAATCTCCTGTGCTCGCCCGTCAAGTCTGAGTCTCATCTTGGTAAGCATTCTGCTGGGGCCCGGGCCAAGAATCAGTTTCTGAGAAGATTGCACATAAATTGTGGTGCAGTGGACGAGGGGGGGGACCTCATTTTAGACCAGTGACGAGATAAAGAGGGGCCTGTGAGTGCAGGAAGTGAAAGGGACGTGTGCACATTCAGATTGGGGCAGAGCATTCGGAGCTAACTAGTCAAGTCACAACTGGCTTTGGCACAGCCTTTGTCAGCGTGAGTACCTCGTCAAGAGAACAGTGCTGCTCCTCTCTGTAACACTCACACTGAGAGCTGTTTATTCTTTTAAAAATACAAGCACAAAACACTTGCTGTTAAATGAATACCATTGGTATTTTTCTTAAGTGTTCCAGGTAGCCTATATAATGAACTGTGAAGTCCTTAAGTTATTTCCACTACATAACAAAAAACAATGTTTGCACACATAGACACACACACCTTTGAGAGGCCCTCATGTAACCGGTAGCCTCAGACTTTCTGCTGTAGCTGGGACAGGCCTAGTTCTGAGCTTACTGTCTTCGCCTCACAGGGGCTGGGATCACAGGTGAGCACCATCACCCCAGGCCCACAGATGCCTGGAGTTTGCAGTAGTAAGTTTGCCCTGTAAGTTACTCATTGCCTCGAGAAAGGAGAGGCACCAATTTCGGGAGAGTGTGCAGCAGCAGCCAGTCAGGCCCTGGTGCCCCAGGCTTCCGTCATTCTTAAACCAAGGATTTCACAGCTTGAACAATAGGCCTGTATTCCTGCCTCTAAACCTTTACATGTTTGCTGAGCAAAGTTTAGTTATTCGTGATTCCCTGAGTTCACATTATAGGACAGTGACTTTAATGCCAATCCCAACTTCAGAAATAGCTATGAACCGCTGCTACCAAGCCTTTCTGTGGTCTGGAACTCAGAAACTCAAAGCCAGAGGTTAACTGTCAAGAAGCTGAGGGAACACCTCTTCCTCCCAACCCCTCCCCCTTCCCTACCCCTCTCCAACCCCTTCCTCCCACCCTCCCTCTCTCCCCTCACCCCATCTCCACCCCTCTCCCTCCCTCTCTCCCCTCCTTTCCCCCAGCTAGGCTGGGGCAGGCTAGCTGAACCCACATGTACTCAGCATCCATTCCCAAAACAGTTCTGTGGCTCCTGTTCCTCTCTCATCACCACACTCATCCTCAGCTCAGCCCCTCACTGCCTCACAGATACTGTGGCATCTGCCGCCTTCTCCATACACCGACTCCCCACATCATCTCTCAAATTCTTGCATCAGCCTGGAAAACATTCCTAAAATGTAAAATTCCCATCTCAGCTTACTGGTTTAAAACCCTATAGTGGATTTTTTTTTAATTGCTTTTACAATAAATGTTAGCTCACAGAAAATTGTAAGGTCCTCTAAGACAAGCTAGGTGTGCTGGCGCATGCCACCAGTCCCAGCCTAGGGAGGCAGAGGCAGGCGCATCTCTGAATTCAAGGCCAGCCTGGTCTATATATTGAGTTCCAAGGCTACACAGGAAGATCCTGTATAATGGTGTCTTGCTTTGTGGTTTGAGGGATGCTCGGTGTCTGTTTTGTCAATCCCTTCTGGGCCTCACCCCTCACCCACATTGATATAGTCATTTCATCAGCTAAACACCAGCTGGTTGCTACAGCTTTCCTGAATTTTGTCCTCTCTGGACCGTGGCATTCAGGGTACTCAGAATACACTCTTCTCTGTTTTTAGATTTGGACTTAACTGTCTTTTTTTAAATTTGGGAGACCACCCTTGTCCCCTGTGTGCCTTTGTGGTTTGGGATAGCTTCAGCTCTGCTGCAGTAAGGAGCACCCCCCAAATCCAATGCCATGGCACCGTGTTTCCTGCCTGATGTAGGACATGTGTGCAATATGACTCAGAGGGTGACCCTCGCTCACTGTAGCTTTTCAAAGACTCAACCGAGTTGGTAATGTGGGGCTCTGTGACATCTAGGATAGGAGAAGGGCTACAGTGACTCATGGCGTGACTCACTCTGAAGCTCCCCTCAGGCAGACCTCCCACAGTCACACAGGACCTTTGCCCTTTCCCCACGCTAACTTTTGACAGGGCAGTTATCGGCCTCACTGTTCTCCCCGTGGCTTCATCAACACTTGGCGTATGAAAGAGTTAACAAGCATTTGTTGTGTGTGACTGAAATGACTGAGTATGGCGTTAACACTTCCTACTGCAGCTTCCCGTAGTACTGTGTCCTTTTTCCTCTGCTGCCATTTCCTGAAAGTCCCATCCAGCCATGCAGTCCCTTGCCACTGTCCTGAGAGCATTTCCTCAGCCTGACTTCAGCTGGACATCCAACTACCTACTTGATATTTCTGCTTTATATTTTTTAAAGCATACATTATTATCATCATCATCATCATTAATCATTGTTGTTGTTTGAGACAGGGTTTCTCTGTGTAACGCTAACTGTCCTGGCACTCACTCTGTAGACCAGGGTGGTGTCACCCACCTCTGCCTCTTGAGTGCTGAGATTAAAGAGATGTACCACACAGCCCAGCTATATAAATTTACCTCTCAACCAACACTTGTTATTTTTCTGGTGAGCGTTTTATTAATTGATAGAGGATCTAGAGATAATGAAACATACTTGCTTTCTGGGTTTTTACAGTGTAATATACGGGAAAATATAGTGGATCCATAATATATATACACAGTATATAAAATGCTGGGGCAACAGACTATAAAGAGATGTGATGCGGACAAGGTGGACTCGGAGCTTGTGACTCTCCGGATCAGACATCTTTACTGGATATAACATGGGACTGCGTTATGTGTCAGACTCTTCCTGGGGAGACAAGCACGCACATTTACACACTCACACACTCACACTGATGAGCCAGTGAATTTTATTGCAGTTACTTACAGGTTACTCTCAAGAGCAGAAATTACTCAACAGCAGCTGCATCAACAAAAAGTCCACCCCAGCCTGGTGGCAGTTCCCCAGAGCTGGACGCCTGGGACCTGCGGCCCGCGGCAGCTCTACAGGCTGCAGTGCCCTTTCCGGGTGGCACAGTTGGCTTGGCTGAGCCTTTTCCAGGCTGTGGGACTTCTTTGCCTCCTGGAAGGCAGCTTATCTGAGAGTCCTCTTTGCAGCTTGACTTGTGAGAACCAAAATCATGAGTCCTCTCTCTCCTGTTTGCATGGTCTTCTGGGGGGCGGGGCCTGGCAGAGCTGCTCAGATTGGGGGGCCCTTGGCTTCACCTTCTACATCGACAGTCTTCTCATTTGAAGCTGCCACTGTTTGCCAGGGCATAACCGCTTCTTTTGCTGCTCTAACTTGCTGACTGCTTTTGGCCACCTTGATGTGTTGGCCCAAGCAAGTCATTTAACTGCTTTCAGTTTCCCCACGAGTGTTCTTCGAGTTTTACAGTCCTGTAATCTATTAACGTATTTTAGCCTGGACATTAGTGTCACACTGTGTCTTGTTTAGGTGTTGTTCAAGAATTAACCAAATTTAGCAGGGCATTGTAGTGTATACTTTTTTTTTTAAATATTTATTTATTTATTATTATATGTAAGTACACTGTAGCTGTCTTCAGACACCAGAATAGGGTGTCAGATCTCTTTATGGATGGTTGTGAGCCACCATGTGGATGCTGGGATTTGAACTCATGACCTTTGGAAGAGCAGTCGGTGCTCTTACCCGCTGAGCCATCTCTCCAGCCCTGTAGTGTATACTTTTAATGCCAGTATTCAGGAGGCAGAGACAGGTGAATCTCAGTTCAAGGCCAGCCTGGTCTCTTCAGTGATTTCCCCAACTAAAAGCTAAAAAAAAGGGAAAAAAATTAACCAATTTTTATCTTCTTTGGATTACCGTTACTGTGAAAGACATGAGGTGGTCATGCATGGTTTTCTTTCTTCCAGATCTTTGATGATGCTTACAAGTCTCAGCTCAGTTGTGTGGTCGTGGACGACATTGAGAGGCTGCTCGGTGAGTCCGCACTGTGGCTGTTGTACTCTGCCACGTGATAAAGTCCCCGTCTTACAGGGACCACAGCAGCGTCTCTATGTGACATCAGCAGTCAGGATGAGCTAGCTACCTCGTGTTCTCCAGTGTGTCCTGTAATAAATGAGCAACGTAGAGTAATAATGAAGTTCTGAAAATTAAAAAACACTTATTAAGCATCTTAGGTTGAGGTACAGTGGGTACACTTAACTCAGAAATGCACGTGCACATGTCCCAAGCTAACTGCTCTTGTGGTGTCCAGCCTTACATTGGGTCATCTGCTGTTTGCTTTTTAAGTTTTAGTAATGTTTATTGTAAAACAAAGCAAGTATATCTCTGAGGCCTCTTTAATTTACTAGTGTTTACCTAATGGCCAGGATTCGAGGTGTGCCATGTTTGGGGCATCTCGGTCCAGTTTATGATTATCTCTTTAAGAACTCTAGTCATGTTCATTGTTCTGTGTAAATGCCTTTGTCTAAGCACAGTCGACGCTAGTGGTCATAGCAACACACAACAAGAATCTGTGCCCTCTGAGTAGATTTTCACTTTATAAAGTTATTTTTTTTGTACTTGTATGTTTATTTATTCAAGTGCCACTACTGTGCTACAATGATCAGTGTTCTAGAAGGACCTCAGAAAAAGATACTACCTAACCTTTATAACATACATTGATGAAAAAATAATATAAAGTCCAGTGTGCCTGTATCCTGGATGTTCAGAAAACCTTGATTTGGTGGGGTTGGTGCCTGCAGGGCTCCATGCCCAGGAGGAGATGGGCAGACAGAGGACGAGAGGGAAGTGGCCTCAGACCAAAGTTTCCCAAGGTAGAAAGTTCTCTAACCACCTACTCTGCCTCTCAGAAGGCTAGCCTGAGCTCCTCCATTTGTGTAGTTATCATTTCTTTTTCTATCCTGCTCAGCTCCACCTTTGTCTCCTCTTGGGTTTTCCCCCACTGAGCCACGCCCCAGCCCCTCTCTACCTATGGTTGGTGTCAAACTTTGTCACTAGCGTCGGCACCATTTGTAAACGTGCCATGATGTTTTCTGGTAATTTCTTAGAAATGCTTGGTAAATACACCTGGATGTTCTCTCCTTTAGAAAATAGTCTCCAAAGACCAGAAAACACGGCTCCATGAACCAAAGTGGATACTTAGCTTTTTAAAATACAGATACATTCTTTTGTACCTTTTTGAAAATGTAGGTTATTAAGGGTGTCTTTTTTCACAGCAGAGCCGCCTGCCTCTTACTAGAGCCGATGTCTACCCTTGATGGGGACAGAGCAGCATGCTTGGACGCATGCCCCAAGATCTCAATCCCTGAACCACAGCCATGTTTTTCTTTTAGATTATGTCCCCATTGGCCCCCGGTTCTCCAACCTGGTGTTGCAAGCTCTTCTTGTGTTGCTGAAAAAGGCGCCTCCTCAGGTAAATTAGTAATAACAAGATTTCTACAGAATCTTCAGTAAAGTTTACACAGTGGTATACCCCGAATACGTAGGGTATCATAGACATACAATTCTGCTGTTAAGCATTCTGGAAGGCCCATCTGATCTAGCCTTCTGTCTTAAGGTAAATTGTTTTCTTTAAGATAAAAAAGTATCTATTTTATGTGCATTGGTGTTTTGCCTGCGTGTATATCTGTGTGAGGGTGTCAGATCCCGTTACCAAGGTACCATATCGGTGCTGGGAAATTGAACCTGGGGCCATCTCTTCAGCCTATAAATTGTTTCTTTAACAGATATTTTTCTTTCCTTTTCCTTTTCTGAAAATATCAAGATCTGACAGTTTCAGTGAGTATCAGATCTTGTTCTGTGGATTCCCCAGCATCTTAAATCATCAGCTCCAGAGGGGGATTGTGATGCAGATGTAGAGGATGAGAGGTGTTCTTCCTGTTTGTGTCTCTTACCACCCGTCCATAGTTTCCCTAAAGAAAACTTGAATCTGATGACTGCAAGTGAATGTGCGAAGCCCGCGGCTTTGCCGGCCTGGTTTTCAGCTTGCGAGGCTGACCTGATGTTGTTTCCCCAGTCAACTGACTGCCCTTAAGGAACAGAGCTAGCATCTCTGTTCACTTACTTCAGTGTTTACCGAGGTAGCTGCAGGAGGCGGAGGCGGTGATTCTGGTGTGTAAACAGATGCAGAAGCATCCTTGAGGGTCAGGCCTTCCTTATGATGAGGTCTCCAGAGCAAGCTTGACTGCGCCACAAGACAGATTCTCTAGGTTGACTCTCCATGGTAGGATGCTGCCAATCAAAGGGAGACAGGAAGCGAGTGAGCAATCCTTTTAAAACATCTCAGTGTCTGTATGGAAGTCTCATGTGCAATATGCAGGGAAAGAAATAATTAAATTAGTTTGTGACTCTAATATTGTAATTTAGCAGTCGAAAATACACATGCATATTTTACACTGAAGTCTGGTCTTGATTTTCTAGGTTTTTAGTACTTCTTAAAATTTTCTAAAGTCATAAAAGATACATAACAGCCTCGAGATTTTTCATTACACGCAATATGAAAGGATTTTTTTTTCCTGTGCTGAGGATCAAACCCAGGGCTTCCTGCATGCTAGGCAGGTTCTCTACCACTAATCAATAGTTTCTTACTGTTGCCTAGACTCCCTCAAATTCCTGGACTTGAATGAATCTCCTGTCTTAGCCTATGGGGCTCTCCCTATGCTAAGACTGAAGTCAGGAGAAGTGAGTGCTTTCTGCCTTCTCTAGATTCATCCTGTTTTTGAATAGATGCAAAAACAAAATACTTAACTTCTGCATGTTCATACTCTTTATGGAGCTAGCATATTTAAAAGTTTTAGAATAGCGTGTTTTTAGGCATTTAAGTATTTTTATTATAATATTCAGCCTTTTGTTTAAAAATAATTTAGGAGAAAAATTAACAGCTTTCTAATATTATTTTAAAATTTCTCCTTTAACTGGTCACCTGCTATCCATGTCTTCCTGGAAAGCTTTTCATATCCAAAATGACATAAGTAGAAAATAACAACAGGTGGTATGGTTCTAAATGTTTTAATTATCATTTCATTGTACATATAATTGGGGCACATGCCATAGGCCCCTGTGGAGGAGGCCAGAGGACAACCTTTAGGGCTTAGTTCTTCCCATTCACCTTTAAATGGGTTTCAGGGATTGAATGTGTACCATTAGCCTTCCTTAGAAGCACCTTTACCCCCAGCCTTCTTGCTGCATTTTGATTAAAGACTAAAGAATAGCTGTTTCTGTTTCTTAAAATATTTGTAAGACTCTTAAGGGAAGGAAAACTATCTTATGCTCCTAAATCTCTCACACACATGCACGCACGCTTGTGTTCTTCCTAGTTTATTCCACAAACACATTGAACACATACATGTATCGGTGTATGCATCTTCTTGCATTGATGGCCTATGTTATAAAACAAGATATGATCCGTGGAAAACATTTTTAAAGATGATGTCACATACCTTTAATCCCAGTACCCAGGAGGCAGAGGCAGGCAAATCTCTGAATTCAAGGCCAGCCGTGTCTCAGAGCGAGTTCCAGGAGCAGCCAGGACTGTACACAGAGAAACCTTCTCAAAACAAAAACAACAACAACAAAAAAGAAGTTTAGGAGCCAGCAAAATGGCTCAGCAGATTGAGGTGCGACTGTGCAAGTCTGAGGTCAGGCCCCAGAAATCCACGGCAGGTCAAAGGAGAAACCCAATTACAGAAAGGTGTCCTTTGACCTCACACCCCATCGTACATACACACCACACACACACACACACTCACTCACCTTCATTTTAAAAAAAAAAACTATGTGAAATTCAAATGACTACTTAACACATGAGTAAGTCATTTATACTATTGTTCATCAGGGACTGTAAATCAAGACCAACACAGTGAAATTCTTTATATTTTGGATTACAGATGACTATGATCCAAAAGCTAGGTCAAAATAAGTTAGTGAGGAGTTAGAAAATTTGGAAACCATACGAACTGTTAATAAAAAAAAAATGTTTAAGATCTGTTGCCTTTGGGAAAGTGTAGCAGTTCCTCAAGGGGTCAGCTCGAAGTGAGGGGCGCCATCAGTCAGTTCACTGCCGGAACACAAGTAAGACAAATGAGAACACACACCTGTACGGGAACTTGCCTGTTCACAGCAAGATTATTCAGAGAAACCTAAAAGGAAACCAGTATGAATCTAAGTAGAATGAAATCTACTATAGTCACGACGTGGAATATTATTCAGCAATGAAAAATGCACTCAGAGCATGCTTTGACATAAACGGACCTTGAAAATGTGCTTAGTAAGAAAAGACAATCACAAAAGACCACATACTGATTCCCTCCCTCCCTCCCTTCCCCCATCTATTTATTATACCTTATATGTATGGGTGCTTTGAATGCACGTATGTCTGTGTACTACATTTGTGATTGGTGCCCATGGAGACCAGAAGGAAGAGAGCAGATTTCTCTTAGAATTGGAGTTAGAGATGGTTGAAGCCACCATGTGGATGCTGGGAATCAAATTTGGGTCCCCATCAGGGGCAACCAGGGACCTAAGCGACCGAGCCGCCTCTCCAGCCCCTATTTCTATGAAATGCCTATAGTTGGCCATTCTGAAGAGATAGAAAGTGCAGAGATAGATCAGTGGTTGCCAGGGACTGGGGGTGGGAGGGGGCTGGATTGGGGGAATTAGAGGTGACTGCTAATGAGCATGGGGTTCTCCTTGAAGAGATGAAAATATCCTAAGATAAGCGTCGTGACAGGTGCCTGCATCTGTGAACGGACGGAAAACTTGATTTACACACTTTAAGTTATTGAATTGTGTGCTTTGCAAATTATATCCAATAAAATGGTGACATTTTTAAGCTATGTACACGATGAAAGAAGAATTATATAGGGGTTAAAGTAAAGGGCAAGCCACCAGGGTAGGTGGAGAAATCCCAGCTTGGGAGCGAGCGCTCTTACACCCAGCAACCGGATCATTAAAAAGGTCTGTGAAATAGATTTCTCTAAGAAGTAAAGACGTATGTAAGAAGTAAGAAACCTGGTTGCCTTAGTGACAGGGACTGGCAGGGACTCTCTTTTAAGGGAACACTGGCCTGTCATTAGTCAGAATTTGGTTACTGACCCCAGCTGCCAGGTGACCTGCTGCATCAGGGAATTTGTGGCAGAAGACATTAGTATTGGGAATATTTCTAGTTGGGTCAAGTTTAACAGAATAAGAATATGCCTCCTCTGCTCGACCTCGGTTTGTAAATGCATTGTACGTTGTCTCAAGAGAATGAAAACAAATGCTTTGTAAGTCGGTCCAGTGTCAGTAATGCTGGTGACATCCACTCGGGCAAGCCAGTGCCGCGTGGGTTTTTTCAATTTAATGTTAACACTAGAGGCTCTGAGTCAGGCAGAGTGTGTGGGTCACAGAAAACTGTTCTTCCTGGCAGGAAGACAGAAGCTGTCGGCAGCCTTCTTTAGAGAGCACCGCATCTTACCAGACAGCAGTCGTGGCGGTCGCAGGAGTCTTAATTTCCCATTTGTTGTCATTCCAGCTTTCTCGTAGAAATACTGTGTGTGCATGTGTGCACATGCTCCAATGAAAGAATCCCCCAGGGCGGGGGTTGTCTTGTACCCAGATACTCCCTTTCCGCCTCCCCTCCCCCACCCTCCCCTCTTGTAAATTGGCTTATTAAAACTGGGTCTCAAGCCCTCCTTTCCTCCCCTTTGTGATGCCTTGTTCTTGGATTTTCGATGTAGATCTAAAAATTCAAGGCAGATTTCAGTTACTAGGATAATTTTCTTTGAATTTAAAGTTTTTTCTAAGCAAATGCATAGATTTTTAATGAACCCGGTATCCAGCGGGTTTGCTTTAAATTTATCTGGAGAGTTACTACCCATGATTGATTTATTAGTCCTTTGAAAGTATAAAAAGTGGTATCGGTAGTTCATGAAAACTGAGAAACATCATCACATTTTGTTTAGCATCTTTTTAAAACCAATTAAAAGCTTTTCTAAAATGGATTGAGCAGGAGAAAATAAAACATGTTCCCTAGGTCTTTATTTCAATCAAGTTTCCCCTGTGTTCTGCGGGAGAAGAGATCGAGGCGGGATAGAAAGCCTGAAAGGGGCTGTCCCAGCAGGGAGCCGAGCTGCAGAAAAGGCTTCTCTGAGAACTCCGCCGCAGCCGCTCAGAAAGCTCCCAGCCGGCTTCATCTACATGCAGAGTCACACAAGGCATGGGGCGCTCACCGGCACACAGAGGCTCTGCATGTGCCTCCCTGCTGATTCCTGTGAAAAGCTAACAATTGGCTTGGAGGGTAAAAGACCACTGCAGTTCACCCTCCCTGAGCTGGACGTACAATTTGTCCAGTGTTAGGAAATGTCCGGCTTAGCAGTGAGAGGCCTGAAGACAGCCCTCCTTGCAGTGAGATCCTAATGCCGGGCTTTTACTCCATGACACTGGGGCTCTTTTCAAGGTTTGCAGATTTATGGAAGTTGAGGGGGATGTGCTTTTCCAGATCGGAAGGATGAAAGCGGAGGTCTGCATGTCAGGGAAGAGCTCCAGTAAAGAGGGAAGGCCAGGTGAATTGCCTGCACCAGCAGCACCCCACACCCTCCTGCCGCCGGCAGAGGCGTCTGGGGGCGGGTAGGGGTTTCAGGTTCCTCTTGGGTCTCTGATACCACACTTAAAACAATAGCTTTATCATTTGGAAGACAAGCCCCCAAAAGGGAGTTCTTCAGGCTGTAAAACAACGTGATTTCCCCGTTTTTTCCAACAAGTCCAAGGGCATTTGAGTCATTAATTGGCTTCTTAATTCTGGGTGTTCCTGACACTGTTTGGAGTCCTGCTGGAAGTCCCATCTGACTAGAGAAACAGGCTGTGGTGCCCAGAGAACCAATCTTTTCTCATGCCTCCCAACCTTCCTTTATTATGGCTTATAGAAAATGGCACCTGGTCACCCATGTGAATAGGTTGCCAAGGACACCCAAAGCTGGCCAGGGCCCAGTCACCAGGGACGCTTTGCCTTCTCAGCTAATGGGCATCAACACATTAATTCACATATAACTCATTTGTGCCATATCAATAGGATAATCTTTGGAAACTATAAAAAAGAATATCCAAATTGATAGCAATATCATTGAAGTAAAACTCATACCTGCCGGGCAGTGGTGGCACACAGCTTTTATCCCAGCACTTGGGAGGCAGAGGCAGGCGGATTTCTGAGTTCGAGGCCAGCCTGGTCTACAAAGTGAGTTCCAGGACAGCTAGGACTACACAGAGAAACCCTGTTTCGGGGGGGGGGGGGGGGGGGGAGAAAAAAAAAAAAAGCTCAGACCTAATAGTTAAAAGTTTAAACTGAGTTTAATTATAGGAACTCTATTGTTCTGATTCCTAGGAATGCGCTGTTGTTGTTGTTGTTGTTTTGAAGGAAAGGAAGCAGGATATGCAGGTATACTTTTATAATCCTAACTTCAAGGAAACAGGCAGAATTAAGTTTAAGGCCAGCCTGGACTACATTGTGAAACCTTGTCTTAGGAAGAAGGAAGAAAGCTAGGTGTGGTAGAGCGTGTGTGTGTGTGTGTGTGTGTGTGTGTGTGTGTGTGCATAAATAATCCTAGCCCTTGGGAGGTAGAAACAAGAAGACCAGATGTTCAAGGCTATTCTCTGCTGTATAGACTGTTCAGGGTCAGCCTGGACTAGACGAGTTCCTATCTCAAAAAAGGTATGTGGGGGATGGTATTGTCAGGGCACACCTGGGCCAATGGGAAAAATTATGGCTAGTCAGGCAGTCATCTATAGTAACTCTTTAGAAGAAGTTTCTATAAAATGCTCTTTATAAAAGAAAACAGAGGGCTGGAGAGATGGCGCAGCGGTTAAGAGCACTAACTGCTCTTCCGAAGGTCCTGAGTTCAAATCCTAGCAACCACATGGTGACTCACAATTATCTGTAATGAGATCTGATGATCTCTTCTGGGGTGTCTGAGACAGCTGCAGTGTACTTACATATAACAAACAAATAAATAAATCATTTAAAAAAAGAAGAAGACAGACACCACAGCTCTGTGTATCGGCATCTGTTTCCTGTGGGTTTTATTTAACAGCAGCAGTCCACAGACAGCGCTGTCTTTACATAGTTCTCACGGGACGTTTCAGCGCAGTCTTGCCATAGCAGTGATACTGGGAAGGTCTCTCTAATGTTAGGCAACTCTTCAGGCTGTTAAGATGCTTTAGTGAACAAACAGATAAGGGAAGACTCCAAACCCTACAGGCCTAAACACGAGAACCTTTCTATCTATTCGTTTAAAATTAACTCTGGCTAATGACTACAGTATGACTCAATAAGATGTATAACCACTTCAGGAAAGAGGTGTAGTCATCTTGCCAGATGCATTCATTGTAACCGCTTGACAGGGGTAACTTCTGCTGTGGACTTTATTTTTTTATTTTTTATTTTTTGAGTTATGACTGACAGTTCCTGTGACCTAATTTTTTTCATTTGTTAAGTCAATGACATTATATAGCTACTGGGTTTTATGAAACTATTTTATATGTACTTATCTTGGAAGAGTAGGTTTTCTTAGAAAGCTACATGTAAATTGAATAAAATATATAAGTATAGATTAGTTTCAGATGTATCAAAAATAGTAAAACGTTTGATGAACCCTATTATAAAACATTGTTACAAATATCTGCTGATGAGGAAATATCTCAAAGGGTTTGATTCTTTTTTTTTATTGTTTTTGGAACAATACATCTATAGTAGGTATTAATTAATACCAAGATCAGTATTGGGCTGCATACGTGCGTGTGTGTGTGTGTGTGTGTGTGTGTGTGTGTGTGTGTGTGTGTGTGTAAGTGTAAGAGAGAGAGAGCATGTATGTGTATATGAGAGTGTGCATGTGCACATATTCATGGTATAAACCTATTTCAATATCTCAGAATATGTAAATTCTTATCCGCAAAGAAATGTTAATGAAAAATTTACCTCATGGCCAGAATGTAGCCTTGATCTCTCCCATCCTAGGTGAGACACACACACACACACAAACACACACACGACACCCGTTCTGGAGCTGTTGTGTACCTCACCTAGCCACATTCACCTCCTAGGAGTACCTTCTCTGTGGAACCCTATCTTTGTGTCGGTGTCAGGGTCATAAATCCTAAATTCAAGTCTTGGCTCAGACGCCTTCTGGCATTATTGCTTTAAACTATCATGTTAGTTCCTCTGTGCGTATTTCTTCATCTATAAAAGTAGAAAGAATTCCTCTTCTTTTCCTATCCTGTTGAGAGTCAACTAAGATATTACGTAGTGAAGGCCTCTATAGATGTGTGAGCTGTAACTATATAAGATGCTAACGCAAAGCAGGCCCCAGCCTCTGGACCTTTGCAGCTGTGCGATAGGCAGCTGGGGAGCACAGCTGCCTTGTAGAGGGAGTGCGCACAGAGAGCAAGCTCAGGGTTCCACCGGTGTCCCTCCCATGCAGTACTCAGAAGGGAATGCGCATGCGTCCAACCTCGGTCCACGCTCGGTAAGATCTGCGGCTAAGCCCTGAGACAAATGTACCTGTCGGGTGTTAGAGATGTTCCTTATAAAGACTGAAGTAGAGACAAGAATTTCAGAACTCGGTAAGGCAGGGGTCGGGGTGGGGTTGGCTTCTGACCACCGAGGGCTGCGGACACTGCTGGCTGCATTTGCCCAGACCCACCTGCATTCGCCCAGACCCACCTCTTGCCTTTCCTTGAGGCCCCTGGAGGCTGTGACCTTTCTTCTAGCTCCTAACACAATTGAGCGGCAAATCATTTTCTCTCATACATCCCTATGCCTAAAACCAGGACCCAGATCTCCAAGCATCCTGGGCCACTGGGTAAGAGCCAACTATACGCATAAAAGGTCTAGGGCAGTCCATCGGATTCCTGGTGTTTATTGGAATGTAAATAGACCTGGAACCTGAGGTTTTAAGTCACAGTGTTTGTAAACCGCACACTGACAGCTCTCCTGGTCACACTGGGGAGGATAGAGAGTTCTCACTGGGTGTTATCTAGGCTGCCATATTACACACACACACACACACACACACACACACACAGGAAAATGAGAGGAGAGAAAACGGGCTTTTATGTCTAATGGCACACTCTCGGGCGGGAGAGGCAAGTAGAGCAAGACCCAAAATAAATAAATAAATCAGACGTGGCAGAGTGCACCCCACACTGCCTGTCATAATTGCCTTTCTGTCAACTGGCCTCCAAATTTTCTGCGTTCACACACATACTAGAGCAAACAAGCAAGATTGGGCTCAGTATCCCCTAAATTTTCAGACAAGCATTATTCTGTGAGATAGTGTCCACTATAAAACACCAAAAGAGCAATATCATACAGTAACAGAGATTCTGCCGTTTCATCTTAAGCATAGCCACCCTCCCTGATGGTAACATTGTCTAGAGCTTTTCCTACCTTGGTTTCTTTTTGTTTGTTTGTTTTTTGTTTTTTTGTTTTTGTTTTTGTTTTTTCAGTTTTTTGAAATAGGGTTTCTCTGTAGCCCTGGCTGTCCTTGAACTCGATCTGCAGACCAGGATGGCGTTGAACTCAGAGATCCACCTGACCCTGCTCCCTGGTGCTGGGATTAAAGGCGTATGCTACCTGCCTGGCTTATGAATAATAGAATTTTAAAGTTTATATATAGCTCTTTTCATTTTTAGCCAGCAGCCTTCTTCTTTGTTTTGTTTTATCTTGTTACTTTGTTGAGATAGGCTCCTTCGAAGTTCAGGGTGGACTTCCACAGCACTTGTGTCTGTCCGGCCCGTTGGAGTGTGTGGCGATATGGATTCCTGGCCCCGCTTTCCTTTCAAATGACTGTTGTAATGTCTGTAAGGCTCTCTGTGGTGGCCCGAGGGCCCTCAACTCTCATAGCTGACCTTGCCGTCCTTCAGTGCTGTGCCTCCCATCTGAAGGGCTGACAGTTGACACCCACATAGCTAAAGGTGACTAAGATAAGTGACTCATGAACATGGTGAGGTTTGGGGTTTTTTTTCCCCCATCTGTAACATTTCTTTAGACATACAGGTTTGAAATACTACCTTAAGGAATACCCACTTTGTTAGAGTGCACAGGTAATAACTATTCATTCTGCAGTATAGAAAGTGAGGGTGCATGTGATACTCCACTCAATTGTGGGGTTAGTGGGTGAGGTGCACACCGTGTAATGCACGTGGAGCCCACTGGCTAGCCTGGCGTGGGGCTGAGGCTGCCCTCGGGTGGCTGCCAGGATGCATCCTTCAATTTGATTTTTTTTTTTTTTTTTTTTTTAGATACCAAACAAATTCTCATTGTCCTAGAATCCCATGTATGGGACATGCAGATTTATCCTGGGGAATTCCATGGCAGCCCCAAACCTGAGGAAGAAGAAGGTGCTTGCTTCTTCACACAGGGTACTAGCCTGGAGAGCGGGGACAAGTGAGGCTGGGTTTGCACAGACCTTGCTGCCTGTCTTTTCCAGTCTCTGTACTCAGGAGTCTGCTGCTGTTGTCCCTGCTGCTGGTTTTCTGGTTCACACCGAGGCTGTCACTATCCAGTGACAAGGATGTACCTGTGCCCAAGTTAGCAGGGCATCGTAGCCTTTCATACAAAGATTTGTGAGACTGTGAGGATATTTTTGGATTCAGTAAACCATCTTAGATTTCACGTGACCTATTCAGTTTTACTGGGGACAAGAACAGAAATCATAAGAAAGCAAGGGCTTCATTTTTTTTTTTTCTGACCCAAGCATATTTCTTTTCTGTGTATGGGTGGTTTGCTCTTGTGTATTTCTGGTGTCCTCAGAGTCCAGAAGAAAGCAATGGATCCCTGGGACTGGAGTTACAGATCAGATCGCTGTGGGTGCTGGGAGTTGAACCAGGGTCCTCTCTAAGAGCAGCCATTTTAACAAGTGAGCCATCATCTCTCCTGCACCCAAAGTGTATTCTTACTTATCAGATGTTATACTTGCTGGGTGGTAGTGACCCACACTTTTAATCCTAGCACTCGGGAGACAGAGACAGGCAGATCTCTGCAAGTTCGAAACCAGCCCAGTCTACAGAGTGAGTTCCAGGACAGCCTACAGAGAAACCCTGTTTTGATAAACAAAAACAAAAGTCAAGAACCAAGTTCTACTTTCAAGGTTTTAAAACAAGATTTTAAGAGGACATGTTTGCTGCATGTATCTTTGGTATCTGAGGTAAAAAAACCCTAACCACTGTGGATAACACTGGTGACAAAAAGGATTGTCATTGCCACCCAATGTGTGGGTGTGCTCAGCGAAGCACATTGGCATATGCAGACTGCACGTGGCAGTCACTAGGGAGACCCACATGCCCTGAGAGTTAAGTGCTCTGTGCCTCGTTCTTCCGTGACATTGCTGAGAACTGCGACCTGCAGGTCTTCAGTGAGGTCATCTGCCAGCCTCTGAAGAGTCCCTCACTAGTTTGATGCTTCTGCCTGAAAGAACCAAGGAGAGGACTGCCTACGGGGCTCAGGAGCATCTCACAGCGAGAGCCTCGAGGCTCTGGTGTTAGCAGAACAAGAACACAGTGACTAGAGCAGGGGAAGCTTTGTCCATGGATAAATATTTAGACTCTTCTTTCTTTATTATTGCTATAAAGATGGATATGTTACCATAGTTAAACAAACCACCTTCAACCTAAGAATCCACCACTTTTAATTGTAAAAGAAATTAAAATGTTTTCTTGAGCCCCTCAAAGTCCTAGGGGCCTCAGCTACTATGCCTAACTGGCAAGTTGTTAAGGCTGACTAAACCTTATACTCACATTCAGTCCTAGACACTCTTTGCTTCTTTCTTAGTTCTTGTCTTGAGTTCTGGGTAATTGAGATTGTTTAGCAGGCTGTCTCTGCACAGGTGAGGTGTTATTACTGGACACACTGAATCGTGTCCCGTGGTTAATTGAGAACAGAGTGCAGGGGGCGGGGGGGAGAAAGGTTCTGAAATACAGACATGGTACAGCTACACGCTGGCATGAGAATCCCAACAGCTGAAAAGAGGGGTTCCCTGAGTAAACCCCATAGAGGTGGAAATAAGGTTAGAACAGACGTGGGATCAGAGTGGGAGGAGTTGGGGGGGGGGGGGCAACTTACAAATACAAAGCTGAAAGCTGAGTTGGGAGCCTGGGTCAAGGGCCAGCCTGGCTCACCGACCTCTGGGAGAGGTGCCTATACCAACCAGGGAGCCATGGTCAGTACAACTTTATTTTCTTGAGTTATTTATCCTTTTCTCCTAAGAGTTCAGAGGTCATCATTTCTAGGAGATCTATCTCCCAAACTTGTAATTAGTAGGACAGCTATTTTAGACATGGGCTTAAAATCACACGTGATGTCAGGTTTGGTGGCACATGACCCTTTAATCTCAATACTGGGGAGGCAGAGGCTAGAGGATCTCTGAGTTCCAGGCCAGCCTGGTCTACACAGAGAAATCCTGCCTCAAAAAACCAATAAATAAATAAGGAAAATTGCTCATGGCGGCACTTCTAACTATGAGGCTCCAGGTTTAATTTCCCAATCACAAAAACAAGTAAGTGAGCAGTCAACCACAGACTCCACAAGGTTAGGGAAAATTAGCCAGCCTGGGCTTCCTGGTCAGCCCTTTCTGGAGCTAAGAGCCCAGACCCATCACCTTCCCCAGTTCCTCAGCTACTGAAGGAAGAGGAGTAAGAAGACAGGAAGCATCTCCATAAGGTCGGGTGAGCTGGGGTCTTGGGCATTGCTTGGACAGATTCTTGAGTATCACGGAGGAGTAGTCTGCTCTTGCCCACTTGAGAGCCCCTAGCATCCGGGCTCTGGTTCCCACTCCACAAGTCAGCCACAGTGCCTCCCTCCCTTTTGTCCTCTGCTCTGCTCTGCTGTACAGCAGCACCAGGCCGGCTGCAGAGGGCCAGGCAAAGAATTTGCTCCAGGGTAAAGTCTAATGGAGAATTTAAGTGTAGTTGTCTGCTTAGTTACTGCATGATTTATTCGAAACATCCTTCCTTTGGTATTCAACTTCAGCATTTAACTAAAGGAGAAGGAGGGGGGGAGGAAGAGCTAAAAGGGAAGGGGCCATGGCAGCTGCAGACCTTTGAGCCAGGATCCGCCTGAGCAGCCATCACTGCTGTTGTCCTGACTCCTGGTTTGGTTGGTTGGTATTCGCTGGGTCTTAAAGCTGGGTTTCTCCCTTGTGAGCAAGCTCACTGAGCCACCACCTCAGCAAGAGTTGCACAAGGCAGTAATACTTCTTGTCTCGCCAACTTGAGTTCCCGGCTTCCCATAAACCCCTTTCCTTTGCCAGAGAAACCTGTAGCAAACAGTCAGTAGGTAAGGATCGATCAGCTACAAAGAAAGTTGTGACAGCCTTGGCATCAATTAAATTGTAGTTTAAAGTGTCCTCCGTTCTATAGTGTTCTCATTGTAACAGTGTATCATAGCATTCAACACTTAGGGCTCAGGGCTGTGGACTCTGAAAAGGTAGTTTCCTGTTAAACATTTGCTGTAATGTACATGTTTCCAGGGCCAAAAGAGAGATGGCTACAACAGAGTGATGTGTTGAAACCTTGAAACCTGGACTGGGATCATTCATTCATTCAACATATATTTATTAACTGCCCCCTGCACGGCCCCCTCCCCCTCTCGGCCAGCCCTGGATAGTTCAGTAACACCAAACAAACCTCAGCCCTGCCTCACAAAAGATCCATGAGACATGCGATAAAAAGCAAACACGGGGAGCGAGTCAAGTAGATATACAAAGGGTGATCTGATGGAGGGCCAAAGGAGGGCAAGTAAGCGATAGGAAAGCTGACATTCAGGCAAGGGAGGCCATACTGACAGGAGAGAGGAGATGGACCGCAGGTGCACCTGCGGACGCCAGGCAGCTGGGCCCAAGTGCTCCAGAGACCGGGCACATGAGCGCAGAGTGCCCGGATCTATCTGTAAGGTGGCGCAATGGAGGAGGCCCTAGGGGCAGGCAGAATTGTTCTTAAGGTCTCAGTAGCGAATAATACAAGCTAATTAAAAAATGAGAATTGTTCCCTTCCCAAGAAAGAAACCCGAAAAAGTCAGAGGCGAAAAGCACTCTGTAGGGAAAGCTTCTTGCTGAGTCCTCTCCCTCACAAGTTACTGGCTCACAGAGCCCCACCCCACTGCAGTGACTCTTCCCCAGAGGGCCTGCGGCCTGAGCCTCATTGGCACCCCAGGCTGAGTGTTGGGACCCTGTCCTACCTATGCAAAGCAAGCCTGGTGCCTGGGAGTATGTTTATCCCAAATCACTGCTGGGGTCCCAGGTGTTAGAAAAGACCCTTGTGTCCTACCGCTGTCTCCTCTGACCTAACGCGAGCCCTGACCTCCCATGCTCCCTCAGAAGCACCCTTGCATGCTCTTGCTTCCTCTCTGTTCTGTCTGTGGTGACAGTGATGTCATGATGTCGTAGAGCACCCTCCCCAGGATTCTTAATCTTGTGCTCGGTCTCACACATAGGTAGGATTTTCCCCCTCTGATTGAGCAGGAATCTGGCACTGAGGTAATCTACCCCCATGCCTGCATTCACACAGCTGTGAATGATGGTACTTGTCCCTTTTCTCCTACACAACCTCCCCAGCCTTCAGAAGACCTCCACAGCTCCCCTCCCCTGGCCCCAGCCAGGCTGACTTTAGAAGCATGCCATTATGTGTAAGCTGTGGGCTCAGTGGGTGCAGGACCCTTCTTGGGGAGGTTTACCAGAACTAGCATGGCGTCCCTGTGACTGGTGTGTCCCAGGCCAAAGAGGAGAGCATCTTTTGGGCACATCCCAGGATTGTTTCTCTCTACCACAGCCCTTTCTCCTTAAGACCCCCTTTTGGTTTCTCCAGATGCTTTTTATATTAAATCTCCTTCCTTCTGTTAGCATTCTGAGCCTTTTTTGTTGGCTGCCCTCGTCTCCCCAGAGAGACCTGGTGTTGTGGCATTGCTGTTTCCGCCAAGCGCATGGGTTGCTGTCCTGCCACAGTGCCTCCGTCCCTGGCCTTGCACCTCACCCCAATCAGAGACGCTCCGTGTGCTTCAGGGTCTCCACAGCCATTGCCACTTGGTGTCTGCTGGTATGTGACTTGGTAGTGGCCCCCAAGTGCTGACCAGCCAGTTTCCCAACTAAATCAAAATCACTCTGAAGGTGCAGACTAAATATCACCATCCACGTATTCTTGTTTATGTTCCAATTAGCAAATGTTAATTTCATCTTTTACTCACTGGGTTTACAAAATTCCTAATATTCCCACTCTTCTTTTCAGTCTTTTACAAAAATGTCAGAT
Organism: Apodemus sylvaticus; assembly: GCF_947179515.1. Lineage (NCBI taxonomy): Eukaryota > Metazoa > Chordata > Mammalia > Rodentia > Muridae > Apodemus > Apodemus sylvaticus. Next base: position 19,151,293 of record NC_067481.1, read on the forward strand.
CGTAATTGTCAGAAAACAGAGTAAGGCCCAGCACACATGGCAGTTCTGAACCTCGCTTTCAAACTCACTTCTTAATCCATCCCGGGGTTTCCGATTGTTCCCCGTTAATTCTTCTTACCGAGGGTGTGTTCCATTTGCTGCATTGAATGGTAAGAAAGGCCTTTCTCTCCCGCATAGCTGGCTTCCCTGTTGTTGGGGGTGAAGCCAGCCCTTCCATTTCACTGCAGATATTATATTAGTGGCATTTTTTTTTATTTAGAAAAAGAAAAAAAAGCTTTATTCCGCATGAACTTTTGTTACAAATCAGTTGATTGGGGCCAATCAATGGCAGAGCTCTGAAAGGGTGTGGATTATCTGGTTAGCCCTTTGTGTGGCAAAAGGCTTTAGATGATGCTCCGCGCTTGGCTCATTCTTCATCCTGTAAAGAAGTGGGTTTCTGAAGGATCAGCACCTGACCGAGCCCTGCCTTTTTTCATGGTAATGTTTTCACCTGAGTTGCTCCTTAGAGTGCTAAGACTTGGTTAACTAATACTTATTTAACCTTGGAACAATGTTCATCGTAATCCGATTGGCAAATAGTCATTTTTTTTCAGCCTTTTTGTGTCTCATCGGGGCCAGCAAATCTCTGTCGAGTATGCCGAGGGAGCTAGGGAGCGACTCCCTGCCCCCTAAATAGGTTATTGTTACTTTTCATTCTCTCTTTCTTCCATGGGGTATGTTTGGGCTCTGTGGACTTTAAACCAGTAGCCACACATTAGCAAGATAGAGATCCCCTTTGGGTGGAACCTCTAAAGCTGCTCTCCTGTCACATGCCACTGGCAGTCCCTACCCTCCAAATGTGACCCGGTGTGGTCCCCGACATTAGTACATCCCCCACTGTTTTTCCACAAGAACATTTCCAGTTGCACATTACCACTAATTAATACATAAAACAACCCAGCACAATTTAATTATTTGGTAATGTTTTTCAGTGTTTTCTTAAAGATGATACTTTACAAGTCAAGGCCTGCACTGGCCTGGGTCGTGACCTCACCACAGTGTTTGCAGTCTTGTTAAACAAGAAGACAGGCACAACATAAATTAGCATCTCCATTATAAGTTACCCCACACTTCCCCATCTTTCAACACTCTGAAGACATGGAAGTCACTGTAGGAGAAAGTTCCCTGAGGAAGATGGCGGTGGATGGAAACTCCCACTTTCTGGAGTGAGCAAGGAGCTTCTGCAGAGCTGCTCCTTCAGGGAGGCCACCGTTTCCTTCTGGAAAGAGAGAGGTGAGAATGCTCAGAACCCAACGGGGAGGAGAAGCAGCATACTTTCCTAAGTTGTGATGAGCCAGAAGACCAAGACAGGAGCATCACCGAGCTCAGGGATGAGGGCCAGCCTTAGCAAGTAGCCAGACACTGTCAACACAGTACGGTTGGAATAAAAACTGCCACAGTGTTTCTGTCTGTTAGCTCCAGAGACCTGTTCCAAAGTTAGCATTAGAATTATTGTTTTGTTTTGTTTTTTAGTATAAAATGTTTTTAGTATAAAAGCCTTTTTTGTTATAGTAGAAATACTGTGTGTGTGTGTGTGTGTGTGTGTGTGTGTGTGTGTGTGTGATTACCTCAGCACCCAGCTTTTTTATTTTTGCCTTTGGACTTAAGCTCCCTCTGACTTAGAACCCTCTGCATCTTCCAAACCAGCTTACTCATTTCATAAGACTTGGCCTATATAGTCAGGCAGTGATGGTGCACACCTTTAGTCCAGCACTCGGGAAGAAGATGCAGGTAGATCACTGAGTTTGAGGCCAGTCTGGTCTACACAGAGAAACTCTGTCTCAAAAAGACAAAAAGAAAAAAGAAAGGAAGGAAGGAATAAAGACAGACAAGAAAAGAAAGGTGTGGCCTGTGGGTCTCTCCACAGAGGCTGCGGTTCCCTCTGCCAGGCGCCTCCCCTGGGTGTAGTGTGCAGCACAGTCTTTGAGTTTGTTGATGTCGCCTTTATTTTCCTACTTCTAGTCAAGGTCATTCCTAAGTCATTCAGGAGCTTGGCAAAAGTCTGTTGATAAGCATTTGATTTTTTTGGTTAATTTTTTTCTAGTGGATTTATTGAATAGCAATAATGATTAGCCATATATATGTAAAACAAATGAATTTCTACCCTGGAATCTTTGCACATTCATCTGTAAAACCATGGAGCTTGGGCTGGAGAGATGGCTCAGTGGTTAAGAGCACCAACTGCTCTTCTGAAGGTCCTGAGTTCAAATCCCAGCAACCACATGGTGACTCACACCCATCCATAACAAGATCTGATGCACTCTTCTAGAGTGTCTGAAGACAGCTACAGTGTACTTATATATAATAAATACATCTTTAAAAAAAAAACAAAAACAGGGGCTGGAGAGATGGCTCAGAGGTTAAGAGCACTGACTGCTCTTCTGAAGGTCCTGAGTTCAACTCCCAGCAACCACATGGTGACTCACAACCATCTGTAATGAGATCTGACTGAAGACAGATCTGAAGACAGTGTACTCATATAAATAATAAATCTTCAAAAAAAAAACAAGGAGCTCTTAGTATCAAGAGGGATTCTGCTTCTGTGTGTGTTGGGGGGCTATGTGTGCACATGTGCATATGCTAAAAGTTGAACCCAGGCTCTACGCATGCTAGGCAAGTGCTCTGCTAGTGAGCCGCAGCCCTACTTCCACATTGAAACGGTGCATTGTTGTCCTTGGCACACAATAGACAAAACCAGTGAGAGACTGAGGAAGGCTCCCTCACTTGGCTGATAATTAGTGATATGATGTGTCTAAAGCCCAAGCTGAAGGGTTTAGAGGGTTGGGGGTGGGGGGAGCAGGGACGGGGGATGTTTAAGACACAGGGTCTCACTGTGAAGCCCTGGCTATCCTGGAATTCATTATGAAGACCAGTCTGGCAGAGGCAAGCAGATTCCTGTAAGTTCGTGGCCAGCTAATCTGTATAGTAAGTTCAAGGCCAGCCACAGCTGCATGACTGAGACCCTGTCTGAAACAAACAGCGACCTACTTTCCATCACAGGATAGAACTGTAGCATGCATTTCGGTGTCTCTGGCTTGGGTTTGGTGTTCCAGATCTTCTGGTCCCTTGTTGGCTGGGAAGGGGAGAAAGTCCGGCTTCATTGTTGCTGCTTCTGTTACATCATCTGTGCCTTGTTTAGAGTTTAATTTGGAACCTCCTGGGTTTTGTGTATTTTGCCAGCTTATTACCATACACAAATAAGTGGCCTCTGCTGGTTTTGGTCAAGCCTCCTCTGGTCTCCTTGTTAGTGATTTCTGTGTGCTATAACTCATCTGTTTCAATAACCAGGGCCGCAAGCTCCTCATCATCGGGACCACCAGCCGCAAAGATGTCCTACAGGAAATGGAGATGCTTAACGCCTTCAGCACCACCATCCACGTGCCCAACATTGCCACAGGAGAGCAGCTGCTGGAAGCTCTGGAGGTAAGGATGAGTCACTGCTTGAAACTGTGTATCAAGAGGAGTAGAGACCTACATTACCTCAGAAACTCAAAACTGTGTATCAGAGAGGAGTCTATGTCTCAGAAACTCGAAACTGTGTATCAGAGAGGAGTAGAGACCTAGGATACCTCAGAAACTTGAAACTGTGTATCAGAGAGGAGTCGAGACCTAAGACGTCTCAGAAAGGGCCAGCCACACAGTTAGCTAGAGGATGGGATCCCACGATGTCCTCCAAAGTGCCTCAGAAGCTGGAAGGAGAAGAAGAGCAGATAAACTGCTTGTTCCTGGTGTGGGCAGCACACCTACTGCAGGGGCCGCTCACTCTCTTCCCAGCATGCATTGGTGCTCCTGGATGACTCGGCAGGGGGCTCTCTGGGATCCACACAGCGTGGGCATAAGCACTGTTTCTTCACAATGGCTGGCTGGCAGCACATGTCTTTGCATTTAATAAACTAGAACAATGATTAAAGCCTTTGGAACTACCAAAAAGAAAAAAGAACAGAAAGCTACCCAAACCTCACAACTTTATAAGTTAGAAATGTTTCCTTAGTTGTTTTTTTTTTTTTTTTGAAGATGATAAATCCTTTAATTTTAAAAAGTGAGTCTTTGAGTGAGTCTTGATTAATATTAATGTGCACAGGGGACTAGATGGGATCTAATGGAAAAGGTGATGTAAGTTATTCGGTGTGGTCGAGTCAGAGAGGCTGCCTAAAGGCCCCACAACTTCAGAGTTGCCGTGCTCCCTACAGAACAGGAGCCAACAGTATGAGAAGTCTGGGTCACCTGTTTGAACATCCTGTTGTAGCTAGGATGGGAAAGAGCAAAGGTCAGCCTACTTTGACACATACAAATTGTGCCTAGGAAAGAATGCTAACACGTTTAACTTGTATTTATCATAGATTGAAGCTGTTTCCCCAGCAACCATGTCTCTCAGTTTAGTGGTGGTCCCTAGAAAAACATCATAAGATTTATCTCTTCTAGACAAGGTAGTCTCAGCACCAGGGAGGCTAAGGCAGGAGGATTACCATGCGTTTGAGGCTAGCCTGGGCTCCAGAATAAGACCTTGCCTTTTATGGTCATGCAGGACTAGGTGGGTTAATTCATCCCAGTGAGGAGAGCTCCTTCCACTGTTCACTTAAGGTTGAATGTTGGTGTGCACACTGTAAAAATGTCTAATTGTTGTTTATTGCTTTTATAGCTTTTGGGCAACTTCAAAGATAAGGAACGCACCACAATTGCTCAGCAAGTCAAAGGGCAGAAAGTCTGGATAGGAATCAAGAAGTTACTAATGTTGATTGAGATGTCCCTGCAGGTAAGGCGATCCCTTCTCTGCATGAGTCACAGGAATGGCTGTGGCACACCAGGAGAGCCTGCTTTCTCTTCTACCAGGGCTCGGGAGCACCCGTGTTCTCCTCTTTTTTTTTTTTCAGAAATGGATGAGAAGAGCAGAGCATGACTTTTAATCCTAATGTAGAGAGTCATTAGTCTCAAAATCAGAAAGGGCTTCAAAATGTAAAACCACAGGGGCCATGTCCAGAAGCTGTCAGTGAATCAGCCCTGATCTCACCCTCGAGGCGCTATTTGCCAGGAGTCAGCATGTGACAGCACAGATGGGTCAGAGGTCTGGAGATGTGGAAGGGTGGGCACCATGACGTGGGCAAATCAGATGTGGCTCTGTGCGCTTCCCCTCACCGAACTGCCACACATTTTTATTTTAGTTTTTCCAGACGGGTTTCTCTGTGTGGCCCTGGCTGTACTGGAGCTCTTTATACAGACCAGGCTAACCTCAGACTCAGAGATCATCCTGCCTCTGCCTCTGCCTCCCAAGTGCTAGAATTAAAGGCTCAAACCACCATGCCCGGTTCCCTAGAAATCTCAGACTGACTGACTCCGAGCCTGCTGCTAGGCACAGGCAGATGAGACTAATTTTGGGACTTTTCTCATATTGACTGCAACTCCCTCTTTCCTTCTGGAACGCCTTGCCCCTGTGTGCCCGAGCGTGTGCATACACGTGTCTATAACATGCTTGTCTAGGCTAAGTCCCATGTGTTTAAACCCCTGGCCTGTTTGTCTGTCCTGCTGTCGATGGCCCCTGGACCGGCTCAGCCCCGGCCCAGCTCAGCACACATTAGAGAGCTCAGTAAATTTCACTCGATCCAATGAAAGGAGAAGAAGTGACTGAGTGAGGAGTGAGCTATCCCCAGACCTGAGGAGGAGTGTCACCGCAGAGCCCTGCCCACCTGCTCACCTTGGCTTTCCCAGCTTCACATCTGAAGGAAGCTCTTAGGTCAATAAATAAGAAATATGGAGAGACTCATCTTAAGTCTCTGATAAACTCAACTTAAAATTAAAGTTCTGTGGTTTTTCAGAAACCAAAAGTTTCCTGAGCTTCTAGCAAATGTTTTTTAAGTCAATTTATATCTTTTCCATTATGAGTAGTAAATTATTGTCATAGATGAGTCCCCTGCTCAGGCCTACTCCCGGGAAAGGCATCCATACAGGTGTATTGGCTCTGTCCCCAAAAAAAGATAAATCTGTCAGAAGTCAGCTCTGCCCTTCTCTTTCCAGTCTCGGTGCAATCTTTTAAAATAATTGCATAGAAGAAACTATGCGAGTTTTCCTCCCCACCCCCTGCCTCCTCTTCCTTTGATGCCCGCAGCACAGTGATCAAGTTAATACTTCTTACGTGTGTGAGGTAGAAAGTGAGAGTGGGGTGCTCGGCCTAATCTTGAGCGACTGACACTTCATAGGCCTGGAGTTTGAACCCCTTCATGTCAAATGGATTCCGAGCAGCTGAGTGACTTCTCTTAGATCTGCCTCGGGAGCAGGGGCAGAGCCCGAGTGGAGAGGCATGTGGTTCAGCAGAAGGAAGCCATGCTCACTCAGCTCGCCATCCCGAGTTTGTTAAAACTTGCTCGGTGTTAAGGATCTGCTCTGACTGGATGTCACCTGGGGGAATGAAGTCATTTATCTGGGTTCCTTCTTTCCTCCCTTTTCTCTTGACTTTTAATTCCATAGCTGCAGGCAAGTCAGCAAGTCGCTCCTCACACACGTTAAATATAGTTAATGGGCGAAGACCTGCAGGTACTGACTCCAGCGAGCTCCAGCCAGTTCCATTTTTTTTTTTTTTTTTTTTTTTTTTTTTTTTAGAAAGAGCTTTGACAATTGATTCATGTGTAATTCTAGTCCCATAGAGGAAAAAAAAATAGCTCTTTTGTTAGCTATTCACACTTTTTCTTAGTTCTTTGTAGTCTGACCCCTTAACTTTGATACATTTGAAACTTATGTTCCATGTTTTGCTGGGACAGAAGAGAAGATCCTCTTTTCCAAAGTGGTCGGAGGGGCGTCTGATGGCACCCTTGCCCACAGCTGCGCACGGAGCGCTTGCGAGCCGCTCCTAGAGGGCAGGGAGTTCCCTCTGCCAACAGACTTCTGCCCCACCACATGCTTTAAAAGTGAGGTGTTTCCTACAATAAAAATTCATACTAAGTAATGAAAGATGTTTGTTTGCGATGACCCTTTCCCAGATCACCACACATCCTAGTCGGGCCAGTGAGACTATGATACTTTTTGAAGTGAAGTTACTTGGATATAAAACGACAGCTAGAGGAGACAGTAATAACAACTGCAACCAATACCAGGCTCAAACCCCACCACCTGGTCTTGAGTCTGTGCCTCTTGGGCCACCAGAGGCCAGGTGTGCCAAGAACAGAGGCCAACAGCACTCTCTGTGCCTGCAGGTGTGGCAGCATCGCCACCAGTCCCAAAGGGGCACAGTCACTAAAAAAGCCAGCTCATTGAGTATGTGAAAGTCATAACTGTATTTTGGTCACTTGATCAACCTCAGTTTGGTTTCTTCAAGTTCCTGTCCTCCCCCTTCAATAAGATGTATGAATTTTAGCATTTGAACTCCCATGATTCATAGCACCCTGAATGCACCGGGGCATGTCTGGACCCTTCCGTGAATGACCACGATCTGGTGTTGTGGTTTTCCCCCTGGTGTGCTTTCCTTCCTTGCTGGTGTGCTTTTCCTCCTCACACCAACACACCCAAGGGGGTGCTTGGCTGAGGCGCCTGTGAATGACCACTGGCTTCTAAATAACACAATCCGCTTTATTATGCTTCAAAATAACAGCCAGGGAATAGGTGACACGCTTCTGAGTGATCCAGGAAGCCCGTGGCCAAGCGCCTCCCTGGCATGGCGGAAGCACATCTTCGTGAAAAGGCGGCATCGAGTGTCTGATTTGTCTCTTCTGATGCTCTTTAGATGGATCCTGAGTTCCGTGTGAGGAAATTCTTGGCCCTCTTGAGAGAAGAAGGCGCGTAAGTACCCGCAGTGCTCACCCTTCTGCGAGGCCCGAGCCCCCCACCCCGTGCATGTGAGTCTGCTGACGGTTTCCCTTCTATATAACCTTGTTTCCACACTCTAGACTCTTCCAGTACCGTGGGTCTGCTCCCCTTGGCCTGCTTCACAAGGCTTCCTTAAGCTCATGGAACACGACCATTTTCTTTTAGAAAGTGCCCATCAAATAGCAAACGAATGGTGGAAAATGTAGAGAAAACACGAAGCTGCTAGTGGTTTCTTAGTGAATAGGGGTTTCTCTGCAGAGCTGACAGTTTTGTGTGTGCTTTGGGATTTCTTTTGCAGTAGTCCCCTGGACTTTGATTGAAAACGGACTGTTTACAACAGTGACCAAGGGAAGCGACCAAGGTGAAGATGGCCTGGGACCGTCACTCCTCACACTCAAGACCCTGGATTAAGTGAAGTGTCCCCCTCCCTCAACACACTCGCTCTGCATGGCTCGTGCAGTAAACTCCCTCGTGCTTTGAGACGTCTAGTGTTCCCTGGACTGCGGTGCTTCCCTCCCAGGCTAGCTAAGATGATTCCTGCTTACATGGGAGGCATGCCACACCCATGCACCCCGCCCCCACCGAGCTCTCTGCCACGCCCACCCTCGGAAAACACTTGACCTACCGAAGGTAGGCTTCTACACCTGACCAAGAGCAAAGGTGGAGGTCCCAAGGGATTCGCTTAACACTTGGCCATGCTAACAGCTGTGTACCCCACAGAACGAGTTATTAGCTTTGCCTAAAGAACTAGGCTTTGAATATCTAAGATGCTGTTCTCAATCATTTTCAGAGACATTTCCAAGTTGCAATCAGGAGAGCTTTTCTAATCGGAAGTCAGATCATTCCTGTGGTGGCTGTGATATGCCCTGAGTGTAATTAATTTGCTCTGTGGTAAGAGATATGCTAATCATTACCACTTGGTAGATGCTGTTAAAAACCTTATGAAAGATACATATGGAAATCTGTACATCCCTAAACAGAAAAAAAAATTAAAATAATTTACAAGCCTCTCAATTCTAATTAGCGTCCAGCTGTAAGTGGGTCAGTTCCTTGGGATGATGTTAGAGGCCAATTAGTGCCCATCGTCTTCCTTTTCCTCAGCCTGATGACTTAGAATTCATCCTCCCTGGATCTCAAGTGATCTGTAATGTCTGAAACGTATAAATAAAACACTACTCCGCAGCAGAACAAGCCACCCCCTAGTCCTCTCCCTTGAATATCCATTCCAGCGAACTCAAAACACCTCTTCCCAAAAGAGGAGGAACTCAGTGAGCCCTTTGGAGGGTGGTTTGCCTAACCAGTGGGTTAGAAGGAATATAATTAGGTCATTTATGAAGATGTCTTAGGGAGCACGCACTCTGCTGCCTAAAACACAAAGACAGCCATCGGAGGCTCGCAGCTGCAGGGGCACCTGGGCGACTCTGACACTGTCCCCACCGTAGAAGGCAAATCATCTCCTAATCTTGCTGTCTGTATGCCTTGTTTGGGGTTTTCATTCCTGGCTTATTTTGTGGCTTTGAAAGAGTAGATCGTGTTGTGAAACTGTGATTCCCGTGGCCAGTGCCGTGGTTCCCCGCCCATTACTGTGGTCCCTGTGGTCTCTGGCTCTGCCTTTCTCCTCCCGACAAAGTCCTACGTGGATTAATTTATGTTCCTTGTTCAACAAAGTTAATGTCTTGTGTTTTTGTCCAAAATTATATTGAAAAAGATATTATATTGTGTAATGCAAATTGAAGGAATGCAATAAAGAGAAAATATACTTGAAGTGCTGTATAGACCAGTATTTCTGTACGGAGCAGGACCAACCACTGACGGGGACTGCATGACGACTTGGCCTTGGAAGGGAAACCGCCTCCTTGTTTTGTTACAGCATAGATTTATTTTTTTTAATTCTCTTTAGAAGAGGAGGCTGGAGATTAAGGAGGCTGGAAAGATGGCTTAGTGGGAAGCTCTTCCCACTCTTCCAGAAGACCCAGTTCAATGCCCAGGACTCACATAGCAGTCTACAGCTGTAACTCATGTGGCACACAGATATTTATGCATGCTGACAGCACAGGCCTTTAATCCCAGCACTTGGGTGGCAGAGGCAGGTGGATCTGAGTTGGAGGCCAGCCTGCTCTACATAGTGAGTCCCAGTGTAGAACAATAATTCTCAACTTATGAGTCAAGCCCCTCTGGGAGTCACCTAAGACCATCAGAAAACAGGTGTTTTTCTTATAATTCATAACAGGAGCAAAATTACAGTTATGAAACAGCAACAAAAATAATGTTGTGGTTGGGGTCACCATGACAGGAGGAACTGCATTAAAGGGTCACAGCATTGGGAAGATTGAGAAGCATTAATTTAGAGAGACTGTCTCGAAAAACAACAAAAATATTAAAAAGTTCAATGGGAGCTGGGCGGTGGTGGCGCACGCCTGTAATCCCAGCACTTGGGAGGCAGAGGCAGATGGATTTCTGAGTTCAAGGTCAGCCTGGTCTACAGAGTGAGTTCCAGGACAGCCAGGGCTACACAGAGAAACCCTGTCTCGAAAAAACCAAAAATCCAAAAAAAGAGAAAAAAAAAGTTCAATGGGCAGTGGTATCACACGCCATTAATCCCAGGGCTTTGGAAGTCGAGGCAGGTGGATCTCTGTAAGTTCAAGGCCAACCTGGTCTACAGGGTGAGGTCTAGGCAACCAGTGCTACACAGAGAAACCCCGTCTCCAAAAACAAAAGCAAAACAAAAACCTCAAACGTTCATTAGCATATGCTAACATATAAGAATCTTCATACTCATGTGTGATACTCATTTTACCTTAAAAAGACTGAACTGAAGCCATGAACTAGGTTGGTCAGGAGTCGGATGGGAACTGCCTCAGTACAGTGCCCCTGCCTACACTGTGGTGGTCTCCATACCTGCTGTATCTGAGACACCAGATGCCACAACCCCAATCCTTGGCACCAGTAAGCCCAAAAATGGATGCTGTGTAGAGAAGCAGCATCTCCAGCAATTTGGGGGACAACAGTTACCCCCACCCCCAGTTCTGGGAGGAGCCCCAAAGGCCTTCCCACCTCCAGCCACAGCATGGCCCGGTGAACAGCATGGGGGACTCTGATGACCAGAACTCCTGGCTGTCAGAAAATACTAAATCTTCCATTTCATGTACTATCCAAAAAGTACATAACTATAGTTAGAGTCTAAGATGTGTTTTAAGGCTGTCTTTTTTATTAAATGACGTTTTTCTATGTGTATACATGCCAGTGCATTCTCTCTCTCTTTCTCTCTTTCTCTCTCTTTATTTTATATATGTGAGTACATTGTTGCTGTCTTCAGACACACCAGAAGAGGGCATCAGATCACATTGAAGATGGTTGTGAGCCGCCATGTGGTTGCTGGGAATTGAACTCAGGACCTCTGGAAGAGCAGTCAGTGCTCTTAACTGCTACTGAGCCACCTCTCCAGCCCAAGGCTATCTTTTCATAGCCAAAAAATTACAGTGAGCAGCCTTTATGTTTTCACCATATGTCACAGAATCATGGAGGAGATTCAGTTATCGTTTAATAATCAAAGCCTGGCCAACAGGCCTGCCAAAGCCAAGTCAGCTATAAATATCCACCTGACAGAACACAGAAGGCAAGGGCAGGACTTCGTTTGCTTCCCTGGCAGCTGGGCTGCCTGCCGCCTTCAAATAAGTGACCGGCCAGGCAAGGTTTGTTAAGAGTTCAAAAGCAGCATTTATATTTTAGAAGTTATTACAAGATGAAAGCCACTCATTTGCTGACAACTACTGAGGCTGAGTCCAGTGCCGGCCTGGGAGGGGTGCGGGGAGGGGGAGGGGGGCAACTCGAGAGCGTGACGTGATGCCAGTGCATCAGAATGCATGGGTAACACCTGTGATCTACATGAGTCCCAAGACGGGAGGATGGGATGTGGTGGTGCACATCTCTAATGCCAGAGGTAGAGAGGCAGGGGGATCAGCAGGAGATGAAGGCCAGCCTGTTCTGCTTGGTTCCAGGATGGCCAGCCCTACAAAGTGAGACTATATCCAAACAAGACATTGTAATGACATGTATTTATGATTCTCCAGCACAGCCTCCATAATGAACATTTGGTGATTGATTAGTGATGAGATAGCTGTTTGCCTCCCAAGTTCTGTTCAGCCAGGCAAGGCTTAACATCATACTTTTGGCTGGACTCACTTCCTGAGTGTAGACCCATGCTACATGCTGTTATGCCCAGCACCACGGGTCGACCAGCACTCCACCCAGAACGACCTCACCTAGTTACCTAGTTTCCCTTGTTTTTCTTGCCTTTCTCCTCAGCTCCTTCCCCTGTCTTTGTGCCCATCCATGAACCTAAAGCCTGTCTTCAGAATAATATCGCTTTCAATAAAACTTCACCACATCCCTTTATCTTCTCTCAAATTATTCTCAAAACCTTTTTTTTTTTTCCCGGATTTGGTTTTTTCAAGACAGGGTTTCTCTGTATAGCCCTGGCTGTCGTGGAGCTCACTCTGTAGACCAGGCTGGCCTCGAACTCAGAAATCTGCCTGCCTCTGCCTCCCAGAGTGCTGGGATTACAGGTGTGTGCCACCACCGCCGGCAATATTTGGCAATCTTATGCGATCAAAAGTAAAAAATAAAAACAGAATGCTGGGTGAAAAGAGTATTCACCTCAAGGGAAAAAGAAATGCAGTAAAAGGTGGCCAGCGCTTGAGCTGAGGGTTCTGCCTCTGCCCTCAAGGGGCTTCATATGGGTGGAAAAGGGTTTCTTGGGGCAAAAGATGCACCGAATGGAAGCTCAGGCCATCATTCTCAACCAAGGGCCCTGAGGCTAGGGATCTGGTATTGGCAACTGCTCTCCACCATCAGAAGCATTTTCCTCACATCAACATGAATTTATCTCTAATAGTGGTAGACCAGGAAAAACAAAAAAACAAACAAAAAAAAAAAAACCACTTTAGCTACCTATCCTCTGAAGCAATGTAACAGAAACGCTGAAGGGGACATTTTGGAGGTAGGTCTGAGAACTGAAGGGCCACCTACCCATCATCCTAAAACTGAGTTACAGTATCAAGATGACAGGTGAGGACTTCAGGTGAGTCACCGAAACTCCAGCCCAAGAAGAGAGTGCCCTTCTCAGAGCACTGCCCAGCAACCTATCCAAACCAACCTACAACTCTATTGTCACTTAGCCCAGAGAACAAGCAGAACACCATCTGGTCAACCTACCTACCAACCTCTTCCACAGTTCAGCTGTTGTCCGGTTCTTGGAGGGGAGCGGCCTTTCTGGTCTAACTTTGTTTACAATTGAGCAATTCCTCTTTCCCCAGCAATTGGAGTTGGGGATGTAGTGAGAAAGGGAGTAGTAGTAAGACAATGGCAGGCTGTGTAACTCACTGACCTGGGCTGAACCTTGTAGAAAGATCTGAGACACCAACGTGTGTTGTTGGAAATGTTTAAGTCTGTGGATGAATTGCTGATCAGGTTTATTCTTCCCCAAATTGGAAATTCCTTGTTTGCTATTGACTTAGTATCAAGTAATGCTTTAAGGCTCATGCCACATTTGCTGTCCACCATGCCTCACCTTGCTTAGAGAACAGAGGAAATGACTGTAAATTTGGCCATTTAATTAGCACAACATTCAGATACCCTTGACCTAAGGACGAATCTGAAGACTCCACACATCGTACAATGTGTCCATTTGAAGTTTACCTTCTCTTTAATGATTTAACAGAAAAAAACTGCATGATGAAATAGATTTTCTCCAAATATATATATATATATATTTATATAATATATAATCTTAGTTAACTCAAAGGTATATACATTGTATAATAAATAATATTTATAAAAAGAGACTTTTTGAATATAAAATCAAAAAGATCAACAACTTCTACAACTTTTTACAAAACTTTGGATACAGCAGGTTGGTAGGGAACTCCGATTGGATGCTATTACCTGACTATGGCGAGGATAATTACAATGCGCTCATGTACTATTATTAAATAATTACTTGTCAGCTACTTGAATATGCCCCAGAAACATGACTTTATCACTTTTAATATAGAATACATAGATATGAAGAGACTTGTAAATTGTTGTATCCGTTCTGCTCAAGTGTCCTCACACAAGCGTTATCCAGTTGACTTGATTTCCAGCTTCTGGAAGGAGAGATGGGAAGGGGCATTTGGGGTTCTAGGAAGGGATAGGAGGTGTACGCAGAGCAGTGCTCATGGTCATAAGGTAGAGTGCAGGCCAGGGCCTACTGGAGCCTACTTGGCACAACAGGAAATAAGTGGCTGACCCTGCATCAAGTCAGCTTAGCAGACACCAGACAGAAGCAGGAAAGGACAATTCTTTGTCCCACCTCATTCCCCCATTTTATCTCCTCTTTCTGATTCTCCTTAAGACAGAGTTGATGAATTGATCCGTGCAGCCCCACCCACCTTACTAACCCCAGCCAGGACCATCATGCATCAGGAACTGAGCTGGAAGCTGTCTCCATTCACTGCTTGCCTCTTGAATGTCTAATCCAGATCCTTGGGAACTGAGATAGGCTATCCCATTCACAAGTGCGAGAAAGGGCTTGTCAAGGATCTCTTGTCTTTTCCATTACTTCAGCCAATAGGAGGAAAGGACACAGGGTGGTCTGCCTCCTAACACAAAGGAAGTGGGACTCTTCACCCTCCCCACCTGCCAGCCACATAGATTGTTCTCTAAGGTGCCCAGCTGCTCTCCTTGGTATCTGCTGGTTAGCAAGGCTGAGAAGGGCAGGCCAGCCCATTCTTTCTGCACATGGTGGATGGAGCTGGGAGAGACCTGCCTCCACATCTAACCTAATTTACAAGGTCACCATGAAAAACAGGTGGTCACGGTGAACGGACGCTGTAGAACAACAGAAAAGGGTGTGGAGATCTGACGGTCTCTCAGGACAGAACAGCGCTAGAGAAAACATGAGACTACAAGGAACTCAGCTGTTCTGCAGATGGCTTCCCAGGCCGCCCAAAGCTCTGAGGTCTTCAAAACTCAAGACCCTGCTCCAACCGCTGGCCAAAGGCCTCCCCTCCGCTACATCCTGACCATTCCTATGCCTTTTCTCAGAATGACAAAGTATGTCCAATTTGAATGTGAGTCAATGGACAAGAGGGAACTACAGGGCTCTGTCCTGTTTCACAGTTCCCACTTCAGAGGCATCTTGCAATGTCACCAGTAGAGGCAGCTTGGACACAGAATCTCGTCATGTTCTTGTCTCTCCCACCAGGCCGAGAGCTCACACTAGCCCAGCCTATTCTGTGATAGTAGATTTTTTTTTTTCCATTTTTATTTTTTTTAACATGTGCAAAGGTAAGCCTCGGGTCTGTCCCCAGCAGACCCTGATAAAACCATAAAGAAAGCCCCTCTGTAAAGCCACACACCATCAGAGCAGGGTGAGAGACGTTAGTTGAGAAAGAAGCCGCCCATCGGAGGCCGGCTGGGTCCAGGTCGGTTATCACATGCAGTTGGCAACAGTCCATGCTCCTTGCTGGCCAGTGCTGAAGGCTGGCCCAGATCTAGATCCTGCTTCCCGTGGGACATCGATGAATGGATCCAGCCGCACAATCTACCCCTTCCCAGTGCCCTTTGGGAAATAAACAGGAAGAGTCAGAAACCTAATAACTGCTGTCAACATCATCCCCTGGGGATGCAAAGATCCCAGGCCGCCTGCACTAGCTCTGCTCCTTCCTCACCCCAGAGCCTGCCGCTGAGGGAGGACATGCCATCCTCAGGAAGACCAGAGCCTACATCTTGTGTAGTCAAACCTTCTGGCTGAGGAAGCCCGCTGTAGGTAGCCTGGGCAGCGCCACCCTACATGGAGATGGAAAAGCCTGCCAGCCAGCCTGAGCCGCCACTTACAGCAGGTCCAGCGCCATCAGACGCACGCCTACCGCTAGTTGTCCAAAAGAGACGGAATCTACCTAATTATGATAAATTCCTTCCCAGGATGCTTTCCTGAGAATGTTCACTCTGTACAGCCCTATCCCATGGGATTTGAGGTACTAAGCCATGCCCCCAGGCACCCCCAGCTAACCCTCAGCTCTGGTGCTGCTGGCAGAACTGAACCAGGCATAGCAAGACCTGGATATGCCCAAGGTCCCACAAATGACTAGTGACAGACCCAGGACCCAGGGCCAGTTGGATGGAGTGGCTGGATCTATAGCCTTTCCAACATAGGGATAAAAAAATAAATCAGATATTTGTAAACTACCAGCACTCGGGTACCAAGCTAGTGGCTAACTGGAGACAGTGGACAAACCTCAAGCAGTGGAGAAGGTGTCTTCCCCACTTGGGAAGGACTAGATGCTACCATTGTGTTGAACTCATCTCAGCATGAAGGGCATATGGCCTGCTCCACTCTGCTCTGTGACTCCTTTGTGCAAGAAAAAAAGCCAGAGCTCTCTGTGCCTGTCTCCCCGCCCACTTGTCTCTTGGGTTCCATCAGTAGGAGCGCCTTCAGGGGTCAAAGGATAGCAACGAACCAGATCTCGGCCACCTCTGGCCTATGGCTCCAAACCTCTTATCAGCCTTGCTGGGCCCCAGAGTCTCAGCTGCCTCGTGGAGAGCACTGGACCCAGAGCAGGCTCTTTATGGCAATGTCTAGCTCCCAGGCAGCCCTGCAGGGCACAGACCTTATCACCTCACAGAGGAGGAAACCTGGGCTCAGAAAGGCAAAGGATACCACAGTGGGAGGGAGATCCCTTCTTATCAGGAGGTGGGGGTTTGAGAGCCCCCTGCTATGTGAGGGGATTAAGACTGTGAACTATGTGGGCATAGCATCTTAAAAACATATCTGCATGATACTGGAAAAACACCAAGTGTCTACTATAGAAATGTGGAGAAAGAGGGCTGCTTCCCCACTCCCTAGTACTGGAGATTGACTGGGGCGGGTGGGTGTTGGGGGGGGGGCGCTGTTTAAATGTTCTACTACCCAGCTACACGATTCTTCTTAGATCACTTTCCAGGCAAATGTGTGAAGCAATTTTGTGGACAACAAAGGCTAACCCAGCCTTCCCTGCCTGGAAGATCTCAGCTGCCCCCATGGGCCAGGGTGGAATCATGGGCTCTGTATCCTGGACCCATACTGTGTGTTTGATAGGAGGTTTGGGCTGCTGATGCTGTGGCCGGCACAAACCTACATAGGGGCTTGTGGAAGCAGCACCTGGGTTTAGCTAGGCCACTAACTCAAGTCTAACCTTCGGTGAGATGGGTGGGCTAGACAAGTGGCCCTTCCACCCGTCCAGTAGGAGACCACACCAATGGCCAGAGCTATGTGCCATCTGCTACTGGAGGTGCAGGGCCACCTCTGCCGTAGTGAATCCCAGAGAAGGAGGCCGCAGTGGTTTGCTTCTTTCCCCTCAGTCTGCTGCCGTTAGCCTCACACCTGCTAACTTGAGACTTACAAAAATCTGTCTAGATCCTCATCCCGCCATCACTGCACAGATGAGGAGCAGGGTTCAGCAGTGGGCAGAGGACGTGCTGAGGTTCACCGCTGTCCTCCCACCCTTGCCCTCGATGCAGAAAACTCTCGCCTCCTGTATGGTTCTAGAGTGACCCTGCCGGAATATAACCTAAGCCCCACAAGGAACGTCATAGATGGGCTTGTGGTGTCAGATACCTCCCAGCCTTACAGAGCGCAGACGTGGTGTGTCACCAGCTCCAGGAACGCACTGCGCTGGCCCTTCATAAATAGAAAGCTGTTTTTCCATGTCCCCAGTGTGGTTTCCCATGTTCCTCACAGCAGCTCAGGGAAGGTAGCATGCTGACCTGACGCCAGAGTTGTTGGTTGACAAATAAGAGAAGCCGGTTGAGAGGCAGACTTACTAGCAGAGCCTTCTCGGGAGAGGACAGAGACTCTAGGATCACTCTGTTTCTAGGTTGACCTTTCTTGGGGTCCTCCCACACAGCCAGGCCACCTCTGGGAAGCTTGGAAGCATAATCCACCAGGCTTTTATCCCACGGTTACTCACCCCAGTGGCTCTGAACTGGGATCCCTCCTTTTTCTCGTCTCCCTCCATAAACTTGGTGAGAGTGCTCCGCTCCACCCAAGCTTCAGATCTGGCTTCCCCCACCCACCTCCTCAAGCTCTGGAGGATTTGTGTTAGGTCAAAGCGTGCCCTCTTAGTTCATGGTTGATGTGAGATGACTCTGCCCCAGGGGTAGGAGAGACTTTTTCTCAGGGTCTCACTGTGTAACCCTGGCCTAGAACTTTCTATGTAGATCAGACTGGCTTCACACTCAGAGACCCATCTGCCTCTGCCTCCTGAGCGCTGGGATTAAAGGCCAGTGCTACCATGCCCTGCCCCTGTTTTTGAACCTCTCCTTTGACCTCTCCTTTAGACAGTAGGGAAACTGAGGCCCCGAGATATGACACTTAGGGGCACAGCTGGGATCAGACCTCAGCACCTCTCTTCTGGCCGCACAGATGCTCAGTAATGACAGCCAGCGGCCATGAACAAATCTGGTCTGGCTCATCATCGCTAATTTGTGTTAAGAATTTTAATCAATTGCTTGTGGCTTCCGCGCACACCCTCGGTGATTATCTGAGCCTGGCGTAATCCTCCAAGTCGCTGCCCAAGACCATTCCCATGGAATCGTGGGAAGCCTGGTTTCTGACCTCAACTTTGGGAGCTTGTTTGTCTTGGGAATCGGAGAAACAGAAGGGCAGGCCTAGCGGAGGCGAGGAGAGGGCAGCCCTGCGCCCCGCCTCGCCAGGCTCCGCCCGGCCCGGCGCCCTACCTGGCTCCCTACTTGCAGGTGTGCACATCATAGATGCGAATACACTCTTGGCAGCTGACATAGCAGCACCAGTGGAAGACACAATGGCATTTCTCCTTCCGCTTCTCCGTCCTCGTGTTGTGGCCCCGGCCACAGCACAGCAGATCGCAGCCATCGATGCCGTGGGAGGTGACGTTGCAAGTCCGGTCCCTGGTACCAAAGGAGCCGGTCTCTGGGTTGGGCTCACAGAAGTTGGGGGAGTTCTCGTAGTAGACCAGGTCCTTCTCGGTGGGCGGCTTGAAGAGGGCATACTTGGCCCGCAGGGTCTCCACCCAGCCTCGGGACTCGCGGTGCTTCTCCACCACCATCTCGGAGGCACTGTCGTACTTGTCCTTGAGGAAGTCGCCAATGGCGCGGAAGTCGGGCTGGGCCCACCAGCAGGTCTTCACCTCGCAGCTGCCAGACAATCCATGACATTTGCACTTCAAGTGCATGTGGTCCAGGATGGTCTAGGGAAGAGGAGCAGCAGCTAGCCCAGGATGACCCACCTGGAGAACCATCCCCTCTGTACCACATCCTCCTCTACTCTTATTTGGCGCCAGGAAGAATGGACGGGAACCAGTGTCGCTACGCTAGTCACACCCCCAACCCCGGCAGGGTTCACATTCACCTCATCCACAGAAGTGGTGCAAACTAGGGACTGTTATCCCCATTTAATGGATGGAGACACTGAGACTGAGAGCTAAGTGTTCCACAACCGTAGGAAGGGCTATGGAAACCCTGCTTTGGACTCAAAGTCAGTCCCTAACCCACACCCACATCACAGACCTACCTAACACAGACACAGCCTGCCAAGCAGTATAGTATAATCTGCAGGTGTTTTTCCTATAGGGCAGCCATACTGCGCTCCCTGACAGATTTCCCCCAAAGAGGCAAGATCAGGGCTAAGCACGATTTGAACTTGACCAGGGAACCTGCATGGTGAGAAGACCTGACTGCTTCAAGGTGGCCTCTGACTTCCACACACACACACAACATGGAATGCATACACACAGATAATGAATAAATATACTTTAAAATCCCTACTCAAGGGACAGCTGGAGGAGAGGAAGGAGGGTGGTCAAGGGACTCTATGCTGTGTGAATGGGAGCCTGGCCGGTGAGGGCGGGGTCCAGGGGGCCGCCCCTCCCACCAGTTGGGGTTTAGCAGTCTCACCGTTCGGCCTGCCTCATTGTTGTGTTTGTTCATAGCCGAGCGGGCGTCTGGCCTGTTCTCCCGAGCATCCGCAAACTCCCGGGACACCAGCACCCCGAAGTCGGCGTCCTCGCTGCAGCCGCCCCACTTCCAGCCTTCTCCAGGTGGCCCCTTATGATGCGAGTCGCAGCCGCAGATGGTGGAGGTTCCCTCAGCGCAGGAGCGAGTGACTGCGAAGGCGACACCAGCCGAGGCGATGGCGTGCACGAAGGCCGATTCGCGGGTGGCTGCAGAGGGAAGTGGCGAGGAGATGATCACATCTTCCCGAGGGCTGGGGAAGAGCTCAAAGGCTCACCAGCCATCGAGGGAGGAGCCAGGTGCCCTCCCGCAGACCCTACTTAGGATTCTCTTTAGGAATGGGCAAACTGAGTCCAGGGCTGCAAGGCTTAGTTACTAAGGCAGAGGGGTCAAAGATGGCATGGGAATGCTCAGTTTAGAGCTAAGTTGGCCACGCCCTGTCCTTGGGCTCTTTGGCTCCAACCTTGCACCTTCACAAGGACTCCTCCAAACAGTTCTGAGTCCTCCATTCTGGAAACTGGAACCTGCAGCCGAAACCTACCAATCCACCCATTTCACCCGAGCCTCAGTTCCCCCATAGCGCTTCACAAGACACTTTGTAAAATGGGTGCAGCATCTTCAGCCATGGTTGCCCAATCCCTGTCCTCCTCCTTCAAAGTCACAAGGGTCGAGACAAAGCAGTTTCTCGGCCTCAGGCCCAGGGTCTGGAGATGAGATTCTCAGCGGGTATCTCCAGCCTTGTTACAAAGAGAGTCACTCCCTGAATGCTGCATACGCGCAGATCTGTGTCTTTCGGGTGCTTTATTCCCTACAATGTTCTAAACCCTATTTTACAGACAGGGCCCGGCGAGGTCAGTGGCCCGGCCATCTCTTTTTATAGGTCCCCAGAGTGGGTCGTGCTATACTGCACAGGTGGTCAGACCCGGATCTCCTTTCCTAGGTCGTGACCCGTCCTGAATATGCAGGGAACGAGAAACTCAGAGCCACAGCAGCCTTTGCAGACTCGAAGCCCTCGTGCGCCACCTGCACAGCAGGGGCGCGTCCCACTTTCCCCGCAGCCCGGCGGGGAGCGCGGAGCGAGAGCTGGCGCAGCAGTTTAGCCAAGTCCGGGGACTGCGAGCGGCGGTGAGGGCCCTCCCGGCCCTCTCGCCCCAGGGGAGGGCGCCCCTGGCTTCCGGCGACCCGGCCCCGCCACGCTCAGTTCCCAGCGCCGGGGCAGTGGGGGTGGCGGGGGCGGGGCGGGGATTAGCCTGGGAGCGGCGCTGCCAGCCCCGCTGTGCCGGTCCCCGTCCGGCGGGACCCGCTGCGCCGCTCAATCCGCCTTTGTTCGCGCGGTGTCACACCGCATTACCCGCATAATGCGGCCGCCGGGCTCGGGCCGCCGGGCCGGCCGCCACCGCGTAGCAACGGGCGGCTCCCGCGGCCGGGCCGCGCCCCCAGCCCCGGCGCCGGGCAGCGCGATCCCCGGGAGGCGGCGGCCAGAGGGCGTGTGAATGGCGCGGCGACCGCAGCGGGCGCGCGGCGGGGGGCGGCGCTCGAACCCTCGGGGAGCCGCGGAGAACCGCGGCCTCGCGCCTTCCGGCCGCCCACCCCACACCTGCTAGGACGTGAGCAAAAGTGGCCAGGGTACCGCTTGCTCCCAGGGTAGCGGGGCGCGGGTACACCTCCCCGGAACCGTACCCCACTGCCTTCGTCAAACCCCACTCTCAGCCCTTGCACACTGGGACACAAACTGCCCTCTTGCTGTGGGACCGAGGCATGTGGCACAACCTCTGCTGCGAATCTAAACAGCAGACCCACTGCGAGCGGGTATAATGCTGAAAGGTCTCCGCGGACGCTATCCTGGGCGGGAGGACTGAGGAGAAGGCCTGTGTTGCTTTGGGGGAGGCGTCGGGACGCCGCGCAGTTTGATTAAGCGCTACCTGAACTGAGGTGGGGCGCCGGAAGGCGGTGAGACCAACAGGCGGGCGAGATCAGTTTTGAAAAGCCAGCCGCCGCCGCCGCCACTTGGCCCCAATTAGAGGCCAAACCTTTTATGTAAACAAGGAATAATTAGCTTTGGTAATAGAAGCGTAAACAGAATCATCATCCATTGATTTGCTAATTGCCCTCCTGTCCCACGACAATAGTCTGCGTTTTCTGCCCTTAGATTGGACAGAAGACCCTTTGCACTTGAAGCACAGGTAAAGGGGAGAGGGCTCTCTAAATTGGGGAGGGGGCATAGCTCCAAACTCTGCACCCACCCTCCAGCTAGCTCTCAGACTCCTCCCTTTTGGCTGTGAATGCAGCTTTTACCAGTCCTCCTAAGAGCAGGCTCACCCCCACCGGCTGGCAAAACTCCAGTCGAGGCCAGCCCAGCTAGGGGGTCATTAAATTCTTGGATAGGAGAGGTTCTAGAGCCAAAGTCCCTTCCTAGGAGCAGTTACCCGACTCATCATCTCTCCCTCTCCAACAACCCATGCTCAAAGTCAAAAACCACTGCTTTCATCCACTAAGATCTCATCTGTTCAGACTTCCAGGTCTCAAGATCTCGGGAGAGCGATCCACAGGCCATCAGGGTTTACGAGCTTTCAGGACGTGGGAACCAACAGGAACTCTCAGGGGACCCTGGGGGCGGGGCATGGAGTGCTACCAGCACTAGACAGCTTCGGCGGAGTCTGGAGACTTCCATGGCACAACACCTAGGCCTGGCACCACCCCACCCCCAAGCTGTATTTGCATAGCACTTAACACTGCATAAGGGAGATGTCACACATGTCTACATCAAAGACTGGGCCCCTACTGTGTCATCCGGGAAGGAAGGCTCCTTGGTGCCTTCCCTCGGATCTCAGGATCCTGGGGCATCTCAGGGCTATACCCCCTCCCCCCGCAGCACTAGAAAATACTGTAGATGATGTGGAGACAGCCTGGCCTGTCCAGAGATGGACCCCACCCACTTTCCACCAGCTTTATCACCCTCCTAGGGAGAACTTGGACTCAGAGTTTCCCACAGTGGGAGGAAGGAGGCAGGGTCCCAGAACCCTTCCCACCACCCCGTCTCCCAGCCTCCTCCCACCAGGTCCCAGGCAAAGTACCTTTGTCCAGGACAGGCCCAAAGATGGCCAGGCTGTCGTCTATGGTGGTACAGTTCCAGCGGCGGCCCCGGAACTGATGCTGGCACTCCTGGATGCCCAGCTTCACGCCCTCTGCGACGCTGGGCATGATCTCGATGTAATTGCGGCAGAAGCGTAGCTGCTTGGGGACCAGGCCTGGGATGGAGCCGCAGAGGAGAGGCTGGGAGGCCAGAGATGTGTACTGCTGGCCCAGGGCCAGGGACCTGCAGGCAGACAACAACGGGGATGGCACCGTAGACACAGAACACGTGGTGGCCCAGTGTGGATGTCACTTCTTCCCGAAGGATGGGCTGGGGTGGGGTGGGGTGACCCATGGCTCTGAGAAGCCCGCCACCTTGTGTGCTGCTTTTGACTTCCTTGGGGACATGGTGTCCTGCAAAGGACACAGCACTTATTTAAACAGTGTCCCTCTGAGGTAGGCACATCTGACTTGCAGGGCATGTGGAGCAGCAGAGTGTCTGGGGGAGGGGGCACTTTGCAGGTCTTGTACTGTGTCAGGAAAATAACCCCCGACTGGAAGTGAAGAATTGGAGCAGGGATCAAGTCCTGCCCAGTGCCTGGGCCCAGTTGCCCTGGTGGGAATTGCAGGGCTCCTGCAGAGCAGTCTCCCAGGGACCCCAGGATCCACGAGCCATGTGGAGACTGACAACCCTTCATGGGAAGGAATCAAACAGAAAGGACAAAGGAAGCAGACGCCATTGTGACTGCAGCTCCGTTTTGGGGGGGGGGGGGGAAAGCCTAAGTCTTAGCAGAATGTTCTCTCCCCTCTTCCCCTCCCTCTTTCTCTCTCTCTCCTTTCCCGCCACCCCCCACCAAGCCCTCTAGCCTCTTCCCCAAGAGTACTGGACACCAAGAACCCATCTGTCTCTGATGGCATCAAATGCTCTGTCTACAAGGGCCTCCACCACCATCTTTATAGTTCCCTAGAAGTTTCTAGAGTGCCACCTCCCCTCTCACTAGAGACAGAGGCTCCGTTTGATGACTAGTTTAACTCAAGAGCAAAAGGAAAATCTCAGCAGGCATTCCCCCCAACCCTCTCGCTTCAGACAAGTCACCCCATTATTCCACCCCTGACGTTTCAACCCTTGGGATTTTACAGCGTTGATAAGTACACTCGGGGGAAAGGGTTAACGACTGTAGAAAAATCAAGGTACTACCAGAACCTCCAGGAGCTGCCTCCCAACGCCCCTCCCCCACACTCAGCACTCAGAGCCTCAGTTGCTCCACCAGAGGCTCCAGCACAAAGCAGCGCTCGGCACCAGCCTTTGGCCTCAGCCGTCAGGGGGTGAAGTCCAGGTTTCCCCCACTGGGAAGGGAGATTGGGAGTGGGCAGAACTGGGGGCTTTAGGTTGGTGGCCTTGAGGAGCCCTGTCCCCAACCCCACCCCTCAGAGCCTCGAGCTTGGCCAGACAAGTGATCTCCCACTGAGCTCTCCCCAACCCAAGCCTTGGACCCTTAAAGGAAAGGGCTAGGAATGTGGCAGTGCATTCTGTAATCCCAACCCTAGGGAGGCAGAAGCAAGAGGGTCAGGAGTTGCAAGCTAGCCTGGGATACAAGAATCTCTTGTTGAGACTAGACGAGAGGGAGAGGAAAAGAATGAGGTAGCCACTGCGGCATTAGTGTCACACCATCATGGCTCCCTACCACCTCTTCACTAACTTCTTGAGTTGTCTGATAACAACCCAGCACACAGTGGGGGCTTTACTAGCTGCCCAGCACACAGTGGGGCTTTACTAGCTGCCCAGCACACAGTGGGGGCTTTACTAGCTGCCCAGACCATAGAGTTTCTAAAAGACTACCTGGCTCCACAACTCCTAGGCAAGCCACTTACCTCTGCCTTATGGGTAATATCTGTCTGGGTCCCCAGGGCCTGGCCTGTCTACCCCACCCCCACCCCCACCCCCAGTGGGCTCATGTCTGAGTGAGAAACAATGGTGAGCCTAGAACCTGAAGGCACACAGCCCAGCGACAACACCTAACGTGTCTGACCTGAGCTGGGCACAATTCTAAATATTTATGTCTTTAATTTATTTCAGCCTCACAACCAGTCTATGAGGTAGAGATAGTGTCATCATGACTATTATCCCATTTCACAGAGGGGGAAACTGAGGCAAGGGAGCTAAGTAAACTGCCTGGATCTGTGGAGCGTAAAGTGCCAGAGTTGCATCTCCCTCTTGGCATGTCTTCTGTCTCTCTGTCTCTCTGTCTCTTCTCTCCTTTCCTCTCCTTTCCTCTCCTCTCTTCCCCTCTCCTCCCCTCTCCTCTCTCCTCTTCCTTCCCTACAGACCCCCACCCCCAACCAAGCCCTGTCTGCAGTGTTGTAGATGAAGTTCATCTTCACACAGTAGGTCAGCACATTGCCCTGGCCCACCACTCGCCCCCCTAAGCCCTACTGACACTAGGAAAACCCAGCAAGGGTTCAGTGTAGACACTTGTCACCCAGAGTCAGGTTACCTCCTGCCACCAAGCCTCTCCACCCCAGCTTACATCCAGCTCTGCCTAGCTCAAGCTACCAAACCAAGCAATTTCCTTAACGTCCCCACGCCACACCCACACTTTCTCCATCTGTGAGCTAGGGCTCTCGGGAATAGCAACCGTGTCCAGCTCAGTGCCGGCACTCAGCATCCGTCGAGCAGTGGCAGCCACCTCAGGTTCCGAGCTCCCAGGACTTGACCCCTGCCATGTCGCCAGCCTCATTTCTCTCAGCCTCAGTCCCCTGACTCGGTACAAAACATCAGACTTTCTAAAGCCACCACCCATCAGGCGTGAGAAGGAGGCTCCTGGACAGAGTGGAGGCCCTTCACCCAGCAGTCCTGACAGGGCTGGCCAAGCAAGTCCCTCTGTGACTGACAGGCTGAGCTGAGCAAAGCCATGTGTGACTTGGATGGATGTTCAAACTAAACCAAAGGCACGAGAGCATTTCCAGGATGCTCTGGTCAAAGGTCTCAATAGGCTCTATCTGGATATCCTGTGGTAATTAGCCAGGGCCTCTGGGGACAGGGCTGGGATCTACGGACAGCCTTGAGGCTGTGGCCTTGGGATTGAATCCTGCAGGACAGCTGCCCTCCCTGACATGCCCTGCTGGCCTGGAGCCATGCCCACACAGCAAGGCTGACATTCCGTTGTTGCAGACATATCAGAGTAACCCACTTCTTGTCCCCATTACAGAAGAGCTTGTCCCCCAGGGAGAGTCAACAGGAGAGGCTCCTGATCTTCTCTGTCTCCCCAGTGTGAGAAGCTTTGATTAGATTTGCCTGGGGGCCAGCTGAAACTGCTTCACACCCTGTAAGCATGCTGAGCCCTTTACTGAGTGCCTCTCTGTAGCCCATACCCAAGGCAAACTTTCCCTGAATCATTTCTAAAGATTCCTAGGAGCTCCTGGTCAGAACAACCTTTCCTAGTAGGAGTGTTCCTGAGCCCCATTCTCCCCTTCTCACCACAGAAGGCTGGCTAATTTGTTTGCAACATGACACAAAAAGAGGGATCTCTCCTATTGTTTCTTCACACACATACACCAGCACACTTGGCCTTCCAGTTAAGAAATAGAGGACACCCCAAAGGGCCGGCCTGATGCCCCCACTCAGCAGGTTCCAGGCAGCCGGAGGTCTCACCCACACACAGGACAAGACTCCTCAGTTCCGCTGAGGGACTTCCTCCAGTGAGGATCTGAGATGGTGACCAGGCTCCCAAAGGAGGTCGGGGCATGGCTGGCACCGGCAGCTGGTGAGGGGGAGGATGGAGGGCTTGCCAGGTCTGCCCAGCTGGGTAGGGACTATTTATACCCAGCTCCTGTCCCTGACTTGCCCTGCTCTACCCAAGGTCCTGTTGTCTTCAGCTCCAGGGACAGCTCATCCTTCTTCCCAGCCACCTACCATCCAGGTCCAGGCAGATGCAGGCAGCCCGGTGGATAAGCCATGGATGCCAGTGAGGCTGATGATAGGGACCAATGCCACTGTCCAATTAGGCCAGGCTGAAAATATCCCCCCCCCCCGCCCCGTCAGCTTCCCACTGACACCCAGTTCTTTGTCACATGTTCGGCAAAGGGCTGTGGGTGGGTGTGCGTGATGACAAGATCAGACACAGTTTTTCTTGCTGCAGAGGGATCCTGGGACCTTACCCATGCTAAGACAGGGGCTCTACTGCTGAGCTTCTACAGCCCAAGATACTGTTGCTCTGAGTCATGGCCATAGTCTGTGGCTCATGTGGGCCTTGACTTTGCAATCCTCCTGTCTCAGACACTTGAGTACTAAGATTACAGGTGTGCAACTCAGACACAACCATTTTCATGGGTTCGCTTAAATTTTTTACTTCCAGTTGTAATTAAAGGAAAAGGGGGGCCGGGCGGTGGTGGCTCACGCCTGTAATCCCAGCACTCTGGGAGGCAGAGGCAAGCGGATCTCTGAGTTCGAGGCCAGCCTGGTCTACAGAGTGAGTTCCAGGACAGCCAGGGCTACACAGAGAAACCCTGTCTCGGAAAAAAAACCAAATCCAAAAAAAAAAAAAAAAAAAAAAAAAAAAAAAAAAAAGGAAAAGGGGGAAAATCTGCGGCAGTTCCCAGAGAATGCACAAGTGGCTTGTTAATATTTTTCACACAAATTATATATAGCTATATAAGACTTTTCATGCAGTATAGAATTCTTTGTTTTGTTTTTGTTTTAGAGATAGGATTTCATGTATCCCAGGCTGGCTTTGAACTCCCTATGGAGCCAAGGATGATCTTGAATTTCTGAGCCTCCTGGCCCTACCTGAGTGCCGGGATTGTTGGAATGGGCCACCACATCTAATTTATACAGTACTGGGGATCAAACTCAGGCCTTTGTGCCTGCTGGGAAGACACTCTACCAGCATCTCTAGCCCCTGTCAGAATTCAGGGCAACTTAGCTGCTGCCTGGGCTTGTAAAGAAAAGTGTGTTGTGGCCTTAAAGGCGCACAGACTCTGCCATGCCTCTGCATGACTGAGCTCCTGCTGAGGCCAGGCTGGCTCTGCAGGCTTACACCAGGCTCATCCTACCAGGGAGCCTCCCCTGTAGCCCAAGCCTCATTTTGTTTGCTTTTAAGTTTAGAGCCTCCCAACAGGATCTTAGAGCTTAGGGAGATGTTTGATGCTGGGGGTGAGGGTGTCATCAAGTTCAGGCTACCTTCGTGGTTAACTATTTTTGTTTTGAAATGGTCACAAACACAACCTCCCTCTTTTCCCTATATATAAAAGCATTTAAAAAATTAAGAGAATCTGCTATATACCACAGGATCCAGCAGTCTCAGCCTAGGCTTACACTCCACAGCAATGACTGTTTAGGATGAGGAGAATGTTCTAGAAATAATAGTGGTAGTTGCCTGACATTGGAATGTACTTAATGCACTTATTTATACAATTAATAATAGCTAAAATGACAGGGACTGTGTCTACCTGAATCCCTCAAGTTTTTTTCTATAAAAATTTTCATTTATGGGGGCTGGAGAGATGGCTCAGTGGTTAAAAGCACTGACTGCTCTTCCGAAGGTTCTAAGTTCAAATCCCAGCAACTACATGGTGGCTCACAACCATCCGAAATAAGATCTGACACCCTCTTCTGGGGTGTCTAAAGACAATTTCAGTGTACTTAGAAATACAATAAATAAATAAAAATTTTTAAAATTTTCATTTACCTTTATTTTATGTGCCTTGGTGTTTTGCCTGCATGTGTGTCTGTGTGAGAGGGTCAGATCTTGGAGTTAAAGACAATTGTGAGTTGCCATGTGGGTGCTGGGATTTGAACCTGGGTCCTCTTTAAGAAAGGTGAGTGCCGCCAACCACTCAGCCATCCCTCCAGCTCTGAATCACTCAATTTTAGGGAACTTTGAGAGAGCCACTGGTCTGGTCTAGTTTTATGGGGATACTGAGTCTCAGTTGACTGGGAAGATTGGGAGCCATGGCCACAGCCCCATGCCAATAAGTTCTTCTCTCCGCGCCATCGTCCCTTCCTGTGAGTCCCAGAGTGTGATAAAGACACATTCTCAGAAGCTTCTCTAGGACTTGGCAGAGTGGGAAGAGTGCATTTCAGGGCCAAAGCCTAGGGAGAGGCTTCCTGGCTCCTCTATTAGTCTTGGGATGAGTTGGATAAGGCTTACTCTTCTTGGCACCATGGGATTCTTTGCCCTTTTTCCTTATAGTGATAAGTAGCCATCCATCTGACCTCAAAGAGAGGCAGCCATGAGATTCTGATTCAAAAGCCTGGGCCCTCTCGAAATAAATGCCCAGGCCTTGGGAGGGAGAAGACAAAGGGTTTCCAAAAACCCCTTAAGGGCACAGAGCCAGGTGTTTTGTCTGCTGGCTTCTAGGTAGTACTAGACAGAGGCCCGACCCACTTTTGGTCCAGTAGAACTCTACCTCTTGGGCAATATGGAAACTTCTAGAAGCCAGAAGAAAATCTTGAGAAATGGGCAAAAAGAACCAAAGTATTTCCTTTTCACGTAGGGGGAGGGATTTAGAACTGCTGGCTATTACAAGGGAGGAGACAAAGTTCTGGGGTACATGTGTCTGACGGCTAGGAGGGGGCTGAGCCTTGTGGGCCAGGGTTCTCTCAACTCCCAGAGCCTCTGTGGGCCCTGAATGAGCCCTGGCACCTTCGCAAGAAGCTTCGATAATGAGAGGAGGGAGAAATCCCAAGATGCATCTGCTGCCACCTTTCCTAAGGATCCATGTTGATCTCAAACACACAGGGACCTGTGCAAGCCAAGGGCACGACTACACCTTTCCCAGTATCACATAGCCAAGGAAGGGGCTGTTTCTGAGCGACGCCGTGGCTGTCAGTTCACAAAGGGAACCTAGATGCTGCCCTTCACAGAAATGGGGAGCCCCTGGACCTCTCTCCATTCCTTACATCTATCTGCCTTTCTGGATCCAGCGGGGAACAGAGACAACTTTAGCTCACATACAGGGGCTGAAGGGAAAAGGGCGGAGCCCAGGGCAGGGCTGGGTTTCCAGTTTGCCTGAGTCTGGGCCTGCAGACTGGGCCCAGCGAGGCTAAGCAAATGCAGGGTTTGGTCCCAGCAGCTGGGCTCAGGTCCTTCCTTGGTAAACACATTCACTCAGCGCCTGCTCACTCAACATCGCTTACTGAGAGATGACTCCAAACCTGGCAGAGCTCCAGGTGCTAGGAACACAGAGATGAATGAAGCCCCACGGGGGAGCACCCAGGCCAGGAGACATCTGTCAACGGCAGGCCAACGAGCCCTCTTCAAGCACCTACCAGATCAGGGTACTGTGGATGCCACACGTGAGCAGGAGATGGTCTTTGGCTACTTGTCACTTATGTCCTTAGTCATTGTTACCATAGCATAGGGAAGAACACTGAGTCTTCTAGGGTGGGGCCAGTGAGTCCCCACTGCCGTGATCAGGGGCGGCTACACACCTGGTGACTAAAGCTGGGCTCACTTAAGCACCTGGAACAGAGAGCAGCCTCAGACTAGGAGGCCGGGGACAACAGCTGGTGTCTCGGACTATTCAGGAGGGGGCGGGGGACTGGCAGGGGGCCCCACCTGCCAAGTTTTATACCACTCCAGGCAAGTTGGCAGAGCTCAAAGCATCCCGTGCTGGACTTTGGTCTGTCGATCTATTGCCCACCTACAACGGGACAAGCTGGGAGACAGATGGAAGGCTGGTGTGACAGTTGGCACTAAGGAGATTCGAGGACCTGGCACTACATTGCCACCACGGGAAGCCTCTGTGTCACTAACCTTAGGTGAGCCAGAGAGGCTAACGGGCTGTGGCCGTGGATGGGCCCATTGGCCATTGTAAGGCTTCAGGGAACAGAGAGAAGGCTATGGATAAGGACCAAGAAAAACAAAGGGTGTGGAAGGTGTTAACCAGGGTGTCCATGGAGATGGCATCCGTAAGAGACAGGGGAAAAGGAAGCCTTGGGGACAGTGACAGCTCAGACCCCATATCCAGACCATGGAGAGGTACAGAGCCCAAAGAGGAACCCGGAAGGCAGCCAACCCCACCGGAGGACGGTTGTTCAGAAGGTACAGTGGAAAGACTCTCTGGACCTCATCTAGACCTCCCCGGGGAAGCTGAGCCAGCTGCTGAGGTGCTGCTGTGTTGGGGCTGCTGATACCATATGCCAGGCAGGAAGGGGCGATGTCAGAACAGCCTCACACACCCAAACCTCACACAGATAGGCCTAAAGCCTGTGGAGCCATAGGTTGTGTCCCTGGCTCCTGTTTGGTGGTCCTTACAGAGGTACACAGCCCGCACGTGTGGTCAGTCCTCACAATGCCCGTTCCTCTGCTCCGTTCCTTGTCTGTTTCCTCCATAGGCGAGAGCTCTCGGCTCAGCCTAAGCCATCACCGCCAGGTCCTCCTGTGGAGACTCCTTTCTGACAGAATCAGGCTTACCCCCGGGGTGACCTCCCAGTGACCCAGTGAGAGCTGCCAAGGGGACCAGCTTCTGGGCGTGCTTCTCAGGCTGAACCCCGAGCCTGCGGGCTTTGCCTAATCTTTGCCACCACCACCAAGGCTTTCATTGTCATGGCGGGAGCAGGGAAGCAGAGTCTCTTGGAGAGTATGAGGGGAGGACGGTACCAAGCCGGCAGCCCACATTGTTGGGCGAAAGCCTCCCTCAGGCATGAAGAGAGAAATCCAGTGTCAAAGCCGTTCCTTCTGGAAGGAAGCAGCCACCGAGAAGGACAGGGTGGCCTTCTCTCTCTCTCTCCATGAGGTTCCCAGGGAAGTCAGGCAGGCTCTTCTGGCCACAGACTCACAGGCTCTGCTGACCAAAGGACTGGCTACATTCTGGAGCTAATGCCAGAGACTTATCTTCACCTGACACTTCTAGAAGCTCCTTTCAGGGCCGAGTGGAGCCTTTGAAGGAAGCAGTGCACTTGCTGGGGACCCCAAAGAGACTGGATTCTGGGCATCCACAAAAGGAAGAAGATGATATGGAAAGAAGCATGACGTCGGGGGAGGGGGGTCACTCTTGGACCCCTGTCAGAGGGAGGTGGTAGCGATCTTGCTTCCATCCAAAAAGCTGGGTGGCCCCTTCCCACCAAAGGAAGCCCAGCTGACTGGAATGTACCCTAGTAGCATCTGCTCTGTGCCGTAGAGGGCCTGCAGGCCCTCATCTGATAAGATGTGTGACAAGTCCGCCTGAAAAATGTTGAAACCCGTGAAATGTTGAAACCTGTTTTTTGAGGTGTCCTGAGCATGAGCCACCACCCCCACCCCATTTCATAGGAAGGGGGAGTTGATCACAGCGGAGAAGGGAGGCGGTGGCGGCGGCGGCGGGGACAGGACTGTCCCTCCTGGCTAAATTGGGGGTTGGAGCACGGAGCAGGCTGTTGGGTCCTAAAGAGGACATAAGGTAGGTAGTAAACTGTACAGAGAGAGGGAGGGACCCAGAGAATTGGAAGGGGGAAGATGAGAAAGGAGACGGGGCTCTCTGCATCCTGGCCTGGTCTACCTTCTCTAGAAAGACTTACCAGAAGCAAACTCAGCCCAGAACATGCAGATAGCAAGTCCAGGTCAGGGGCCTCCCACCTCAGACCCCAAGAAGGTCTCTCTGAGAAGTGCCAGCTGTCTCAGAGACATGGCTTCCAGGAGGTCAGGGCAAGAACTGAGTCATTTCCTCTAACCAAGCAGTTCCCAAGTGAGTCCCCATGTTCTTCCCCTCCCCACCCCCATTGAGCAGGTCAGTTCCTTGCCTTTGGAAACTACAGTCTGGCCTCTGGCTCCAGAAACCACAGTTAGGCTCGGTTTCACAGAGAGGACAAGGATCAAAGACTTGCTTGAGTGCCTTGCAGTTGCAAATGACTCCTAGTATTTATTTAGTCTTTCTAGTGGGGTGTGTTGACCCTCCCTGAAGCTATGATTAGTTAGAGCAGGGGTTTCTGAGTACAAGACTGACCAATAATGAAGGCTTGCTGAACAGAAGTTTCTGCCGGAAAAGTTTCCCTTGCTGGCCCGTGGCTGGCTGGAGGAGAGGTGGACTGCAAGAGGCCCTGGAAAGTCACCGGAGGCCTCACATGGCCAGCCGGCTACTCATTAAAGCATCAAGTGCAAACTGTCACCGCTTGATGGGACAATTAACTTCCCCCTCCCGCGTGATGTGACTCATCCGATGTCCTTCACTGGCTCAAGGTGAAGAGAGGATGGTCTAGGCCTTTTAACCCAGAACCCCATCTCCTCATAGCTCCCAGAACCACCTCTGTGCTTCACAGAGCCTCAGTCAGCACACTAGGACCCCATGTCACTAGCGTAGTCCCTGCTTCATCTGTATTGGATAGAACCTCCCACTCTAGGCAGAAGAGGCAGTCTGTAGTTGACCAAGTGTGAGAAGACCCCTTTGGGGTAGGAATTCTAAAACCCAGGCGTGCCTAGGGGAGAGAGGCTGAAAGCCCGCCTGTGCTTTAGGCCTGAAATTCAAACTCAACTTGATTTGGTCATCCTTTTCTTTCTGGGCTCCGCTGCCGTTTATTTCTTTACCTACTGACCTGCCGATCAGAACTATCAATGTTCCTTAAGCCCAGTTTCCTTCAGTAGCTCCTTTGAGCCGTGGACCACTTCCTCCCTGCTGACCCTCTAAGGCAGAGTTGCAGAAGGCTGGGTCAGGGACAATCTCCCGCTTGCGGGGGCGGGGGTGGGGGGTGGGGGGTGGGAGCGAGACCTCGACAGGGTCTGGTTGATTGCTCTGGGAAGGCAGACAGCTGGTTCCTAGGTCAGACCTGTTCCCAGGTCTCCTGGAGTTTTCCGTCAGCCAAGTTTTGGTACAAGACAAAATAGCTTGCCTGCCCATTCACTTCGCCTTGAGCACCTATTCGCCCCTCAAGATCTGAGGCTAAAATCTCTTCTTGTTGCTTTCAGTTTCAACTGTTCCTCCTGCTCATCTCTTCAGCTTATCAGAGGAGGACAGGCCTTGAATACTCTCTACTGAGCTGTCTACTGAGTCCATCTCTTCACTAAAAGGTGAGGATTTTTCCAAGGACAATCTCTCGCACTCACTGGCAGCTACTAAGTGGAGACTCTGCCAAGCCCCACCCGCCCCCCCTTGGACTGGACCCAGAGGCCCTGACCGACTTACCCTGCCCTTCCTCCCCTCTCAGACTATCACCATGACAGGCTGAGGGCAGAAGCCACCCTGCTGGTTCTCTGGGTTTTTCTCACAGCTCCCACACAGCCTGGGAAGTCTTTATCTGAGTCTTCAGCTGCAGAAAGCTGAGCTGTGGCCTGGAAGCTTACTCCAGGGAGCATCTTGCTGGGCGCTCACTGAGGGCCACCAGCCTGTGTATATCTTCACTTTAGGGACAATTACACTGGACCGGCTGTGTGCTAGATGTTGAGAGCATACAGATGTTTATGGGCATGGTTATAATCTATAAGAACTACCAACTCCCAGATCCAGACATTCAGATCTGCTGAGCCCAAGAGCCATGAAACTCACCTTCCCCCACACTTCCCTCACCATCCCCTTGGGAGGGTCAAGGATGATCACTGCTCATTTGGCTGCTGGGGCCGGGAAGGCAGGTGAGACACACAGCCAGCTTACTAGGAGCAGATTTGCAAACCTCAGACACATGGACTCCAGTACTAACCCGCTGGACCAGCCCATCTGGGAAAGAGACTGAGAAACCCTATTAAACAACCTCCAAAGAACTAGGACAGCTGGATGGCTGGAGATGGTGCAATGCGGGGTACCCAACCTCCTCTATAAAGCTCACACCATCCAAAGACAGTTCACCTAGGAGGTAACCCTCAGTTGTCAGGAAAACGGGAGACAGAAGAACAAGCCATGTGACTCTAAAGAAGCAGGCAGATGATCTGAGACGAGGTCGCATGATCAAAGACTGCAGACCATAGCTCTCTGAAGAGCCAGTGCCATGTCAGAAAGTGTGTTGGGCATGAGGAGAATTACTTTGAGCTTGAGATGAAGACAAGAGAAAAGAAATGACAGGAGCCTGCGTCAAAAACCCTTCCGGGAAAGGCAGAGAAGAGGACACCTAGAAAACCCTGATCATCGGGGATCCTTAGTAGTTTTGTTAACTGGCATGATGAGGTTGGGAGTGGGGGCAACCTCACATATGGGAATCTCAGAGCTCATGATCTACTCTGCAATTGTTAGGCAAAACCAAACACGCACGTGTAAAACATTAAAAAATGGCGGCTCTAAATGTTTGCCCCTTGTATTATTTTCTTTTACTTTTCCTTTTGTAGCTCTGGCTGGCTGGCCTGGAACTTGCTATGTAGAATAAGTTGACCAGGGACTAGCTATAACCTTCCCGGCTCCCAATCCAAGTAGAATGGGGTTTATTAAAACCAGGGCCTCAGGTATGCTGAGGTAAGCACTCCACCACTTGAGCAGCATCTCCTGCCCACTTTCAACTTTTCCAGTTCACTTCCCTGCCTCCTTTGCGGTGATGAACGCCAGGGCCTTCCTTGTAGCATGCTCTGCCAGCCCTAAACCTCTAAGCAAGATCCACAGCCCTCATTAACGATTGCCATAATAAAACTTTGAAGAACAATAGAAACTCCAACTCATTTGTGGGGACTTCTAGATGGAACCTGTGCAGGGGCAGGAACCTCGCTCGATGGCTCAGATGCAGGGAGCACCACCAGGTCGGGGAGGATCTGGAATGGGCACCGGCACCAGTACCAGCACCAGCACCAGCAGCAGGTGCGCGCTGCAGCCGGGCGGCGGGTGGGGATGGGGGCGGGAGAAGCGCCACACCCGGCGCTCAGGGCTATGTTCCCGCTCCTTGCCTTTCAAGGTGGGTATTTCCACTGCATTCCCAGGAGGTCTTCCTTGCGCCTCGTCCCCCAAAGCGCCAAGGATCCGCAGGTGAAAGCAGCCCGGCCGCCACCTGGACTTCCCCCGCCCTCCTTTTGGAGGCTGCGCGCAAGTTCAAAGCGCTGCCTGCTCCTCCCTCCCGGGCCCATTCCCGGGAGCGAGCCTCAACACCTTCCTGCGCACCCCATGCCCCGCACCCACACCGTCACATCCACCAGTTCTGGGCTCCTGCTTCCAGTTCCTCCACCGACCCTACCTAGCCTTTTCTTTTCTGGGTTTGTGAGTGCCCAGTCCACACTCCTTGCTGCTAAGCAGGCCCTGTGCTAGGTATTCCAGCAGGCAGAGAAGGGCGGCTCAGCCTCAATGCTGGCTACAAACAGAATTCACAATCTGATGTCTGCTCCTCCTCGCATCCTTAGGATGGAGAGGTCTGGGTGCTCAGTGGGTCTTCGCTGCATTTCAAGGAGCAAGCCAGGAGCCAAAGGAGAGTGTGGCCACTCATGGGGCTCCAACGCTGGGCCCTATCCGCCCCGCCCCACGTCATACATCCTGGTACTCGGAGTCAGCCTCCTTTCTTCCCAAGCTTGATGTTTTCCTCATCTTAGCTCTCCAGGTTTCTCAAGCCTCCATCTTGACAGGCGCAGCAGCCAAACTGTTTTTGATCAGCAGCGGGAGCGAAAAGTGTTTGGGCATGTCCCTCATCTACATAGACCAGGTATAAATCACAGGCGGCCAAGCTTGGAGTTTAAGAGCCTCAACTAACCGCTTGCTAACTAACATCCCTTCGAAAAGGAAGGTCACCATGAAAATACTTTCAAAAGAAACCTTATCTTCTGCACTGCTGGGGGACCCTCACCCCATTGCCCACATTCCTCCTTGCATCTCTCTTCCTCTGAGAGTTTTCTCTTCCCCTGATTTCTCCACCCAGATTGCTGAATCTTGCCATGGGGTTGATGAGCACAGAAGCTCCCAGACTTGCTGGGTGTCCACAAAAGTTCTGGGTTCAAGGTCTCAAGCTGTGCCTCCTATAAGGATCCACACCTTTCTGAGTTACCCAGAGGGAAAGGGGTACGTTCTGCAGGCTGAGCCCTCTCACTGGGCCCAACCTTGTCACCCCAGAAGGCTACAGGGTCCAGCAGATATACCACAGGTCTTTCTGCTTCTACAGTCTGATGTTTGTCGTATTTCTTCTGGAGAAGAATAACCTTTGTGTACAAAAGACTCTCTCCCTCCCTCTCTCTCCCTCCCCCCCCCCACACATTTAAATAAAGAAATTCTAATAGATTTTTTATTAGAACCCAAGACCTCACAGTGCTAGGCCCTAAACTGTAAAGCTATACATTCTCAGCCCTTTCCAATTATATAGATATGGATATATAGATAGAGATAGATAGTCCTACTAAGTTCTTCGTCCCACACTGAGATCTCATTTTTTTAACCCCTTTGGTGAGACACGGTGTACTATGTAGTCATGGCTGATCTAAACCTCACCATGTAGACCAGGCTGGCCTTGATTCACAGAGATCCACCTGCCCCTGCCTCTTCAGTGATGAGATTAAAGACATATGTTCATATTAAACTTTCCATTCTCCTGCCTCAGCCTCTTGAATAGCTGGATACACAGGCAGGTACCACAAAGCTTGGAGAAATTATAGATATTTCTACAAAGGAGCTGTGTGTGTCCCACACAAGGGCAGATGTCAATACAGACCCGTGGCTAAGGCTCCCTCAGAAGCCAATCTGGCTCTGAGTGGCAACAGACAGGAAGAGCCCACAAAACAGAGGGCGATGAGGTAATGGGGGCCTCTTTGTGGAAACAGCTATAAATGAAATAAAGGGGGTGCTTTACAGGTGCACACTCAGTGGTGAATAAGATAATATAGGGTGCACTTATCTGGGGAGACAGTCGTTAACAAGGCCGTGAGGAAATGATTTCCTGCGCTCTGGTGTAAGGGAGTGGGGGAAACCATTTCCAAGGTCCTCACAATGGTTATTATTTGTAAAGGCCAGCATTTATTGGGCCCTGACTCTGCGCCAGGTATCATGTAAAGCACTTTACATGAAATACATCCTTTAATTTGCCAAGGAACCTAAGGACATTATTATCCCCATTTGACAGGTGATGACACAGGTTCTAGAAGCTGGGTGATGTGTCTGGGTTCATACAGCTGGTGATGGAGGTACTGAAGCTGCTAAGAAAGCAAGAGGGAACTTATTGGGGTGGGGTCTCTACAGTGTGTCAGTGGAGAGCTGAGATGCCCGGCTTGTCTTGTTGCTCAGGCTGAGTGCTGGACTCACACTGGAGCCTCCCTTCCTACTGGTATTTTCTCTCTTGAATGCTGGTGTGGCTCTCCTACCCTTGACATTTCCGTCTCTGTATCAAAGCAGAGTCGTGTCCCAGGCATCCTCAGGAGACAAAAGAGCTCTGTCCCAGGATCAGAAGGGTTGACACCTGGGTTCAAGTAACCACAGAGAATTCCCGGTGATTGGGCCTCTTCCAAGATAACAAAGCCAAGAAGATGAGGGTTCTCAGAACCAGTGCGGACGTGGGGTTCTCACAGGGGGAGCTGGCCACCTTAGAGACTGCTGTGCTGTTTTCCAGAACCTCCTGATTCAGACTCATTCTTTCAAAAGCTCCAAGGGGTTCAGGCCGATGCATTGCACCAATGGGGGGAGGGGACTGAATGGTTTCATCTCGCCTTCTACACTGCTGCCATTTTGTCTAATGGTCTCGATCCACTCTCTGGTAATAACTCATTCTGGCAGAATTCACTTATTCTGCACCCAGTGTGTGTCCCACACTAACCCAACGCTGTCATGGCCCCTTACCTGGAGGACTGTGCAATCTAATAACAGGGCTATGCACACAGGGGCTAAAGGACAGTAGCAAGGACCCAGGCAGAGCTGGGAAGACCCACTGAAAGGGTCCACATGGTAGGATGGGATGCAAAACCCATAGGGGATTGGTATATTGAATTAAATTATATTACCTTAAAATAGGTTCTCTGCTGGGCAGTGGTGGCGCGGCAGTGGTGGCCCACACCTTTAATTCCAGCATTTGGGAGGCAGAGGCAGGTGGATTTCTGAGTTTGAGGCCAGCCTGGTCTACAGAGTTAGTTCCAGGACAGCTAGGACTATACAGAAAAACCTGTCTAGAAAAACCAAAACCAGAAAAAAAGAAAGAAAGAAAGAAAGAAAGAAAGAAAGAAAGAAAGAAAGAAAGAAAGAAAGAAAGAAAGGAAGGAAGGAAGAAAGAAAGAGATAAGTTCTCACTGCGTAGCTCTGGCTGGCCTGGAGCTCACTGTGCAGACCACGCTGTGCCCTCTAATTCATGGAAATTACCCTGCCTTAGCTTCCGAGATGCTGGGATTACAGGTAGGTACCACCACACTTGGCACTGTTGTTGCTGTAATTGCTTTAAAATCTTTTATTCCTTCTAACTAAGTATAACCCTTGACGTATTACACACACTGGGTGCAGAAGAGGTGTGTCCAGGGTATCCCAGTGGATGTGACCAGGCAGGAAGAGGAAAAAGGGGATGCTCTGTGTGCATTTCTCGGCTCGCAGACGAAAGGAGCCTCAGACACAGAGATGTAAGCAGGACACCAAGGTGGACAGGGCTGACAGTCAGCTACTGAGTTCAGTTCACAGGCAGCAATGTGGAGACTGTGGGTCTGAAAGAAGATTGGCAGGGACCTGGGTACTTTTGGGTCCAGCCTAATAAAGTGTCTCATGAGGCTGAGGTATCAGCACCGATCAGGATCCTTCCGCATCTCTAGGAAATTCAGACCACCCTGTTACCGCGTGTTTTATATTGTACCGCTGCAGAAAGGAGAAAACCCACCTCCTCCATCTTCCCTTCCTTCTCACACTAGCCAAGCTCTCAGAAGACCAGTGGTCTGTGAATTGCTTTGAATTCCTTTCTTACTCCAGGGATCTCAGTCTCCTCTTATCAGATTCTCTGGCTGTCACTTCAGTGATATCTTTGCCTCTGGAACACCGAATTGACAATCTCACCCACGTGCCTCCACCCTTCTGAAGCACACTCTATTCTGCTCTCCCTTGCTGAGGGACTACAGCCCATTACCTGGAAAGAAATGTCCAGCTTTCTCTGCTCCCCAGTGAGCAGCCCCCGGCATCCGTGTCACATCAGACCTTCACCTCAGTCTGTCTGCAAGGCCCCCACGATCTCTTCTGCTGGGAGGCCAGAATGAAGACAGGTCTAGAACGAAGGCTGAGCAGTGTGAAGAGAAGGGAGCAGCTGCTCTGGAGCTTGCGAAGCTCCCTTAGATTGGAGGACAGTGAGGTCTGAGGAGCTTCCCGACCCCAAGGCCAAGTGGTGTATGCCTGAGAATGATAGGCGGGCCCCTAGCATCCTCGACCCCTGCTATCTGACCTTCTGGAGCCCTAAACCCAGGGACAAATGATCCTAATGTTCTGTGTGCAAGCATCTCCCAGCACCCACAGTCCTGTGCGGGAGGCTGTGGACCATGGCAGTAAGTCACGCTCTGTGAGCCATCCATTCTAGGACGCTGCTGCAGCACAGGACACTAGAGCCACGCCATGTCAAGATCTTTGTCTCAGTATACTTAGCTTCTTGGGTCAGCCGTGAGAGTCTGGCCACCCTTGGGCCTCCCAAGTTCCTGTCTGCCTGTACACTCTCTCCCTCCACTCCCCACCCCCAAAACAACCGAGCACTGTTAAGGGCTCTAGTTTGCAGGGAATGAATAGAGGATCAAAAGAACAAAACCCAGCAATGCCACATATGGTGGCGCACACCTGTAATCCTAGTATCTGGGGTGCTGAAGCAGGAGAGTCACCACAAGTTCAAGGCAAGTCTTATTTACTTGGCAATCAGCCAGAGCTACCGTGTGTGACCCTGCCCCAAAACAGACAAACAGTCTGGGGCTATAGCACAATTCGTGTCTCATGCACACAAAGCCCTGAGTTCTGTCTCCACCATCACATAAACTAAGTGTGGTTCCTTAATCCCAGAACTTGTAGATAGAGGTAGGAAGATCAGAGTTTATCCTCCACTGTATAGCGAGCTCCAAGCTAGCCTAGGCTACATGAGACCTTATCTCAACTGAAACAAACAGAACTGCAACAAACAAAGAGCCAGGGAGGTGGAACAACACTTGGGAGGCAGAGGCAGGAGGTTGTCATAATTTGGGGGGCTAGCCTGGTCTACATATTGAGTTTCAGGCCAGCCAGAGCTACAAAGTGAGACCCTGTTCCCATAGTCAGTAGAGTAATTGTAGGTAGAAAGAAGAGGACCTGCTCAGTCCCCGAGCTGAGGAGTGGAAACTGGCTGGTCCAAGGGGACATGTCTGATCTGACTCCAGAGCCTGCAGACTGTCCCAGTACCCTCCAGTCCCCATCAAGGACAAACAGGAGACCTCCTCCGACTGCACTCACGCCCCAGCCAGGGAGTAAGCAGCCACCCTTGGGAACCTGGGGGGCAAATGAAACAGAGCCTGTGCCCTTGCAAGGCTCCAGGCCTCCCTATGAAACAGATGCCCCCAAACCAGTGACAGGAGGCTTAATGCGAGTGAGTCATTCCACGTGGGTGTTGGAGGAAGGCTGTGTAGAAATTCTGTAGGCAGGGCTGGACACAGGCCAAACAGCCTCAAGTGTCCATAGCTTCTGACTCCTCCAAGGACAAGAGCCCCAGCTGCATCACAGAGCAGTGAGCCAACGGCTTCAGAGCAGTGAGCCAACGGCTTCTCTTTCATTCACTGCGCATGCTTTCTCATTCATTCATCTCAAGACCCCCAAGGGATGGAGACACCAGAATAAACTGTCTCAATTTATGCAGAATGTTCAAAAACAAAACAAAATAAACAAACAAACAAAAAGCTTGCAAAAAATTACAGTCTCCCAGTTGGGAAAACAAGACTATAAAAACCAAACTGAATTTTAAAAGGGGCAGGAGGATTTCCTAAGAGAGAAAAGACTCCTGGGCTAGCTACTTTGGGGAAACAGACTAGACAAATGAAAACAAGGGTCGCCTCTGTGGTGTACCTGATGCCGCTGAGATTCCTACGAGCAAGGCTAACTTCTAAATTTACTTGTCCCCAGAAGCCTTTCCCAGAAGGATCACCTAAGGACCGGTGTGATGAGACCCCCCTTTCAGACATAGTGCTCGACCTAAATGATGTGCAGAAGAGCAGGGAGGTGTGCAGGGTGGGGGTGGGGCAGAAGCCAAGCTGGTAAGAGACCTGGGACAAGGGAGACTCTAAGTCAGAATTTGGAAAAGCTTTTGAAGGTCATGGGCAAAAAGACAGATGCTGGGAAGGAGATTGGAGCAGTGTTTGGGAACTGGTTAGGTATCATTCTAAGACCATTCAACAGCCATGACCTACTGTTGCACTCCAGGGCAAGTGTGTTGAGGGAGAGCTTGCCTGCATGGGCACAGAGAGATGCCTGTGCTCACAGAAGGAAGAAGCAGACACAGTCGCTACTCTGCAGCTGTGAACGTGAAGGAAATACAGAAAGACTCAGGAACAATGTGGGACTTCGAAACAAAATATAGAAAGAACAAAGACAAAGACAGATGTGGTGGCACACACCTTTAATCCCAGCTCTTGGGAGGCAGAGATCTCCGTGAGCTTGAGGCCAGCCTGGTTCCAGACCAGCCAAGGCTATATTATAAAACCCCACCTATCTCAAAAATAAGATAAAGAAGAGGAAATCATAGAAGACCACACACAAACTATCTCTATTTGTTTTCTTTTAATTTTAAAAACAAGCCAAGTGAAAAATGTATTATGGGCATTTTTTTTAATTGTTGCTATTTTTTTTTTTTTGAGACAGCATTTCTCTGTGTAGCCCTGGCTGTCCTGGAACTCCAACTCAGAGATCCACCTGCCTCTGCCTCTGCCTCTGCCTCTGCCTCCTCTGCCTCTGCCGTGCTGGGATTAAAGGTGCCAGCCCATACATTCAGCTGGCTTGTTATCTCAGTCATGGAATACGCGTGCAGGGGCTGAGGCAGGACTCCATCAGTAAGCTTTGTAAGCTAAGACCTGAGTTCCATCTCCAGCAGCTATGCAAACAAGTGTGGTGGTAACACTCCAGCACTGGAGAGGTATCAACAGCAGAAATCTTTAGGGACTTTCTGGACAGTCTAGCCTAATTAGTGAGTTCCAGACTGGGTAAGAGACACCGCCCCTCCTCCCTCTCTCCCGCTCTCTCTCTCTCTCTCTCTCTCTCTCTCTAAAAAGGCAAAAATCAGGATGTGGTCACATGTGGAAGGAGATGGTGATGGGGTGGGGAGGGAAAAGCCTATGGACAGATGCAGATGTTCTGGTTCTTCCGGGCGTGGGGAAGCTCAAGGCTTCATCTTGTTATGACATCCCATAGATGATGCGCTGACTTTCTGTGCATAAAGCACTATATAATAAAAAGCATATTCATTCACCAGTTCTCAGCAGAACAGCTGGTGTCTGTGTAGGATGCACCTCAGTCACACACGTCACTCCTTCTTGTCTGTGACACTCCGAGCAGCACGGCAGGGCCCTCTTCCCTAGAAGACAGATGTGCACAGACCCAGGCTTCCAGTCAGGCTTCTTCACCACCCTTCTCAGAGCTGGAATGACCGATGCCTCAGCCATATTAAACCTGCACAGGCCAGCCCAGGAGCCCCAGTAAAACTCCCCGAAGCCACCACATCTGACTTGCCTGCCCCTTCCCAGGAGCCAGGGGCTGAGCAGGACACCAGGACACAGGGTCAGACCAGGGTCCTCTCTGAATCACTGGCATCCTGCTCTGAGCCACTCCTACTTTGGTTTTCAAATAAGGTGATAATTGGGGCACACCATCATCACAGGGAATATGGCTTTCCCCAAGCGTGGCCCTTTCTCTAGAGCAGGCTGACCTGCATTCTTTCCTGGTACTGAGGACTTGGACAACCCTCACTGTACTGGAATGACCTGTGCACCACCCATGATCAGTCACTGTCAGCTCAGCTCCTGTGTAGCAGGACCTCACAGTTTCCCTCACCACACGGTGCCCCCACCTCCATTTTACATAGAAGAAATGGAGGCCCAGAAAGTCTGAGAGCCACCAACCAACAAGTCTAAAATGTGCCATTTTCCATGGACAGCTCTTCTTCAAACGCAATGAGAGCCATGTGTCTATGATAGGCACTGCCTGAAGCTCAAGCCTGGGCCCTGCTGAGATCCTGGGTGAAGGGGAGATGCTGTTCGGTGCATCGGAAGCGGCTAAAGCCACACTAGGGCTTCCGAGGAGGGGTCCTGAGTCACCAGCCCAGCAATCGCTAGAATGACAGTGCTCCCCAAGCTGTGCTCTGCACTCCAGAGTTGCTATATGAGGTTCACTTGGGTCACAAAAACACACAGCACAGAAGTCATGGCAAGAGCTGGTCCCCTCTTTGGAAGGATAAGATAGATGCCAATGAGATGTGACAGGGAAGCCAAGAGAGAGATGACAGGTGTCAGTCCATCTTCCTGGGGAGGAGGAGGACCCACACTCAGCACTGCCCTTCAGCTTAAGACCTGTCCCCAGATGCTGCTTGGCAGGGTAGGCGGAGATGAAGGAGTCCCACTGAGATTCCGGGGGAGGGGGCTCAGGTGGGGCAGGGTCTGGTGAGTGGCTTCAGTGAGACAATGGTACCAACCTCACTTTGCAGAGTGGACCAGAGTCCTCAAAGCCTCCGCAGGAGAAGGCAGGGGCAAGCACAAAAGCAGAGAGCGGTGATGCATGTCAGGAACAACAAAATATACAGCGAGATTAATGATGGCAAATGGGAGGATTACTCACTGTGTAGACGCCAGAC
Source organism: Apodemus sylvaticus (assembly GCF_947179515.1). NCBI lineage: Eukaryota > Metazoa > Chordata > Mammalia > Rodentia > Muridae > Apodemus > Apodemus sylvaticus. The sequence goes on from NC_067481.1 coordinate 19,195,802, forward strand.
CTTGTCTGTCTCATATAATGTTAGATCCTTTAATCCTCGCGATCCCCATTTTACAGAGGGAAAAGTTGAGGCTCAGAGAAAATAAGGTCACCCAGCTACATAGACGGAAGCCCAGGACTGTCACCCTGGAGCCACACTCTGATCCTCTCCTGTGAGAGGAGTCTGAAGGCAAGTAAGTGAAGGAGAGATGGGGGTAGCCAGGAGGAGAGCCAGGCAGGGGCTGGAGGACACAGGGTCAAGGAGGGCCTCAGGGTTAAAGAACACTCCAGCCAGGTAGGTGTGTTACCTGATGACATCACTGCCCTTCCGATCACATCATCTAGAACCTCAAGCACAGGGAAGGTCATCTGAGACCGAGAGCGGCAAGATGAGGCCCTGAAGCAAAGAGGGCCCTGAGAGTGAGAGGACCACAGCTGGGTCAGTCCCCAGTGCCATTGCTAAACAGGGGATGCTTCACCTGCTAGGGTGAGCCCGTGCGGCAAGGCTGAAGGGGGCTGGGGATGGAGGACAGCAAGATGATCAAGTCTTCTCCTAGATTCTGTGCTTGGAGAACCTAGATAGACCCAGTTCCCCATGCAGCTCCTTTATCCTGGCCAGAGTGTATAGGATGCGATTATTAAATGAAGGCCGAGTGTTTGTCAAGTGCCAGAGACTTCAGTGCCTCACTTCAGGTTAACAAATGTTGATACACCACATTCTACTGAGATCCCTGACCTGGACTCACAGGACCCACATGCTTTCTTGATTTAGTCTTTCCATGTGCTTCCAGAAACTGTGTGTGTGTGTGTGTGTGTGTATGAGATACTAATACAAAATTTAATTTGTAAACAATATTAGTCTCTTCAAAAATGGTGACATGGGCAGAATTAGCCCCCAGCCTCTACAGGGCTTACCCTCCCATGTTGGACACCTAGCTCACCCTCCAGGTATCCACAGCTCCTACAAATACCCTGCCCTGGGCCTTTTGGGCCATCAGTATTGTGATCTTCTCTAACAGAACAGACTTCAGGCAGAAACCCACAGAGCTCAGGGGCTCATCTAGAAAGGACCCCAGACACTGGGATTCCAGATTCCTGGCCCCAGAGAGAGGGGACAATTGTCAGACAGTGGTGCAGAGTCCTCTGCCTCAAAGGCCTGGGCAGGACCCCTCATATGAACCCTGGGCTAACAGCAGTTTCAGGTTACTTCCAAAGGACTGTCCTAGACTCCAGGAACATCCAATCACAAGGACGGACTGAGACCCTTCAGTGTCCCAGAGACCAAATGAAAGCATCTGGGCTTAGACTAATCTATAGACAGACCTTGAGGGTGCTTCCTGGCTATCACTGAGGGGCTGTGAACCCTGGAGGGCCCGGTTTCCTACAGTCAGCATCTAACTGGAGCTGCAGTCTACTGCCTGAGGAACCTTAGGCACTGGAGTGGTTCTCTCGGTGTTCAGTTTGTCACCTGTAGAACAGGGGGGAGAGCAAGAGCTTGCCTCTAAGGCTGTCGGAGGTGATGTGCTCCCTCTGTGCGCACGAGGCTGAGGCAGGAACATCAGAAAGGACAGAGAGATTTCTTGATGATTATTAAATTGTGCTCCCTGGCTGCTCGCTTTCTGGAGACAGGGTGCAGCTTTAGCTTCAATGGCATGTCAGAGTCATGGTCATCCTTGGAAAGTTCTGGAATCTCTCAGTCTGCAGAAGCTTCTGAGATGGAGGGCCACCCAGGGTAGATCTGGATGCTCTTTTTGCTGAAGTCAAGGGACTGGGTGGGGTGGCCTGCAGGGCCGGCTAAGGGCAGAAGCAACAGAGAGGTAAACCGAAGCCTTGACAGGCAGTGGGCAGGCTGCACTCCCCTACCCCTACCCCGAAGCTCTTCTCTACTTCCATTTTTGTTTGTTTGCTGAGACAGGGTCTCTCATCACCCTGGCTGCCCTGAAACTTTGCATAGAGGCCAGACTGGTCTTGAACATATAGACACCTCCCTGTCTTGACCTCCCAAGTGTTGGAGTCAAAGGCACCGCAATGCACGAGTGCTTTCTTTCCTCTCCTTGTGAGGCTCCTGCCACAGCAGTGATGTGGCTTAGCCCAAACCTACTTGGGGTCTCACGCATAGCTTTGCCAATGGGAACACCTGAGCTGAGAGAGGCCACCCTGTGTGGTCCTGCGTTTATCTCCTCTGCTCTCTCATCTGCATGCGGCCCTGAACTTTTACAGGATGGTGGTTCTGCAGCAGCTGCTGGAGAGATCGGAAGGGGTACTTGGGTACTCGTATGTTTCCCTAGGAAGTGGCATCGAGAGCACTAGTTAGTTATTTTCCAAGGTGAGACACAACAGACAGGTATAAGATGGGCCAAGCAAAGAGAAAAGGCACGGCCATCGCAGAAACAAAGTCCCAACCTGGGGCTAGCTCAGTTGGTAGACTGCTTGCTTAGCATGCGTGAATCCCTGGGTTCAGTCCCTAACACCAAATAAAACCAGGCACAGTGGTACGTGCTAAGCCCAGCACTGGGGCGGTAAAACAGGAGAACTAGAATCAAGGGCATCCTTGGCTACAATGTTTGAGACTTTGAAAAGAAAAAGAAACTGGCTCCCAAGAGGTGGGACAGCACCTTCAAGCTTAGACTAAAGCACATCATTCCTGCAGACAGCATCCCTAAAGATAAAGTTTCTGCAGACTCTGGGAAGACACAGAATGTACTTCCCCCAACTCAGAACTGTCAGCGCAGAGCCGCTTCTCAGAAATAGCCACATTTTCTCCCCCGCCCGCCCATTCCCCTCTTTCTTTTTCTTGTGGAGACAGAATCTCATTGTATAGCCCAAGCTGGCTTCAAATTTGCAATGCCCCTGCCTCAGTCTCTGGCGTGCAGGGATCACAGGCATACTGCCACCATGCTGACAAAATGAATTTTGCTTTCTCATTTTCCTCTGGCTTGCCTCTTTTCAGAAAGAATTCAGCACAGCTGGCAGCCAGCATCCTGTCTGAAGGCCAAAACATATTTATGGGGCATTAGTAGCTACGACACAGAGACCAAGCATGGAGAACTCTGGATGGCACCAGGCATGGGGTCTGCCTGCAAGGAGTTTAGAATACGAAATGTTTCTGGATAAATAGCAGGTTGGAGATGAAAACCCTGAACCAGGCAAGGGAGAAGACAAATATGCCGCCGGAGGTCAGCACAGGTGCAAACATCGAGTATCAAGTCTAGCTCTGGGGTTCCTAATGGCCGTTACATAAAGGAAATATGCTTTATAAGAAAGGAGAGAGCATTCTGGCTTCTCAGCGGGAAATAGTGCTGAATGTTTAGCTGTGAAAGTCAAGGAAAGACTGAACAGCCCAGAAACACCAACTCAGGGCTAGGACATGGGCATGAACTGTGAGGCTGGAGAGGAGGGAAGACAGCTCATCCAAAGGGCTGAGATCATTCCTCAGAACGCATGAGAAGAGGCTGGGTGTGGTGGTGTGCCTGTCATCTCAGAGCTAGGGAGGCAGAAGCAGGAAGATTCTTGAGGCTCCCTAGCCAAGCAACCTAGACTAATCAGGGAACCTGAGGTCTCAGAGAGACCCTATTTCAAAAGCTAAACCGAATGTCCAAGAAATGACACCCTAGGTTGTACTCTGACTCCATGCTCAAACACACACATGAATAAGCTATCCCTCCACACGTGCATGCGTAGCTTCTCCCCAACACACACACACACACACATACACAGAAACCACTCTGACTACTGCTTCTGGCTCACGCAGGGTGAAGATCAGATGCCAAAGAGAGAAGGGGACCCCAGAGGATGAGGGCACGGGTAGAAAGCAGTGACCTTGCAGGTCATTGACTATCTGCCAATTAAGAGCACAGAGGCCCAGTGACTGACCAAGGCTAGCCCTGCTTGACCCAAGGGCAGCAAAAAGCTTGCATGGCTACACTGCACCATCCCAACTTGAGGACAACCTTACCGATGAAAGGAAAGCTCCAGTGACAGATGCCTGTCCCCAGTCAGAGTTCCTAGACTCTTCAGAGTGGGGTTCCGCCCTCGCTAGCTAAGTAACAGCTCTCAAGCTGAAAGTATAGTGAGATCTTGCCTCAAAATGATCCTTTGGAGTATAACATATTACAGGAATAAGGCAGAATGTGGGCTCCAGCCCTTCTCCCACCATGTGTGGTCTGTGCAAAACAGCTGCCCATCATTAGTCTTGGAAGAATACCTTCTAGGTCTGTACAGACAGCCATGCCACATGCAAGGGCACCTGCCCCTGGGTCCTACCACTTTTATATGCAGAGCGTGAGCTGGGCGAGCGTGGAAGAAGCTTTAACATATACGTGGAGACATTCTTCAATCTGGGCTGAGAAGAGTCAGCAGAGCCCAGAGGAACAGACATGGTGGAGACATCCCAGCATCCAGTACAGCCTCAAAGTTCCGCTCAGGAGGGGCCCATTGCCTTACAGACACTGAAGGCCCTTCACAGTTCAGGGCTGTCAGCTATATGACACAAGCCAGCCAGGACCTGTGCTGGGCACAGCAGAAAGAAATAAGCTCTGGCCAACCTGGGGGCAAAGTCCTACTGCCTTCTCCAGCTCAGAGGAAGGAGGAGCACAGAGGTTTGCGCTCTGTTTTGTGTTGGGTGTGAGGGAGGATTCGGAGAGGGGTTCTGAAAGGCATGTGGTATAGGTAAGGCAGAGGCCAAAATAAAACAAAGGGGGTCTAGATCAGACCCATGAAGGTTTCAGAGGGGCAGAAGGACACCTCAGAAAGCCATGCAATAAAGTGTGGAGAAGCTAGAGAGAGACGCTTGCTGCTTCCCGTGGTCACAGGCCTATTTGCATTCATAGCAGGCACTGGGAGATTGGTTTCCCTTGCCGATCCGGCTGGCTCCGACAGATAAGTGGGACTCGGTGCCCAGGGGCAGGTTTGGCAGAAAGGCCCTCCCAACAAACCTGGTCACAGGGTCCTGTTGCTCCCATCCCCCTTGCTTACACGGGGGCACACAACATTCTCAAGTCTAACTAGCTCAGTTAAGGGATGTGCTGTCGTGGGTTTTCTTGGTATTCCCTGGGGAGTGTTTGGATTTCCTGCTGACCTCAGGCTTTGAGAGAGTGCTTCTAGCTGCCTACCTTGCCCTCACCTCCACCCAGACCTCCTAACCCAGGTCTCAGTGGGGATCCTGCCTGTGGGCTCTTTGTGGACCTCCAGAGTTGAAACTGGAGCACACCTGCCGGCACTGGGTTTTAAACCCAAGAAAGGGCTCTGCTCACCACAGATTCTACTCAGAGAATGGGGATCCACTACAGATACTCTTGCACCTCCTCTGGATTGGGGGAGGGGCTCTTGGTCATCTTTCTAGCAATGGTAGTTGCTGGCTCTGATAGGACAGACATCTTTAGCTCTCATTAGTACCACAGGCAGGGAAGGCATGTTATTGCCCATTTGGTGGATGAGAAAACTAAGGTCTGGGAAGGTTGGCAATTCAGCCTGCACCTCAAAGTTACATATGAAGTTTAGGGTATCTACCTTGCCCTGGAATCAGTTCATACTCTCCCACTAGGCACAGAAAACTCAAATATCCACTGACCCCGTGCCCAGAGCATCACTTCCGGAATAGGAAGATCATGTCCAACAGTTCAGGTCCTCCGGATCCCAGAGCTGGAAGCCATCTCTCACTCTGACCCCTCTTGTCTCCAAGCACAGCACGTTTCTGGGTCCCCATCCTTCCTTTAGATGTGTGAGTGTGCCTGACATTTCTGGAATTCACTCCACATGCATTAATGAGGCCATTTTGAGAAGGCCTGCCTCAGGGGGAACCGGAGAGCTGTCTGCTGTCCCCATCCTGACCCCTGCCAAGTCCTGCCAGCTGTACTAACCGAGCTCAAACAGACAACCAGGTGCTGCAGGCCTTGGCATCCCTACCCCGCCTGTCCCAGACCTTTTGGGGCCCCTGATTGAGAAATTCAATATCTGGGGCTGTGTTGGAGTCACCACACTGGTCAGCATGAGCAGACAGAAGACCCTCTCGAAAGGTGACAACCGGGTAGCCAGGTGAGCTGTGGGGCTCCCGGAGAAGTTAGTTTAAGACAGGGTTAGTGGGGATTCCTCCCCTCTAGTCCTGCAGCAGTAATCACGTGCTTCCATGCAACAGGTCACCTAACTCGAAGACTTAGAGTTTAGTCTCTGAGCACCAGGCCTGGTCTCTTGCACCCATGAGGCACCAGGACCCAGTCACAGGACAAGAAGCCAACTTTGAAGGTCTTCACAGGCAACCACACTAAGGGGAAGTGAAGAGTTGCTACATGGAGGCCCAGGTGGCTCAGCTATTCTCCTGAAGAAGCAGGGTAGAGGCTCAGTGATCCTTCCCACCATCCTACTCTTCCATTGTGCTCCATCAGCCTGTCCCTCGGGAGACGGGACTCTGTCCTCCTGATGATTCCTTCCCACCTCTTTCTCTGCTCAGTGGCCTAGCACTCAGTACAGGGGATTCACTCTCTAAGAAGAGCCCTTTTTGGAGCTAGGACATCACAGGTACCAGGCCCGGAGGGGATGAGGCAGAAGTCTCTCCCTTACTGTCGCCCCACATACCTCCACCCCCCAAAGAATGTAATTAAGCAGCAGGCTTCTGCCAGGAGCCAAGCTTTCTGCTTTCTGTCTATAAATCACCTTCTGAGTCATCCCCCAGCTCCAGAAGCAACTTCACCTCGTGCTGGGGCTGCTCCAGCAGCCAGGGCCCCAAGCCTACCCCTCCCCACCAGTCCCATGTGCTCTAGGTCCCAGCTGGAAATGACAGAGGCCTCAGAGCTTAGAACTGTGGAGTATCAGAAGGGGAGACCCCAGACCACCTCTGTCCACCTTCCCTAGGCAGCAAAAGAAGCTGAACTTCAGAGGGCTGGAGAGATGGAAGAACTGACTTGTTCTTCCAGAGGTCCTGAGTTCAATTCCCAGCAACCACATGGTAGCTCACAACTGTCTGTAACTTCAGTTCCAGGGGATCCAACTCCCTTGCACAGGCACACATGTAGGCAAAACACCAACATACATAGAATAAAAATAATTTAAAAAGCTGAACTTCTGATGTTGAAGAAAGCTACAGGCCTGTGGGCACTAATGCCAAGCACATGGAACAAGGAGACATAAGGGTCACAGGATCAACCTGGGAAGGTTTATTTGAAGAGACAAGTCTGGGTTCAGGGACCGACTGGGCTTCAAGCATTGAACTGTATTTCCAGGGAGCATTCCGGTGTTTGTATTTTGATCACTAATGTTCATGGTGTAGAGGCCCTAACTTTATTTTTCCTATGGGGAAACTGAGACTTGGAGAGGTCATTTTCCAGAAGCCCGGAGACAGGGGAATAGAGAGTGCTTATGTGAGGTTTGGAAGTGAATTAAGAAGGCGTGGCAGTATTGGGTAGGAGATAGGGTTTAGGGCAGGTACACCAACCTACAGAAATAAAGGGGCGCACTGCCTCAGGCAGGTCCCAGTATCTGCTGTAGAGCCCCCATCGCATCCCCAAGACTCTGAGAAGATGAATGGACACCTCTCAGTCTAGTCAAGAGAGAGGCAGGGACCTGAAGCACAGAGGACAGTGAGTCACCCTGGGTCACACACCCAACGGATTGGTAAGCTCAGAATGCAGGCATGGGTCTCCACTTCCCGGCTGAAACATTCCCAGCTCCCCAGAGGGAATATATAGAAATAGAACATGTGGCGGGCGGCCCAGCCTTCAAGAGCATGCTGGCCGGGTGCCTTTGATCCCGGAACTTGGGAGGCAGAAGCAGGAAGGAGGATCTCTGAGTTCAAGGCCTGGTCTACAGAATAAGCCTGGTCTATAGAATAAAGGACAGCCAGGACTACGTGAAGAAATCCTGTCTCAACAAAACAAAACTAAACTAAACAACTAAAAAGGGGGTGCTAGGTAAAGGTAGAGTAGGCCCTTCTCTCCAGCAGTTTTGGCAGGAGGTCGCTGGATATCTCTCCCACCTCCCAGCCCACTGCATCTCCTGCGAGCACTGAGTTCTATAGTGACAGGATGGGAAAAAACCTCCCTGGACCAGTCTGTCGCTTGGGGACTCTTACCTGGGGCCTTCTGTTTGCCTCATTAATGGAGGTTGGAGCAGAGGCCCAGCAGCCAGTGAGTGAATGTGGGCCCTGGAGAGCTCTAGCTGAGTTCCCAGTGGGGTAGCCGCAGCAGGTGCCAGCTTTGTGAAGGCCTAAACTCCCAGGTCACCTCTTCTGATATCAGGACTCAAGTCGGGTCAGACATCGAAGACCCCAAGACCTCAGAATCTGTGCTGAGAAGTGGGCCACACCCAGTTTTTACCTCTTGGTCCCAAAGCTGTTAATAAGTCACTTGAAGATTTGGGGGAGAGAGAACCTTCCTCTAACAGTTGTGCCCCCCCTCAACCCCTATGCCACCCCCCACCCCGTGCCCACCTCTCTATATATTCCAGTAAGGTGTTCTCAAGGACACAGTTCCTGGTACTAGCTAATAGTTCATCAGTTTTCTTGTTTGTTTGGCTATATGTGATGCCATTAGAAGGATACTAACAGATCTACCACCAAACTTCACTCCCTTTACATGGTGAAGCCCCACCCACAACAGGGGTGGGCTGTGAACTCATTTTCAAGACATTCTATTCCCCCAAGACGAATTCCCCCACAGCAAGATCTTCTCTGGAAGGGCTACCACCCTGCTATATAGCTTAGCCATCCTATCTGGTATCTCCCGTCTGTCTGTCTGTCTGTCTGTCTGTCTGTCTGTGGGATCAACAGCCTCCAGCCAGCTCAGCTCACCAGCCGTAGCCCCAGCCAGCTGTAATTCCTGCCTGTTACAAGTGTTAACACCTGGCCTGGGGCCTTCCTCCCCCGCAGTCTCCAGGTGCCTCCCTGGGCCCAGCCTACTGACCCCCACTGGGGTTTGACTGAACACGTTCCCAAGCCTCTGAGAAAAGGCTGTTGGGTGGGCGTTGAGCAGGGGAGAGGCGGCAGGATGTGACACATGGAGAAACTGAGGCAGGGCTTGGGTGGAGGAAGGGCTCTGGAGTGGTGCAATGAGAACCCGGCTGTCCTGACAGACTTGGAGTCCTCAGCAAAACATTTTCCCCTAAACTGCAAGGTTGGGTGGGCTGGTAGCCCTGGGATAAAGGGGAGAAAAAAGTGACCCCCAAACGGGGGGAGGAATCACTGGTCCTCAGCCACACAGTGTGAAGTGAGCTACCAAACACCACCAGCCAACCAGGCCCCTTTTATCAGGGCATCTCCTGTGGAGCACAGATGGCACAGGGCAAGGCCCCAGGAAGACCGTATTCCTCAAGAAAGGGAAAGACAGATTTCTTTACCAGGAGCTGACTAATACTAAGAAGGAGAGTTCTAGAAGTCAGACTTGTTGTCACCAGTCCTGTGCCAATGCAGCCACTCTCAGGAGGCTCTGGAGCACGGGGCCTCCTTTTAGAGTAAGAGGCCCTTCAGAGCCCCTCCCTCATCGCCTTCTCTCAGGATTGGGGCTCGAGCACGCAAGAGTAGGGACAGGCTACTGGGAGGAGGGGGTCCTTCCTGGAAGTGATGTGGACAGAAATCCCAGCTAAACCATTTCCCCTGTAAATCCCTCCTGGGGAACATGAGAGCCGGGTGGGCCAAGCAGAGCAGGCAGTCATGAACTCAACACTAAAAGGACTGGGATCTGTCTGCCTGGGGGTGTGGGGGGGCAGGAATCAAGAATTTGAGGCCTACCCACTCTCTACTTCCAGCCCTGAGAAGGTGATTCATGCCCCAGCTCCAAGACCAAAGGGAAACGACCTTAAAGGAGGGAAGGGCCCTGGCCGCTGGCCTCAAGCAGGCAAGGCAGGCTGGTGCCAAGGAAGGCCCTGCCCCCACCCCAGCTGGGATCCCAGGCCGATCGTGTCTGCAGCCACCTTCTGAGACCTCCACTTCCTGCCTGTCCTTCCCCTCAGGGCCACTGATGTCCACCAAGCACCCCTCTCAGGTATCCTTCACGCCCACAAGTCAGGTGTCAGCAAGCATGACCACAGACACAAAACTATGTCACTGGCATTTGGGGACAAGATCAGAAGCAGGGCCTCGCTGGACACAGCCCTCAGCCAGGTATCGACAAGGCTCACTCTCATACTTCCAACCACAAGCTCGTCATGCCATGAACACCGATATCATGCACAAAGACATTTGTTGGGCCTCCTCCTTATGCTGTCAAGAAGGCATGCGCGTGTGGAGGGACATATAGAGACACACAGACAACACACGGGTCTGAACACAAATACCGCTACGTCCAGTATCACAGGCAAAAGCCAGGCAGTCCCCTTTACACAAGCAATGATTACTTCTAGACTTCTGTCTCACATCACAGAATCAGCCACTTGCGGACACTTGTGTGCAGATACAGCATGCCCTGCTGTGGGCCACAGATCCCCTAGGCACACACCAAAAGGTTTCACACAAACAGTTGCCTGGGTCTCAGACACTAGCAGCTTCTACCCACAGAGACATATTGGTGTACAGACACACTTCTTAGGGCCATAGACCTAGAACACACACTGTATTACACACACAGAGGTAGTAGCCACAGGCACTGACATCTTGAAAATATCCACACATACTATATTCTCTATAGCTCAGACAAAAGCAGTCACCTGGTCCCGCTCATCCCCCAAACAGGCCATGTATGTAGCCTTATGTTAGGGCCTGTCTCTGCCTTCCAGGTTTTCCTAATGTTTCTTGTCAGATGGGGACCTTATCTAGACATTCCTGGACACTACTACACACAGAGGCTACTGCTCCCACCGTCTAACCTACTGGTGCTGCCCTAGGATATGCTCTCTTCCAGGTCACAGAACTAGCAAGCCCACTTTCTCCTCTTTCCTCTATGTTATCCCTAGGGCTCCAAGCACCCTCTCTTCCTATGCATCCCCAGGGTCCCTGAGAAGGCAGAATATGGCCTGGGCTGGGGTAAAGAAAAGTCCTGAGACAACCTTTCAGCAATTGGCAGAACCTCACCCTGGAATCCCTGGCTGCCCCCCAGCATGCACAGGCTCTGTATCCTCCACACAGGAGGCCCAGACCAGCCCAAGTCCACGGGAAAGAAAGATGGTCTGTCCTTGGGGGTATCTAGCAACCTAAGGAGCAACTCCTGGACCCTCTAAACAGAGCCTTGGCTAGACCATGGCTTGGGTGCTTGGGTTCATGACCGCCCCCTCCTCTGGCCTTCCGACACCCCAAAGCATCTGAAAAAAGGCTTGGGGTGTGGCCCAGTATCTTGTAGGCTCTGAACCTCAGGTTGCAGGCTTGCAGGTAGCGGGCAGGGAGCAGGCTGGGCATGTAGGCAGCACTGTACCCTGCTAGCACTTCTGTCTAACTTTCACCCCAGGGGCCAGTCTCCTTCTTACTCAGAGGTCCCAAATTCCTCCTCCTCACCTCCCACCCCCAGGCCGCTAGCCGCTGTCCAGGAGGGGAGGGTTCTTTTATTAAAGTTTTCCGGAATGCAGGGGGCTGGAGACTGAGAGAGCTCGGGTGTAATTTAGAAAACTGGTTTTAGTGTCTTCCCCTGGAGGACCTACAGAGGGGGAGCGGCATCGAGGCTTGGAAAACAGGGGAGTCCTGGAGCTGCGGCTTCCAAAAGGCGGTTTATCTTCCAGTGAATCCCCTCACACACCCATCAGCTCCCAAGTACTCCGCCTGCTCGCCCAGCCTTATTTACTAAAATGCCTTTTGTATCCGTATTTCTCAGGGACACAATTCCCCTTTCCCTCGCCCTTTCTCCTAGCTTCCCCCGTCTTCCAAAAGCAACGAATTTGACATGGAGAACTGGATTTTCCCTCAAAAAACAACAGGCGCATCCCTCCCAAACAAGTGCATTTTCAAAGAGCCCCCCACCTCCCTTTCCTCCTGGATGGACAAGCAAGGAACGAATGCACCCGGATCAGCAATGGCACCTAGGATCAGCAAATTCTATATTCACTTCAGAGTCTCAAAATTAATCTAGAACGGAGTGGGGATAAAGCTACTGAAATACCCCCCAAGTCCCCTGCTTGGGATCCCCAAAGCCTTTAGGGTCTGAAATACGAAGGCAAACGCGGGTATTGTGGGGGAAATCTCTTGACCGAGACACCGAAGAGGTGCGGTGGCGAAAAAGGACAGGATAATTTTCCCCACGGAGACCCTAAAATGGAGAAGAGGAGTGGCCGGGCTCCAGAGACAGCACATAAATGCAACTGTAAGCAAACGAAGGATCTTCGGGACCCCCAAATTGGAGTGGGAGAGGGTGAAGACAAGAACGAGAGACCTTCGGGGGGCAGGGAGAGCCCTCCCGCCTCTGCGACGGGTAGCAGGGAAAATGGTGATTATCCGAGAAGCCAGGAGTTGGATTCGGAAGGCGACGCCAGCAGAAAATCCAGGAGGGGTGGACGACTGGGGGGCTAGCGGGAAGCAAGGAGAAAGGAGCCCCAGGCCTGCTGCAGCCCAGACCGGGCCAGCGCCTCCCACCGTCCCCGGGCGCGGCCGAGAGATCGGGGCCGCAGGCAGACAAGAGGCAAGTCTTACCACCAAATTGGGTAGCCGGCGAGGACCCTGGTGCCACTGAGCAGGAGGCCGAGTAGCAGCCCGAGCAGGTGGGGCTCCATTAGAAGCAGCGCCGAGGAGGAAGTTTGCCGGCGATCATGAAGAGGGGGAGCGACGCCCCCAATAGTTGGAACAAAGTCCACTTGAGGTTGGAAATGACTTTCGGGCTTGTCAGAGGCGCACCTCCACCCGCAGCCGCCCCCCTCCGGAGCCCAGCGCCGAGCAGCCGGGTTTGAGGATGTCAGCGAGCAGCCAATCAGCGCCCGCGGCCTAAGGTAAGAGATGAGTCTGTAGTTCAGCCTGTCAATCACGGGCCCCTCCCGCCCGGCCCACAACTCCGGCTCTGGGAAGGGCATCTCCCGGCAAACTTGGGCAAAGCCTGCGCCCCGGGCGCACGGAGGCCTCGGGAGGACCCGGCACGCTGCATTCTCTGCTGGCCTGGGACACCCCCTCCCCAGTCCACGCGAGCCAGGTTTAGGGAGCTGGAGCTTTGACCCGGCGTTCACGTGGTGAAGGGGTCGGCTTGGACATTGATGGGTGGCTCCCTTCTCTGTCGGGGAACAGTGACCCCTTGGCACTTGGGCCGGAAAAGAATCGAGACTAGCAAGCAAAGGGGTTCTTTCCAGATCGTGCGTCAGGGATCAGGGGCTTGGAGGATCAACCCCTCCCAGCCTCCAGCCTTTTCGGGCTCGCGAGCTGGCGGCCCCCCGCCACCCGGCCGCAGGTCGCTTCCAGGGTGTCCGAGGGGCGCGCGGGAGAGTCCGCGGAGGCTCTGAAGGTCGGCCAGCCGGCGGCGCCGGGGTACAGAGCTAGTGTCATTTGAGTCTTTTGTCAAGAGTCAGATTGGTATCGCGACCTCCTGCAGCCTTTGCATTTCCTGCAACTGACACCAGCCGCCGTTTGCATTTCCTGCGGGAGGATTCGGTCACTTTCTCCTCCTGCGGGTGTGCTGGCCGGACCTCAACAGTACCTGCAGATTCTTGGATCTTGGGGTAGAGGCACTTGGAACTAGTGGTATAGCTCTGGCCAGTAGTGGTTGGGGGCTAGGGGTCTCCAGGATCATCTCCCTCGCCCATGGCCAGGTCTCTCTATGTTCTCGACCCTTCTATGGATGAGAAACTAAAACCTGGTGTTTGGTGTCTAAGCGTTGTCCGATGCAGACGCTGTGACCCTGTGACCTACTGTAGCTCGTATACAGGGGCCTCCAAGAGGCACTCTTCTTTCCAATTCTCCATAGTCTGGGAGTTAGGTCTGAGTCCGGATCATACCTAGATTGTTAGGATCCAGTCCCCTCTCCGAGGTACCTGCCCTCAGACTCTCTCTCCGGGCACAGAAGACATTCAGCCCTTGAAATACTCCTGGCTTGGGAGCAAGAAAGCAATACCGAGGAGAAGCCATGGTGGGACCTGCTCCCCTAACTAACTGTGTAGAGGGGGCAGAGACGGAGCACACTCAAACCTGCCTGGAATGCCGGGCTCTCCCGCTGTTAGGGGTGGACGGGATTGAGGGAAGTCCTACAGGACAGCAGACATTCCTAGCCTTTGATCCGGGAGGCTGGTGCCCACAGCTCAGATCCACTGCCCCTGCTGGTCTGTTCTCCGCACAAGGCTTCTGCTGGTGTGAGGAGAGCAAGGAACTGGCCCCTGGGGGCACCAAGGGTCGAGAGAGCCGTCTGGGCTTGTCGCAGCTTCTGCGAGTTCCTAGCCCGATCCACGGCTGCGGGGGGGGGGGGGGAGATGAAAGGGGGGAGGAACGGGAGATAGAGAGAGAAAAGTGAAGAGAGACACTGAGACGGAAAACAGGGGCGGGGGCGGGGTGAGCGCCCAGACAGAGAAAGAGGTGGGGGAGAAAGGGGAAGGGGAGTAGTGGGGAGGGCTAAGGAACAGCAGGCAATCCCCCACCTGCTGAAGACTAGTGGAGCTGGTAGATGGTACCGCGATAAGCACCCTAGTAATGCCCCCGGGGGCCGGGCATTCCCAGAAGATTTCCACCACTCCCCCAGGGGCACGGCTGGTTCTGAGGCCCCGTTTCTGATTCACCTGGGAGGGCGGGGGGGGGGGGGGATGGCCACTATTGGGGAATGTAAAGCCCCAGGGCCAAGGCTTCAGTCAAGGAACCTCATGCTTTTGGGTTTCTAGGTAGCCTTTAGCTGAGATCTTGATTGCTGCTCTTCCCATGGGGGCTCCCCGTAGGCCGCTGAACATCTATGCGGATTAAGTCTCAAGTCCTGCATCATAGCGTGGCGGGGGCGGGGGTGGACAGTCCCAAACTAGTGTTTCTGAAAACAGGGACGTTGCCTTCCCCGGCCTCCAACTCACCGCTGTGGTGTGGAGGCCAGAGCTAATCTGGAGGGCTTCTTGGGGGTCATTTAGAGCCTAAGGATTCTACAGGTGCCGGGCCTAGAAGGTGGGGGCAAAGGCTCTTGGTGACTTCGGGTGAGATGTTGGTTGCCTGGGAGATGCGTGGGAAGCTGTCCCGATGTGGCTAAAACTGGTCGTTCCTTGAAGGGCTGTGTGTATGCAGGTGCCTCGTCCAGGCATCCTAGAGCCCGAGGCAGGCCCAGGTGCTGCTGTTCAGCGAGTAGGAAACAAACAGGCGAAGGTGCAAGCGGCAAAGGAGGAGGGGACCGGACCAGGAGCGGGGAGTGGCCGCGCACGTTGCCGCCGCCGCCGAGAGTAGAGGCCTCCGTGGGGATTTCCCCCCCACTTGAAAGTTCCCCAGAGGAGGGGATTCCGGAGTCCTTTCGTCTCTTTTGCCAGGTGTCCTTCCTTCAACACAGGCTTAATTTTCTTCCTCCTGCCTGCGGGTGGCAACGCAGGAATGGACCCTGCCTAGGCAGTGAGGGAGCCCCCTTGCTACGAGTATCTCCTAGAAATGTCTTCTCTCTTGATAGGCAACCCAACATCAGGGTGAACTGCACATGGCGCCAAAGGGTTATTTTGACTCCGAAACCAGCTAGTGAGGGTGGACACGAGGCTCGGTCCTGGACAGGAAGGGTGGTCTCCTGGCTGAGGGAAGGGGAAGGCATCCGGGGCCCAGGACCTGCAGCAAAAGATGTGGCACGTGGGAAGCCTGCGTGCTGTGTGTGACTGACAGGGATTTCAGACCCGAGATGGGGACCCCCGCCCCCACCTCAGTAGCTGCCCGGAGGTTCCTTTTGAAGTGCACTCTCTCCAGGAGCTCTCGGTCAGCCGCTGTGTGTATTCCGCGCTGCTCCACCGGACCCCTGCCGAGGCACCTCGAAGACAAAGAATTTGGCCGCCAGGCCCCCGCCCGCCCTCACGGGGCTGCCAGTGTGTCGTGAGGAGGGAGGAGGAAATCTCCCATCCAGGCATTGAGTTCCATTTATTTTGGCTGGGGCTGTTCCCCCTGGGAACTGCGGGATGGGGGTGGGGGACTCAGAACCAGCCCAAACTAAGGTAAGGATGGAGAGAGAAAACCACTGTGGGTAAGTAGGGAGGAGGCGTCAAGTGCGAAGGTCAAGGGGCCTGAAGCAGAGATTCTCAGAAGACCAGAGGGAACAGGGAACTCCAAGGCCTCTGACCAGGAGAAAGGAGCTTTTAAGGGTCTCTTACTCAATGACAACTTTGTAAAGCTCATTTCCTGGTACGACAATGAATACGGCTGCAACACCAGGGTTGTGGAACTCATGGCCTACAAGGAGTCAGAAGTCCTGGACCCCCCACCCCAGCAAGAGAGCAAGAGGGAGGCTCTCGGTGCTGAGGAGTCCCTGTGCTGACTTGGCCCCCAACACTGAGTATCTCCCTCACAGTTTCCATCCCAGACCCCCATAATAACGGGAGGGGCCTAGGGAGTCCTCCCTAGTTTCTTGAATACCATCAATAAAGCTCGCTGCACCCCCTCACCCCCCAAAAGGGTCTCTTTACAACTCTAGGAGCCACCCCAATGATTTCCTAGTTTCCTGGAGGCAGCTAAGATAAAGACAGCAAAGGGTGGCCTTGGAAGTAGGAGGATCGTGTCGTGGTTGGCAGAGACAAAAATTAATCAGAAACGACTCCATTCATGCAGGTAGTCCTCATCCTCCGATGGGCAGAGTCAGAAGTAGAAGCCTGTGACCTGCAGAAAGGCCACAGAGTAGAGGGACCCAAGCACCCAAAGAGGTGCAGGCGTCGGTCCCAGAGCTCAGAGCCTTCCCTGTGCAGCCTCCTCTGTTGCCCAAGAGGGGAGTTGCTCATAGGAAGGCAGACGTGAGCAAGCCTTCAAGTCCTATGCAGCTTGGATCTTTGGGGATGTCGCTAAGAAGGCATCCTTGTGAGTGAATTCCCTTAATCTACTGTGCAATTTTAGAGCTTACCTGGGGATCAAGTGTGCTCCCTTTAGGGGCTTAAGGTTCCCCTCTCCCCTGCACCCTTGAGTCACCGGGGAGGACTTGCATGTCCTAGAGACAGCTGGCAGACTGGCTTCTGTGGTACAGGTTGACATCTCTGGGAGTGGACCCTGTGAGACCCCAAGGCCTTCCACCCAGAACAGGTGTCCTTTCTAGGTCTAGGTCCACCAGACCTAAAGATGTCAGGTGTCCCCTTATCCCTTATCCCCCAACAGCAGCCCCAGAGCCCCAGAGTAATTTGAAAGTGGTCCTTTGGAAGAAAAAAATGGAGTCCAACACCACAACACCACAAGTGGAAGCAGCTGCTTCCAGAGTGTACCCTCAGTTGCAATGTGAGAATGGGACTTAAATATCTCACAGGGAGTCCTTATCATTAGATGTTAATGTCACAGGAAGTTGACTAGGATGGGAACGAGACACTGGCTTTCTTTTCTTTCTCTGAGACATGGGGTGCTCCTCTCCTAACTTGCTCTAGTATCAGTGGCCAGAGTCCCCTCTCTTGTGGGACTCGTTCAACACCATGCCCACCTCAGTATTTCTTGGGAGTCTCCCCACTCCTGTTAGTGGCCAGCCCCCACCCTATGGCTCTGGCCAGCAACTTTCTTTTCCCAAGAAGCCCCCAACAGTGCCGTGGAGTCACACATGGCACACGCAAGCCTGCCTGCTATGTTCTGCCCTTTATCACACGGGACTCAGGAGAACTCTGGCACCGAGAGTCGAATGGACTGACAAACCTAGAGAGGGCACTGAGATCTCAGAGGAGAGGCCCCACGTTTATGTTTATGTGGTATTTTAAGGCATTTTAATGCTCTCTGGAAACTTGTCCACCCCTGCGATGGGTCCAGTTTTCCTTAAGGTAACACCCACCTTTCCCAATGGCTTGAGATGAGGACTTAGCAACCTGGACAGAAGTCACTGCCTCCTGGAAGCATCCGAGACTTGAAGGCCCTCCAACCACAATATTCTCTCTCTCTCTCTCTCTCTCTCTCTCTCTCTCTCTCTCTCTCTCTCTCTCTCTCTCTCCCGCTTTCCCTTTCTCTTTCTCTTTCCTTCCATCTACTTTTCCTGCCTTTCACCCAGAACCCTAAACCTCAGGTCTCTCTGCCCCTGCTACCCAAGGCTCTCTCTGGGCACAAGCCAAGGTCCATTCCTGCCTTCATGGTGATCCTGTCCTGGGGAACACAGCCACTCCTCTGTGGCTAACTGTGTAAGTCTACTGTGGTCTTTCTTGGCTGGGATGTAAGCTGTTTTCTCCGGCTCACTTGTTTGGCAGGCAGTTGCCACCCAAAGGTGAATGGATGGGAGCCATGTTTGGTCTCTGCTGTCTTTGGTCTCAGCCAGCCTTCTCCCCTTCACCTGGGCTCAGGAATGTAACCAGCAAATGGCTGTTCTCTCTCTCTCTCTCTCTCTCTCTCTCTCTCTCTGTGTGTGTGTGTGTGTGTGTGTGTGTATGCATGCGCTCGTGCACATGCACACCACTACAGAGGTCCTGGTGTTCTGTGCATAGGTGCTCTGTGTGTAGTTGTTCACTGAGGACTATATGTGGGCAGCCCCC
Source organism: Apodemus sylvaticus (assembly GCF_947179515.1). Lineage (NCBI taxonomy): Eukaryota > Metazoa > Chordata > Mammalia > Rodentia > Muridae > Apodemus > Apodemus sylvaticus. Next base: position 19,214,236 of record NC_067481.1, read on the forward strand.
AGGTACGCATGCCTGAGCCCCAAGGATTTCATTCAGTGTATGAGGCTTGCCTTCTGCTGGGAGATTCATACCTCAGACGATCAAATGTTTCTTTCTTTTAAAAAAAATTTTAAAGATATATTTATTATATGTAAGTACACTGTAGCTGTCTTCAGACACACCAGAAGAAGGCATCAGATCTCATTACAGATGGTTGTGAGTCACTATGTGGATGCTGGGATTTGAACTCAGGACCTTTGGAAGAACAGTCTGTGCTCTTAACCACTGAGCCACCTCTCCAGCCTGGATCAAATGTTACTAAACAGCAAAATTAAGAGCCGGAAAGCAAGCCTGGTCTTATCCATGGATATAGGGCACACAATTTCCCATCATGCTCTGGTTTGCGCGCTCCAGATCTTTGTCTCCCAATCATCTCTTCACAGACCAGTATGGCCAACAGCAGCCACTGCGGGAAGCTGAGGTTGGACCAGAAATGAGCTCTAGCTGCTAAGAGCCTGAACACAAGTAAGTGATTCAGTGGGCAGCTGCTTGGGTCCTAGCTGCGTCGCCAGCAAGGATTCTGCAGGAGGTGTTTGTAGCTGTCACGGGTGTGTGTGTGTAAGGGACAGTCCTTGGGCAATCCCCACTTGGCATTGCTGGTCTCTCAGTAGGATCTGCACATAAGGGATTTCAGTTGTCTGTTTAGGGGACAGACACTGTCTGAGAGGTTGCCTTAGAGCCCAGCTCTGCCTCGTACTGTGCAACCCTGGGCGTGTTTCCTATACTTTCTAAACCTGTTTCCTCGCCTGCGGTAGTGATGCCTGCTGGCTCTGATATGGTACTGAGCAGCAGCCCAGCTGAGTGATTAGAAAGGTTCCTTGGGCCTGGCGGTGGTGGCGCACGCCTGTAATCCCAGCACTTGGGAGGCAGAGGCAGGCAGATTTCTGAGTTCAAGGCCAGCCTGGTCTACAGAGTGAGTTCCAGGACAACCAGGGCTACACAGAGAAACCCTGTCTCGAAAAAACCAAATCCAACCCCCTCCCCCAAAAAGAAAGGTTCCTTGGAGTTACTTTTTATTATTATTAACTATTTTCGGATTTATTTTATTTTGCGTGAATGAGTGTTTTGCGTGTATGCATGCGTCCATCTACATGCTGGATGCCCGCCACTGGAGGGTCAGGACCCCTGCCACTGGAGTTACTCATGGTGGCACACCACCAGTCTATATAAATAAATGGACTGGCTGGTTGTGTGTGTCAACTTGACACAAGCTCGAGTTATCACAGTCTTGAGGAAATGGCTCCATGAGATCCAGCTGTAAGGCATTTTCTCAATTAGTGATCAAGCGGGGAGGGCCCCTTGTAGGTGGTGCCCATCCCTGGGTTGATCGTCCTGGGTTCTATAAGAAAGCAAGCTAAGCAAACCGGAAGATGTAATCCAGTAAGCAGGCCCCCTCCATGGCCTCTGCATCAGCTCCTGCCTCCTGGTTCTTGCCCTGTGTGGGTTCTGGTCCTGATTTCCTTTGGTGATGAACAGCAATGTGGAAGTGTAAGCTGAATAAACCCTTTCCTCCCCAACTTGCCTCTTGGTCATGATGTTTGTGCAGGAATAGAAACCCTGACTAAGACAACATATGTATGTATGTGTATGCGTATGCCCACGTTTGTTCTCCCCTAACTGGCTCAGAGATAAATGTTGACTAATCTGAGTCAATGTGCAAAGAAAGGCTTGGGCTACACTGACTCAAAGGAGACACGAAGGGAGGTCCACTGGAAGACTTGAGATTTCTAGAAATTTAGGAGAGCTTTTAAAACTAGTCAGGGTGAGCTGTTTCCTGCTTTGGGACGTCGCTGTCCAGTTTCCTCACTTTGGGACATTGTTATATCTTGGTTGAATGCTGTAAGAACAACTGACTGAGACCGAAGTAGAGACTTTAGACCAGGGTGGGAGAAACTGAGTCTCTCGAGCCATCGCTGAGACATTAACTGCCTAAACCTACTTGAGGCTCTCCCTTACAGCCAAAGGTGGCATTGAGTTCCTCCTCTACAACAGCATCTTGAATCTCTATGGTCACAAGCCTCCCCTGCCGCGCCTCCCCACCCCTCAAAGTATTGGACGTATTTCGGGACAACAATCCAGTCTTACGAGTACGTAGGGTGACAGTATGGGTCAGCAGTGAGGCCTCTGCAACCCAGATATTCCCAGTAAGGCAGGAGACTTGGCTGCCTCTCAGCCGTCCAAAGGAGCCTGGCAATGATGTGGGTGAGCACTTCTCTGGTCTGTGAGAGGTTTTCTTCAGGAGTGGAAGGAGGAAGGAGGGGAAGAGAGCTGGGTCAAGTTCAGATACCTACATCAGATACTGTTTTAAAGGTAGACAGGTCAGGGTCCAGAAAAGCTGTTAGTCTCTACCTGTAGTCCTCAATCGGAATGTGAGGGCTGGGAGGATGGGGTGGGGAGCCAAGGGGTCCCCAGCAGAGTTTTCTGTTGTTGGGTTGCAGGTTCACAGGCACGGCACGGTACTCACCGTCTTTGACTATGACCATTGCTATAGATTGGCGTGGCCTAATTAAGAGTTTAATTCATTTACTTAATTAAAGAATCAATTCGGTCGTGACAGCTAACAACTGGATGTTTTATTTCTCCACCATTACTAATGGTCATTATCCTTGATGTCCTTGCCTTGCAGGACAGACCCCGGGCACTCAACAGGAGCTTAGCTGTGTGTCCCTGGACGGACGTGGCTACCTCGACCTTCCACGGACACTTGTTGCAGGTGAGGGTAGTATCTAGCCCCGGGAGGTACTACTCACAGGGCTAGGCAGTGTCTGTGGCCCTCTTGACATGCTCCGAGCAGTCACAGAAAATGCCAGGGTCGTCCCTGGAGGGAGGGGAGGGGAGGGAGCGGAGGTGCGGCCTGCACACGTGCTTGTGAGCACACAGTGGTGGCTGCCCCCACGGATGTGCTGAAGGTTGCCAACTGAAGCTTAACCCTCATTCCCTCGCACAAAGCTGCCACTCTGGGGGCGTGACCCCTCGGATCCTGCACCCCTGGGGCCTGCCGATCTATCTGCCTATCTGTCTGGAGGGAACTGGCCCCAGAAGGGCCTGCTTGCTGGCAGCCAAGTGGCTGGGAGGGAAGTTTTAATGATACACAACACAAGACACAGGGGGGAAAGGAAAAGGAGGGGGTGGGTGGAGAAAAGAAGGGAGGTGGGGGGGTGAGAAAGAAAGACCTCCTGCTAGGCCTGTTGCCAGGAGACAGCCAGGCAGCCAGAATCAGCCCTGCTCTTTTCTCAGTAGCCTTTAAGCACCGAGAGAAAACCGGGCCATAAAGGGGGACATGTGTTGCTGGGTGTGTAAAGCTAGCCTCTGCAGTTAGGGGAGCCCCTGCCTCCCCGCCACAGCCCCAAGAGCCTCTTGTGCCCCTAGCCCTCCCCCTCCTGAAGGTTACAGATGAACGGGGCTGGCCTGCAGAGTAACTGAAAAAAAAAAAAGATTCAGAAGGCGGTGGTCCCCGCCACTTAAATGCCCCAGCCACTTCTGAGGGGACACATGCCAGCCAGGGCGCCAGGAAGCCAGCAGTGTTGACAGGGTGTCAGGACCAGGGATGTGTCATGGTTTCTCCATGGAAGGACATTTCTGTTGGTTCTGGGTGAAAGATTGGGGTTTGGACGAGGGTGGGGTCTGAACTCCAGAGAACTCAGAAGAGACAGCCCAGGAGCTGAGTCCTGGAGCTGGCCTGCCCATTCAGAGAGAAAACAAGCCACTCGGGCCTGTGTGATGACACTTGGAGACTGTACCTGTAGCTACTGGTGGTCAGGTCTGTGGCCAGATGGGGTTCGCCTCACAGTCAGGAGGGTACACAGATGAGAACTGTGGGGGAAATAAGGGTCAAGGGTCAAGGATCCAGACCCTGGCCTGTTCGTGGGAGATACAGAGACACGTTACCTGAGAGAGCTGGGACAGATGCTGTGGCTTGTGGGCCTCAGGGGACCATCAGCAGGCCTGAGGCAACACATGGAAGCTGGGCTGAGCCCTTCCAGGTTCCTGTGAGAGCAGAAGTCCCCTGGGGTCAAGGCTGCTGAGACCAGATCTCATTGTGGGCTCCTCACCAACCCCCCAACCCCCCCCCCCCCCCCCCCCCCCCGTGCACAACCTCTCCCACTGCCCACTTTCTCTGGCTATTCCCAGGCATTACTCCACGGGGGGAAAGAGTCGGGGAGAAGTACAGAATAAAATCAGACATTGCGCGCTCACCCACCCTCCCTCCCTCCGTCCCTCCCTCCCCTCCTCTCATGTTCTGGGAATTAAACCCATAGCCTCATCTCTGCTAGGCAAAAGCTGTAGTAGAGCCACACACCCCAATCCCTGTTCTTCTGGGTCTTAAGTGGGGCTGGGATCATGGCTTTATTTTTTGAGATGAAAGTCTCCTCCTCTAGGAAGCCTCCCTGACTTCAGCCACTTTCAAATTGACATCAGTTTAGTGATGTACTAACCCAGTGTGACCCTGACCCAAAAGCTCTGGGCTGGGAGTCACATGAGTGGGGGCAGCGAGTGTTTCCTAATACAGATGGAGAGACCCACCTAGGATGACCCCTAGTGTGTCTAGGTCACTGATGCCAATTTCCTTCTCCGCTCTGCTCCCGTCCCATCTCTGAGACGGCGAGCTTGAATCACCTTCTCTGAACCATAGCCCTTCCCTGAAGTGATCCTGGCAGATAGTGAAGTGGCCATAAGGTCCCAGCTCTAGGCCACCATAGGCCTGGGAATTGTACCCTGAAAGACCTGGGACCTGAGGTCTGGGTGGATGGTAAGGATGAGAGTGACACCTGCTGGAGAGTACAGAAATAGCAACAAGAGACACTGGGCAAGTAATAAACACCTGCCCCTGGGTCCTGAGGGCCTTCCTTCCCTGCCCTAGGGAAAGACTCAGGTGGGTGCACAGGGAAAGGCTCCCGGAGTTTCCTCTGGGAGTCCAGGGAAGGCAGGGAAGTTGTCCTTTGCACTGTTCCTTGTGTTTGGATTTCAGTCACGAAAGAGAGTTTCGGGACCTGTGTTGCTTTGTCATGTCCCCAGTAGGACCAGCTGTTCTTTGTATTTTATGGTAGGTTTGGAGGGCAAAGGACAAACACGCATCTGGTACGTGCGCTTTGTATAGCTTTGTGTTTTATTGCCCCGATAAGAGGAGGGCAGAGTTCAATCCTGTCACATAACCGACATCAATGATTAAAACCATCACCCGCTCAGAAAGCAGGAGGACAAAGAGATGAAGAGTGCCGGGTCTGACACCGGACATAGCCAAAGTGCTGGCGTGCAGGAGCCTTTGGGGGACAGTGGCTGGCCTCCTCCTGTGAGCCAGGCTGGAGGCCAGTTTGTCCAGAACCACAGGGCGATGTGCTGGTGGCCTTTACCCTGACACCCAGGTGGGCTGCTTGTTGACTGCTGAAATGATTTAAGAACTGGATGTGTGGGTGAAGAGATCTTTCTGTACGTGAGGAATAGAGTTTGTGAAAGAACCATCTCTCTCTCTCTCTCTCTCTCTCTCTCTCTCTCTCTCTCACACACACACACACACACACACACACACTTGTGGCAAGGTAATTGAAAGAACCCTCTGTTTTCAGGAAGTCTTAGCATAAAGGACACCTACCAGTGTGTCACAGTACTTCCATTTCCCACATTGTCCCCCCTGACATAGACTCGATCCTGCTACGATACCTGAGCGCCAGATGCTAACATCCCTCAGATGGAGTATGGAGCCGTCGTGGGGTAAATATCTTGGAGGGATGAGATGAGAGGCTCGGTGAGGCGCAGGCTCCGATCTCTCCATATATTTTGGTCCCCAATAATCCATGCTACTGTGCTTCACAAATGATGGGCACAAACCCCAGGGAGGCTGGAGGGCTGGTCAAAGCCATAGTCCTAGCACGTTTAGGAGCTGAGGTGTAGATTTAGACCTTCAAAGCTGGGAGTGTGGAGTCATTCCAAGGGGCCAAACCTGGCTTTCCAGGAAGGTGTTGATGTCTTCTTCTGGGCATGTGGGGAGGGACAGCTGCTGGTCTGTTGACCTTGGACAGAGCTGGTGTGTGGCCGTTAGAGTAGACACGTCTCTGTGCACTGAGCATCAGAGAAGACTCCCTACAGAGAAGAGCCTGAGTACACTATGTGCAGTTTGCAGTGGCCGTCATCTGTCATTTGGAGAGAGTGCCGAGAGGGGACCTGCTTGTGAAGCACTCCAAGGGGCCGTGTGGACGGCAGGGTCCTGCCAACCCCGTCCGCCTGAATATAGCACAGCTGCCTCCATCCAAGAGCGTGCGTGTGTATCCAGCAACACCAAGTCATAGCTCCAACTCCCTGTGCTGCGGCAAAGATAGAAAAAGATGATCTCACTTTCTGAGTCCTTCCCGATGCTTTGGAAGTCATGAGAGGAGGCGGAGGGGATAGCTCACTTGGTAGAGTCTCACCACACGTGAAGCCAATCTCTAGCACACCTCACAATCCAGGCACAGTGGCATATGATTGTAATCACAGCACCCTTGAGGGTGGAGGCAGAAGGATCAGAAATGCAAGGCTATCTTTGGTTACGTAATAAGTTAGAAGTCAGCCTGGGCTATATGGACCCTGTCTCAAAAACAGGGCTAGAGAGATGGCTCGGTGCTTAAGCGTACTTGTTGCTCTTGCAGAGGACACAGATTAAGTTCCCAGCATCCTCATGGTGGTTCACAACCATTACTAACAACAGTTCCAAGGGATTTGAACCCTCTTCTGGCTTCTCCAGGCATCAGACACACAGGGGGTGTGTACACCTAAGTACACGCAGGCAGAACGCTCACACACTAAAATAAAATAAAATAAAATAAAATAAAATAAAATAAAATAAAATAAAATAAAATAAAATAAGGAAATCTAAAACATAGGTTAAAAATAAACAAAGAAAAGAGAAGGGGTGGAGGCGTGCAGCTGGAGAGACAGCTCATCAATTAAGAGCACTTTCTGCTCTCAAAGATGATCCAGCATCCACAACTATTGTAACTCCAGTTCCAAGGGATCCAATGGCCTCTTCTGGCTTCTGTGGTCACCAGGCATGCAGATGGTACACACACATACACACAGGCAAATACTCCTATACATACAATAGAAATAAATCTTTTTTTAAAAACACAACACACCAACAAACAAACCAACCAACCAACCAAACAAAGAAACAGAACCCCACCAAACCCATTACAAAGACAATAGGAACACAGTTGCGGTATTCACTGAGCCCTGTCTGTTTTCTCACAGGTCATCTAGTAAAGATTCAGGCTAGCCCGCAGATTGAAAGTAAGATACGGGAGAGGAGCTAGGAGCCAGGGAGCAGATGGAGAGACCACAGGAACTACATTAAAAAATACAGCATAAGGAGGGCGGGAGAGAAGGCTCCGGGATGAAGAGCATAGACCACTCTTGCAGGGTTCATTCAATTTCTAGCATCTACAGCCAAGGACTTGTAACTCCAACTCTGGGGGATCTGATGCCCTCTACTGGCCCCCAAAGGCAATGCACTCACATGCACACACCACACCACACACACACACACACACACACACACACACACACACGCCATTGAAAATAAATGTTAAAACAAACAAACCTGAAGAAGTCTGGCTTGGTGGTACATACCTGTAATTCTATATCAGGAGGATGAAATGCATACATGCTCACGTGGATGTGCAAATGTGTGTAAAGGCTACAGGCTAACACTGGGGTTCTTCCTTGGCTGTTCTTCCCCTTATTTTGTGAGGCATGCTCTCTCAGAACTGCGCACTCACTGATCCATAGTTAGAAAACCGCGAGGACCCTCATGTCTCAACACCCCAGCAGTTCTGGGATTATATGGACACACTGCTGCACCCAACTTTTTATGTGGGTGCTAAAGGTCTAATACTTGTATAGAATGCACTTTACTGATTGGCCCATCTCCCCAGCCATTATTTATTTATAGATAGGCTATGTTGTCCAGACCGCAGACTTACTATACAGCTGAAATTAGCCTTGAATCTATGACGCTTCTGCCTCTGTCTCCACAATGCTGGGGTTACAGGCATATGCTACCATGCCTGGTACACAGATGGTGCTAGGGATTGAACTCAGGGCTTTGTATCTGACACAGACAATTTGGCAGAGAGGCCTGGGAAAGGGAGGATTATTTACCACCCATACCAGTTTGTAAAGGTGATTTCCTTTTCTAAAGAATTTCAAATAGATTTTCATGGATTTCAAATATTACTTATTACAAGGCAGATCAGGTGTTTATTTGGTTAGATAAACATGTCTGTGGGCATGCTTCACAGCACTTAATCCTGTCCCCGTGACTACTGTCCCCTGCAGCGGGTGTGAACAGGTGACCCTTCCAAAACCACCGTTCAGCTGCCCAACAGCATCTGACAGGTCCAAACGACACGTGTGAGGTCCCTTCTCCTCTTAGTCATATGGACTGGGATGCACTGATCCCCCAAACCGAATGGCTGTGGCATGAACAGGATGACAGGACAGCTCTGATAAGCCACACACAGGCTTCAGTTTCATAGAGTCAGGTAATAGGAGCAAAGGGCAGCGGAGGCAGGAGACTGTCTAGAAAGAGCTCAGGTTGAAAGTCCGGCTCAAATTGGAGAGCTGGACTCTGAAACCTGAAAGTCACGTTCGCAGGGACATCAGCAACAGTGAAGCCCGATTAGTCCCTGCAGCCCTTTCTGCTGATATCTTCCTTTCTTGTGGTCCTGCCCCGATACCATGACCCCCGCCCGAATGCTGCCAGCCGGTTAGCACGATTATGGCAGGAAGACTCACATCTAACAAAGAGGGGGAAGCCATCACGTAGGGGAGGGAGCAGGCCAGCCTGGCAGAGTGCGGACTGCTCCTCTGGTCTGCTCCCTCTCCTAAGTGACACCTTCTTTGTTAGGTAAGAGCCTTCATGCCTTTACCCTCTCACCCCATGGCTCCTGTTGAAGACAGCATTTTAAAGGGGGTCTTGGTGAAGCTAAACGGATTACAGGAAAGGACTCTGTTAGCAGAAAAGACTATGAGATTGGAGAGGGGAATAGGGAGAGGTGCTTTACAGTGTGAGACAAGCATTCTGGGGGAAAAATCCCAAATGTACCAGCTTTCCCTTGAGTGTGTCACTTCCCCTAATGCTTTGTCTTTGTCCTGTGCAAAATGAAGGCATTAAATCCACCCCTCCACCTCTGCCCTTAAGTGTGTTTCTGAATCTGCATCTACGCTATCAGCCACGGGCCCCCGCTGACCAGCAGGGGGCGCTCCTGCAGAAGGCTGACCACCCTTGCCCTAGGCAACGGGCGCTCTCGGTTCCTTGAAGGACTAAGAGAGCAAAAAGGTGGTCCCACCCACTCCCTGTCCCTCCCAGTCCACTCTGAATACTTTTCTTCTCACGCTGTCCCTTTCTATTGCGTGTTTTGGAATTAGCTTGCTGGGAAATTGCTGGATCTAGGTCCTTGGGGAAGTCAGTTTGCTTCTCTGTGCCTCAGTTTCCCCACGCACCAAGCAAGTATGAGTGAGAGACTTCCACCCAGAGAGGAGGTAGTGATGTTGCTGCTTCATGATCATTTTCCCTACCAGGGCAAGAGTGGTTGCTTCTCCGTCCCACAAGGACGAGCCAGAGCCTGCAGAGACTGTCAGAGTTCCAGCTGTATGGTTATTTAAAGTTCTTTATGCAAAGGTAGAAATGATTTCTGGGTTGTGCATGGCATCTAGAACAGTGAGTGATACTGGAGGTGATTACACGGGAAGTAATGGGGTTTCGAACACGTAAGGGTCACGTTAGGAAGCGATTGCATTAGTACTTAAATTTCTCTCCCATCTTTTCTAAGGGTGATGAAATGAGAATATTAACTTATTTAATGAATGGGGAAATTGAGATCACAGAAGGACCCATTGCTGGAGTTACTGTGCCAGCCAGTGTCTCTCTGTGGAATCCAGGCTCCGTCCCGTTGGAGTTAGCGACCCCTATTGGAGTCGTTTGGGATTACAGGGATGTCTGCGGACATGGGTAGGTCGGTCATCAGTAGCCCAGATTGAGAGTCTCACCCTCTGTTGTGTTTTAAGAACTTCTGTGGCAAAGTGCTTGTCCTCGTGGATAAAGCAAATAAAAGAAGGACCAGAAAAATCACTACAAAATCCAGGTCAAAACACACCAGCATCTCTAGATCGCTCTATACAACGTCCCTGGGACAGTGGATCAATGTCCTCCTGTGTCATCGTCTTATTTAGCACTTTCTTCTCTTTACTGTAGCGGTAAACACATGTTCCACCAGTCCCACGGCTCTAGGTTCCATGAGTCTAGGCCAACAAACAGGCCAGCCTGAGCCTTTATTTCTTGTGTGTAAAAATGTGAGGGTTAATGAGTTAATATTAACTGGGCAGTGGTGGCACACCTCTTTAATCCCAGCACTCGGGAGGCAAAGGCAGGCAGATCTCTAGGTTTGAGACCAGCCTGGTCTACAGAGTGAGTTCCAGAACAGCCAGAGATGCACAGAGAAACCCTGTCTCAAAAAAAATAAATAAATAAGTTACTATATCTAACACATTTACCCTTATATAGAAATTAGTTTACCCTTACATAGAAATGCCAGCTGCCATTAAGCATTTTTTAGTTAATTAATTAAGCTTCTCAACTGACTGTAGTCCATAAGAGACAATCATGGGCTTAACCTTCTCTGACTCACTGTTCAGCAGATTTTGATTAAGGAAACATTGTTAAAACGTCTATGCTGGGGCCCTGCAACAGAGGTGCACGCCTTTAATCCCAGCACTTGGGAGGCAGAGGCAGGTGGATTTCTGAGTTTGAGGCCAGCCTGGTCTACAGAGTGAGTTCAAGGACAGCCAGGGCTATACAGAGAAACCCTGTCTTGAAAAACAAAGAAATAAAAAAGTCTATGCTGAATGCAAGGACTTTCTCTTGCCTTTCTTTCTTTTCTCCCTCCCTCCCTTCCTTTATTTATTTATTTATTTTTTTAAAAAACTTTGAGACATGGTGTTCCTCTATCACCCTGGTTGTCCTGGAACTCACTGCGTAGACCAAGTTGGCCTTGAACACAAAGGGATCCACCTGCCTCCACCTCCCCAGTGCTGAAATTAAAGGCATGCATATACCATCCGCAGTTTGCAGTTTGTCTTTCTTTCTTAAACAATACAGTATAACGACTATTTACATCATGGTCACACCATTCCATTGTAAATGCTATAAATTATAGATAATCACTAAAATTACACACACACACACACACACACACACACACACACACATATATATATATATATATATATATATATATATATATACAATGTTTGAAATTATACATCATAGAAAATTACAAAAATGTAATTTTTTTCCAGACAGGTTCTATGTAGTCCTGGCTGCCCTATAATTCACTATATAGCCCAGGTTGGTCTCGAACTCACAGAAATCAGCCTGCCTCTGCATCCCAAGTTCTGGGATTACAGGTGTGCATGGAGCCAGCTGGCCTGTGTGTGTGTGTTCCAGGTTTACTGTTTCCCAGCCTTAGCTTATCCCCAGTGGAAAGAAAGAAGTCTGGCTATCCCCCTGATGTCCCGACTCTCAGTGTAGGAAGATGTACTGAGCCGTCTACTAAGCAGGGTGGTTGACAACACTTCTTGCAAATGTACTTATGCCTGCAGTTATAATAATGTGATAGTATCACCTAGAAGAAATGGTCTGGGCAGCAAGCAAGAAGGAATCGCATTGCTCCAGGGACGTTCTGAGCCTCAGCACGGGACCTCTTCCTCCCACTGTCCTTTGCAGAGAGGACGCCTGTGTGCAGTTGCATGTTTCTGGTGGTGTTTATTCTCGCCCCATTCTTCTGTTTCCTGAGGTGGTTGGTGCCCTTGCCTTTCTCCTCTCGTCTTCAGTTTTCTTTCCTTCTGTGGGCAGGGTTGGCAACAGTGCCCTTCATGGAGAATCTCTGCTAGGGTGAAGGACAGATGCCTGCCGTGCCATGCTGCCCGCGCAGGCTTCCTCCTGTGCTCTGACACTTCTGAAGTGGCCTCCAGTGACGGGGTGTGGCATTCACCACAGTGAGCACGGGAGATCGGCAGAGACCACTTGCTGTGTGTAAGTTCAATGGCGACCATGGAACAGATCCCTGACGCTGGGGTCTTACCTCCACGTGTGTCCCTGAGGACAGGACTGCCCTGCCGAGAACGCTCTCTCTGCTTTTAGTGTGTCAGAAGAGAGGGCTCTACCTCTGACTCATGTCATGAAGACCATGGCACCATGACAGCAGGATCTCTCTCTCTCTCCCTCCCTCTCTCTCTCCATCTTTGTCTCCCTCTCCCTCTCCCTCCCTTCCTCCTCTCTCTCTTTCTCTGTCTCTGTCTCTGTCTCTCTCTCTCTCTCTTGACAGAGTCTCACTGGATATAGCTCTGGTTTCGCCTGGAACTCCCTATGCAAACCAGGCTGGCCACAATCTCACTGAGATCTGCCTGCCTCTGCCTCCTGAGTCCGGGATTAAAGGTCAATGCATTATGCCTGGCTAGGGCAGAATTTCTAACCATTAATAAGTCAAATTTGATCACTCACTCATTAATTCATTTTAACACAGTGGTGCCCAACCTTCCTAACGTTGCAACCCATTAATACAATTCCTCCTGTTGTTGTGACTCCCAACCATAAAATTATTTCATTACTACTGCATATCTGTAATTTTGCCATTGTTATGAGTCATAATGTAAATATCTGATATGTGACTCCCCAATGGGTCACAACCCACAACGTGAGAATCGCTGTTCTAATACGGAAAGATCTCTTAACTTGGAGCCAAAGTGCATGTCCTCCTTGACAGGAGCTGTGGGTATGAAAGAAATAGGAGGAACCTGAAGGTATGTCCTGGTGGTAGGGGCTTGTCTAGTGTATGTGAGGCTCTGGGTTTGATCCCTAGCAGAGAGAGAGAGAGAGAGAGAGACAGAGACAGAGACAGAGACAGAGACAGAGAGAAAGGAAAGAAGGAAGGAAGGAAGGAAAGAAGGAAGGAAGGAAGGAAAGAAGGAAGGAAGGAAGGAAGGAAGGAAGGAAGGAAGGAAGGAAGGAAGGAAGGAAGGAAGGAAGGAAGGAAGGAAAAACCAAGGCACGGGCTTAGTGAAGATACCAAACATCTCCTGAACCACCACGCACCATCATGGGTGGTCACTGGTATAATGTGTCAATAAAGTTTCTCCAGTCAAAGTGATGAGCAAGTCAAGGGTTCCAGGATGTTAAGGGTAAAGATATGGCCATGTCTCAGGCAGGCAAGAGAGGGTCAATCTACACACACACACACACACACACACACTCACACTTACACATACACACACACACACTCACACACATACACACACACTCATACATACACACACTCATACACACACACTGACACACTCACACACACACTCACACACACTGACACACTCACACATACACACTCACACTGACACACACACACACACACACTCACACATACCAGAATGATGGTCTAGATGGAACAAGTTGGAAGAGAAGGAGGTATGTAAGACCTCCAGCTGGAATTGCTAGGTGCAGGATGGAGCCGCTCAGGAAGGGACCAGACTCTTTGAAGGGCTGGCGAATGGACACCGCCCCTTCCCAAATATTTTCTCACTAGTGCTTAAAGTTCTACTGCCAGCGATTCCTTTTGCTCCTTCCCCATCTCCCCCTCCTCTTTTTCTCCTTCTCTCCTTTCTATCTTGGGTCTCATGTAGCCCAGGCTGGCTTTGAGCTTCTGTGAAGTTATAGCTGAAGATGCTCTTGAACCTTCTGATTCACTTGCCTCCTTCTCCTAAGTGCTGGCACTCCGGGCGTGAGCCACCACCAGGCCTGGCGTGTGCAGTGCTGGAGATCAAACCCAGGGCACTGTGCACACTAGGCAAAGCAGTCTACCACCAGAGCCACACCCGCAACTCACCTCCTCCTTTTAAATGAGTTTGGTTTTAATATGTCAGCCATACTTGGAATAAAACATTTGGAGGACCCAAGGAAAATAAAAATGTCTTTACCCATACCCCGATCTTCAACACACCCATTATTAACATTTTAGTCTTTTTCTCTATCCTTTCTCCTTTTGGGGGGCATGCTTGCAGGAGGGGGTGTGGGTGTCCTGTGTGGGGATTCTGACACCCTGTTCCCATTCAGCTTTAGTCCTATTTCAGGCAGGTGTTCTGGAAACAGCAGTGAGATCTGTGACCTTCAGGAAGTTCCCTCTCTGGACTTCTGTCTTCATCCACATAACGGGGATGGCAGTGACACACGGGCTGCCTCACAGTGCGCCAGAGTTGCACACGAATGAGGATTCATGAGGATGTCGTCCATGCGGTTCAGATTTGTGGGGTCAGGACTGGTGGGTCTGGTCAGAACAAAACTGGTCACAGTGAGGCCCCAGCAGAGCAGGCCAGGGCACGGGGAAGGTGGGGAAAGACCAGGAGAGGGACCAGGTCACAGAGTGTCCTAGGACCTCCTGGGACCAGCCTCCTCAGCAGCTGAGTTGGGCTCTGGTTCTTCCCCTCAGGCCTCCTCACATGAGGGTGCGGTGCATTCAGACTCCATTTCCAGAGCAGCTGGGAGGGAGGCTGCAGGGAGCAGGCCACGTGGGATGTTGCATTTCTGCTTGCTGAGGACTTGATAGTTCCTGAGGCTTTGTTTCAAGAAGGTGGTCTGCCTGGAAACAGGCCGGGCAAGGAGGAAGATGAATTGAAGAGCCCCTCCCCCTCCAGCTGAGTTTAATGTAGAGCAGTGAAGCTTTTGCTGTGTGATTGTCACCTCCAGGGTTTTGTTGTTGTTCTTGTTATCGCTGTGTATGTGTGTGTGTGTTTGTGCACATGCATGCATATGTGTGTGTGTGCGTGCGTGCATGTGCATGTGCATGTGCGTGTGTGTGTGTGTGTGTGTGTGTGTGTGTGTTTTCAGTGCAAGGGGAATACTCCATCCAAGCGGTGGCTGCCTTGGGCTGGATCATAGAAACAGGTAGCTGCTTGTGGATGGCTAAGAATGCCTCTCTTGCATTCCTGTGTGGACGTGTGGGTCCCAGAACAGTGGTAGGTCTGCCCAGGAATTTAGACATCTGTGGGGTGAATGTAGGAGAAGGAGGTCTGTATCACTGAACGCCTGTGTATGTGTATGTGTGTGTGTCTACGTGTGTGTGTGTGTGTGTGTGTTTATGGCATGCTCATTGAAGCATGTGTCAGCATAGGAGGGAGTGCTTCTGTGAGCATGTGTTAGCATGATACTTACTCTCTATCTCTGTAGCTTCCTAAAAAAGCCACAGACCAATGGATCAAGGTTATGAGCTATCAATGACACGTACTACTTGCTAGATCACTACCCATCTCTGCCTCTAGACCAAGCTTGTATCCCTTGAAGTCGAGCTCCTAGGACCCACATTGTACTCTGAAAGCATGTGTCACTCAAAGACTGCTGAGAATCAGGCTGTGCTGGTATCGGTATCCCTAAGCCATCTACAACCATCCCGACCCACAGCAAATGCTGGCAGTTACCCCACGGCTGAACTCCATCCCTGCCTCCACCCCCATAGCCGAGGTTACTTACCTGCACTGGCTATTTTTGTCCCCTAGCTTTGCTGCCCTAATTTATGCATTGAGGACAATGACTAAGGGGACTTGAGACTTGAGATCATGGCTGGGGCTGGGGATCAAACACCCAGGGAGGCCCATGTACACACAGGGAGAGAACTGCTGTAGGAATTCCTATTGCCAGCAGTGAGCAGCTGTCCTAGATGCTGTGTGGAGCCAGCCACACGTGCCACAAAGCAGAAGCAGCATTGGGAGGTCTCTGTGAGCTGCAGGGAGATGCCTCACCCAGGAGGCTCAGCCCTGCCTGCCACGGGCCTAACTTTGGAAGGAAGGAGCCTTGGGGTGGGGCCCACTGTCCTGGCTGTTGAGGCTCAAGACCTTGAAATGAGCACTTTGTGTGTCTCATTCTCTAACCGCTGAGGTCTGCGTTGAATCTTTACATTTCCTCCAACCTCCTTCAACCTGACAGCAACAGGTAGCTGTGTCGCTTGGGGAATAGTTCCTCCTTCTTCCCAGCTTCTTGCGTTCTCTATGCATATGCATACTTGTGGGCTCTAGGACAGGAAGGGCAGTTGGAGGATCCCAAGCTGAACTCCCTTCCTCCTCCTCCTCCTCCTCCTCCTCCTCCTCCTTCTCCTCCTCCTCCCCCTCCGCCAACACCAGGGTGCCCCAGTGGGCATGGCTGAGAGTTGCCACTATCTTCCTGTTACCTTAGTCCCACACTCTCTTCTTGGACTCACACAGGTCCCACTGAGCTCCCTTTGCCTCTGAGCCCCCTGGATCCCCGGCTTGCACTTTTACAATAGCAGAACCAGAGTCAGGTCCTGCCAGCTTGCACAAGTCTCTCCCCATGCTGTCACAACCAGTGATCACAGTGATGGCTTCAAATCAACCTCAGAGGGGAACATTTACATCCACAACCCAAACATCAGTGCACCACGGAAATCACACACCGATCCCTCACACACACACACACACACACACACACACCAGCAGAGTAAACACTGGCACACCAGGCTGGGCTCCTGCCTGCAGGCATAACAACCCTTCCCTCGCTGCTACCTCCTCTCTGTTTGACATCTCATCTACACAAAAAATCTTGTCAGTTCCTTGTCATCCTCCTCTCTGTCTCACGTCTGGAATTCATAGTTTACGTGGTTGAATTCTAGGTCCTTGGAGCCCATTCTGGGCCTTGCCTCCTCGTTAATAGGACCACCAGATTCGCTAGGACCACAGAGCTAAGGTAGCAAAGGGTGGTGGGGCTACTGGACTGCTCCACAGTGAAACAGCTCAAAGAAGCTGGCTACCATAGCCAAGTTTCCTCTCTTGCAACAGCTTGATGTCAGAACTGGAATAAATCTTCCTCATTCCAGGCCACAAAGCCAAGGTCACTGTCACCCAATGTTCTAACTCCATGTCTAAGTTTCTTTCTTTTCCTTCCTTCCTTCCTTCCTCTCTTTGATATTTTGCACCAAGATTTGACGTTCATTAAAGCTAGACTTTGGCTTTTTGCTTGATTTGGCTCGATGTTCAAGATGCCCAAAGACGTTTGAAAGCTCATTTGGTTGTATGTCTCCTTCCTAGATTGATGTCACCCCCTGCTCCGTTGTAAGAATTGGAGTCAAACTTTTTTTTTTTAAAGCAACAGGGAGCGTTGGGGCTCAACACTAAAGAGATTCACGCTTTATCGGATGGAGATCTGGCTTCTACACATCTAGGAAGTCCAGTTCCTCCTCCTTCTGTGGCTCTATCTCACCCCCCAAACAGTCTGAATTTTTGGCCAGTAATAGCATTGTCAACACAGGAGCCTTTGACACCTCCGCCTATGGCCATCAGCTTCGTGTTTAAGAGCAGGTACCCTCTATATGCTGTCCTATGTCCAAGAGTCCTCCTGGCCAATGGACGTGAATTTCTCCCGCTGTTGGAGAGGGACTCTGCGCCAGATCTATCACAGCCTTCGTAATCCCTGGGCAAAGAAAGCTGAACTTGCCCTGCAGGATCGCGAAGACCACTAACTTTTGCTATATAGCCCTGGCAGATGGCCCCATTTCCCACAGTCCAGGTCGGAGCAGAGATCGCGCACTCGTGCATCCCTCCCGGGGAAAGGCAGCATCTCTGAGTCAGCACCTCCTAGGTCCCCAGAACCCCATCTCTCTCCGGGGCCAGAGTCCCGCTTGTTCTGTCCTCTGTGTTAGAGTGGGCGCGGCTCCAGGTGAGCTCGCACCTGAGAAGGGGCGGGCCCGATACTGGCCCCTCCCATAACAGGGCGGGCAGAGCTTGGCGGAGCCTATAGGGCGAGGGGCTCGCCGGCTGCGAGGCTCCCTCCCCGGGCCGCTCGCGCTCCGCCCTACTTGGGTTTAAAGCCCCGCGGGCAGCTGGTGGCGGCGCTACGAGCGCCGAGTGGCGCAAGGAGATGCGAGAGAGCACCCGCCGCCAGCACCATGCGCCCCGCGCCCGCGTTGGTCCTGGCCGCGCTCTGCCTGCTGGCGCTGCCTGCCGCCGCTGCCGCCGCCGCCTACTTCGGGTCAGTGCCCGTCGCGTCTCCGCGCTCCACATGCCCTGTCCCTGACTCGGGTCCCTGCGAGGCCTCGAACTCAGCCCTTTGCTCAGGCGGGACCCCGATCGCCTTGTGGACGCATTTCGCTCCCAGATCTCTGTCCCTCGCTCTCTGAGCTTAGACTTAATCTCCCTTTCTCGAGTCTACCAAGTCTAGGTCCCTTGCTCCTCCCGGTTCCTCTGTCGGGCGGCTGTCAGACTCCAGTCCAAGCCTGGAGCTCCGCTTGCTCAGGGGATCCTGGCCTGGCACCCCAGTGCGCCCTTGTCTGCGCTGACCAAGCGTCGGTCCCGGACTCCTATGTCCTCTTCAGATCCTTTCTCGGTACCCTCTCTGTCTCCATCCTGGGCTCCGTCGATTACTCTTTGCTTACGATTTCTGTATCCTTCGCTTTTCCTTGCAGAGCTGGAACCTGGACACCTGGCTGGGAGGAGGGATTTTGGTGCGTAGGGGTGGGAAGGAAGCTGAGAGTTTTGCTGATTCAAGGGCATGGGAGATCCCGGGACCGCGGGGCACATTAGTTGGAGGCATAAAGAACTGTACCCTGTGGAAGTGCGACCAAATTAAACTCCAGAGCCAACATGGATAGGGTTTATGGCAAAGAGGGGGGTTGAGGCCCATTTGGGGGTGTCCATGGTTAGAAAAATGATAATAGCTTGTGGTGATACCTGGAGAATGAGACAGGAACCTTAAGGGAAATAGTTGGAAGGGAAGAAAAATGGCATTTGTCTGCAAATGTCTTCTCTGACCCTGAATTGAAGATAGTTGGTGAGAGTTGGGGGTAGCGGTGATGGTAAGGATCGTGGATTTTAAAAGCCCCTCAACCCAAAGCAGGCTCCAAATGCTTAGCTTTAAACGTTGCCCTTTCCTTCCAGCTACACCCCTAGTCAAGCAAGGCTCACAGTCCAAGCACAGCAGAAGCTGCTCTCAGGAAACCACCGCAGGGTGCGAGGGTCTAGGGGCAACCTCACTGGCTGGGTAAGGGAGGTAGGCTAATTTCCAGGTCATGACCTCTGGCTAAAATGTGCCTGAGTTATAGGCAACAGCCTCCCCTGAAATATATGGAGAGGAATCGTCAGCCTCAGTCCTAGTGGGATGATCTGGGAGGGCCGTTCAGTTCCTGGGGACTCAGTATCTCCTTCTGACCCGCCCCAGAACAGCAGCCATGCTCATCGCCAAGAACTTGCCCCAGTGGGCCTGACTGAAGGGAGAGGACATGAGCTCTGTCACTTTCACAGCACCGAGCCTTCGGCCACCTCACTCAAATACTCTGCTCTGACTGTCTGGCCTGTAGAATGTGGGTAAGAGTGTCTGAGTTTAGCATACAGAGAGCTTTTAGAACAGTGGCTAGCACATAGTAAACACTCAGGCAATGCTATTGAGGATGACTGTAGAGGAAACCAAGAGGGCTCTGGGTATCCCAGACCCAAGAGTCTCTCTGAGCTGGAACATAGTAGCAACTGACCCCAGACTGACTCCATGAATCTTTTCTTTCTTGGGGTTTTATGGTTGGAGGCAGGAGTGAAGGTCTGATGATGTGGGGAGAGAGAGGTCCCAGGAGGCCTGGACCACCCTGGCTAGTATGCTGAAAGGGAACAGATTTGGGGGCTGGGGAGCAAGGGACAGTCTTGAAAGTAAGTGGGGACATGATTAGTTATGTCCAGAGACAGGGGTGGTGGTGATGGTGGTGGTGGTGATGATGGTGGTGGTGGTGGGGGTGAAGTTGAGTTTTGGAATCCTTCCTTGAAAGAGCTGAAAAGGTATACACCAGCCTCATGCTGTTAAGCGTTTGGGCCCAGGGAATGGACAGGACTCATCAGGGGCAAACTCTTTTATGACTTCCTTGGCCCAGGTTTCCCAGCCTAGCGCCAGCGGTTGCTCCCAGTCATCCAGACTTCTGTGAGACCGTGAAGCAATGTGCTTATCCCTCCTTAGGTCACTTGCCTTTGAAGTCTCATTTCTAAGTATAACATGAAATACTTTCTTTTATTTCCTGATGAAAGGAAATTCAGCGATCAGGAGAGCAGGTGACAGCAATTTTGGTGCCCATCTTTTTGGGATCTTTGCAGTCAAAGGCTTCAGAGTGAGGAATGACCAACCCCCTGCTTCCAAAAAGGTCACATCTTATCCCCATTTTTCAGATCGCATGTCCCCCTCCCAAGCCACGGGGAGCAAGCAGTGGCTTTTGCTGCCTACAGCCCGATTCAGTGGGTGGCAATGCTGACGTCACAAAGCAGAGCAGATGCCTATGAATCCCTCTTGCACAAAGCCCCTCTCTCAGAGGCCTCTCAAAGCAATTTCTGAGGTAGGTTAAAAAAAAAACAGTCAGAAAAGTCCAGAGGGTCATTTGGTATCACACAGCAAATTGGTGAGGGGCAGGATAGAAGCCAGGCCTCATGTTTGTTCTCCATCCTGTATAGGGGACAGCCTCATAGGTGTCCTTGTGTTACGGCTGAGGGAGGCAGTGGCTGCAGAGGGTGGGTACTGGAGAGTGGCCTCCTTCTCCTGCTAGATGAATTCTCTTAGATCCTCTTGGCCACAGTGAGAGAGAGGCCACACATTCCTCGACAGTGAGACAGGCTGGATTCCATGCACCATCTAGTCCATCGGGTGGGCTCGTCAATGACAGCAATGGGCGAGGAAGTGGCTGGGACGCCAAGGACACGCTTACGCTGAGCACTTGGTACATCACAGGTACCCACCCTGTCAGGCCTTTCAGTACCCAGCCTACACATCTGCCCTTCAGATGGGCATTATCATCTGTGACAAGGTCCTGATGTCCTCAATCGCTGATCCCAGCAAGATGGAAACATCTGCCTAGAGTCACACAGCCAGCAGCAGGCAAAGCGAGGATGCAGACCTGAGACTCAAAGGCTTTGCTTCTTCGGCCTTTGCTGATCTGACCCCAGAGAAGAGAGGAACTCAGCTAGTGCAGAGGCCGAACGCTTGCAAAGGACCACTGAAGTCAGCCATGCTTTAGAAAGCTGCATTTTTGGTGTTGGGAGATGGCTCATCAGTAAAGTTCTCGCCTTGCATGCATGAGAACCTGAGCTCAGACCCCCAGCATTCATGTAAAAAAGACCACATGCGGTGGCATGTCTCAGTGC
Organism: Apodemus sylvaticus; assembly: GCF_947179515.1. Taxonomy (NCBI): domain Eukaryota; kingdom Metazoa; phylum Chordata; class Mammalia; order Rodentia; family Muridae; genus Apodemus; species Apodemus sylvaticus. Next base: position 19,235,467 of record NC_067481.1, read on the forward strand.
TGGACAGGCTGAGACAGGAGGCTCCCTAGGTCTCACCGAGCAGCTAGTCTAACCTATAACTTCCAGGCCAACGAAAGACCATGTCTCAAAGATGAACAACATTCTTAATGACGGCCCACAGTCGTCCCTCTGGCCTCTGTAGATGTGCATGCACAGGAGTAACCTCTAGTGACAAAGATCCCAGGGTGACTTTGGCACTGAGTCAGGTGACACCACCTAGCATGTGCAGAGCCCATCAAGTAAGCAGTACGCTTGTCCGTCAATCCAGGCTAAGGCACAACACCATTAGGAAAACCTGAACTTCCAGGTTTGTCAGACTTGGAATCTCCAGGCGCTAAGGACTCTGTAGACAAGACACTTGATCAAAACATCACAACGGACATCTGAGAGCCAGGACTAACTTGGCCTCTGAGCGCTGGCCTTTCCTGGTTGTCACAGCACCCTGGAACGCCTGACCGATCAGCAGTGGGCCAGTTTAAAGGCTCTTGTTTTGCTGGGCTGTTCAGGTGCTGTCCTTGTAGGTCCGTGGAAGAAACAAAACATCACCGTACTTTCTCCCAGCCAGGCGTGTAAGGCTTAGGCCTTACAGATATCTTTTTAAAAGTGTTTTTTTTTTTAATGTTTAGATACTGTCATTTTTATTCAATTTCCCTCTCATACTTTTAGAAATGGGATTGAGTCCTAAGTAAAACAGGGCAAGAGGAAAACAGGTAAAGGAAATCTGGCTGCCGTGGAGTGATGGATTGAAGGCCGATCCTCCTGATAAGTATCACAGCGTCTGAGGGAAGGACTTTAGGCCAACTACCTCTGGTTGCGCTGTAATCTCTGAAGACAAGTGCTTTAGATTTGGGTTCTGGGTCAAACCAGCCTCCTGAGTGAATGGTGGTAACGTTTCTCCAGGGAGAAGCGGATTTGGGGAGAGAGAAGAAAAGTAGGAATCCTCCCTGGTGGGAAGAGCATCTGAGACTGAGACGTTAGTGCCTTAGCGACCGTGTACTAAGGCTGGTCTCAGGAAATGGCCCAGATCACCAGCTAGAGTTGATATCAACCTGAGCAAGGCTAGAGCAGCCAAGGCTGGGCTCTAATGCAGCAGTTCTTAATCCGGGGCTCACAACCCTATGCTAGGTGCCAAAGAACCCTTCACAGGGTGGCCCAAGATCATCAGAAAACACAGATATTTATTTACATTATGATTCATGACAGTAGCAAAATTACAGATATGATGTAGCAATGAAAATAATTTTATGGTTGGGGGGTCACCACAACATCAAGAACTGTATTAAAGGGTCACAGCGTTAGGAAGGGTGATAAGGGGTATCGGGTTAGCTGGATACGGTGCTGCACACTTTTGCTCCTAGCACCCATGAGGCAGAATCAGGACGATCTCTGCGGACTCAAGGCCAGTTTGGTCAGAATAGTGAGTTCCAGACCAGCCAGGGTTACCAGACTCCAGGCTAGACAGATCGACATTCATATCGTCCATGGAGACTTACTGAATGACACTGGACAAGTCAGCCCATTTTTCACCTCGGGATGGGAAACAGGCTAATTTTTCTCTCTCAAGGTGGTGGGGGTTAATTACTGTACACGGGGCTGCTCTGCCACACCACACACAATGGTAGAGCGCTTGCCAAGACCACGGGTTCCGTTCTCCTGCAATGCCTGCCTTCGAAAGAACATATTGTGAAATGTCACCTGTCTCTCACACCCTACAGAAAGCATGCAAGAAGGTTAATGGCCTGTCTTACAGCATCCCATGTTAAGCGCTGTTTGGGGACATCTGTTCCTTTCTCTCTACCTCTTTCTTCCAACTGGCCTACAACTGGGAGCAAACAGTTTTTCCCATGCTCACCAGTTTCCAGACATGTTGTCATTTGCCATTGTGATATCCCAGGAGGGACGTGCTGGGCCAGTTACCGTCTTAAACAGCCGAATATAGAGAGCTTACAGAGACCAAGTGCTCTGCCCAAAGTCACACAGTGCGTGGCTAGCTAACTGTGCAAGATTGAAGTCCGTCTAGTCTGTGGGAATGCTGGGTGACCGCTTTGCCTCTGCCTCGTTCTTCCCGCGTGGACTTGTCTCCACCCAGCAGCTCCACTGTACCTGGCCTGGTACCTCTCCCCCCATCCCTCCTCTGTGGTTCTCATCCTTCATCCACTCATGTGCCGCACCTTCTGCACACTGTGCCTTCAACTCTTGTTATCCACATCTTCCTGTGCTCACGTCCTTAGTTTTCCCAGAGTTCCTTGCGGCCGGAGGTCTTAGGGTCCTGTTGTTTGATGTCAGCCCTGTACTCCAGTGGCTGTCTAGGTGGATCGTGCTCATTGTCCCTTGCTGGCCCCCCCTTTGTGCCCCCCTCTGTGCCCCCCACGACTGCTCATTTATAGATACTTGCACTTCACTGAGGCCTGTACCATTCCCTGACCTCTCTCTCTGTCAGCATGAGATGTGAAGAGGAACAGAGACAAACCCTCGCCTCTCAGGCTCCTGGAGTCAGCCATTTTGGTTAATTTTGTGGGCAGCAGGGCTGAGTTGGAGGAGGATGAGAGCTTACATCCAGTGGTTATCTCCACTTGGGACCCCTCACTGGAGAAATGAAGGTTGAAGGAGCCCTGATAGACTTCAGCCAGCACATTCTGGTCAGTACTGGAAGCTCTGGATGGACGACAAGGTCAAAGGGTCAGCTTTGACATCCCAATAGCTTCCAGGCCAGGTACAGTTTTAATTCAAAATGCCTCTGAGCTTAGAGAGGTCATATAGTGTGTTTGCCTTTACAAAGCCTGGCACCTGGAGATAGACACTTGGCTAATTTTCATAGAGAATACTAGTAGGTAGGTTAGGATAAATAAAGACCATCACACTCTTTGGTCTGAACTCTGGGCTGGGCCTGTTTATCCCGAGGTGCCAAAGCTCCGGGGTTCACTGAGCTTTCCAGAGTTTGGGTTACTGATAAAGGTTTGTGAACCCATTATACCGTGTCACCACGAAAGGTTTCAGAAGCTGCTTTAAAGAAAGAAAGAGATGGATCATCTTGACTGGCCCTCAGCAGGTTTCCAAGGAAACTCAAGCACATATCCACCTCAAGATCTGAAGTTCAGAGGGATCTGGCCTAGTTCCTGGTGACCTCCCAGGGGCTGCACTTGAGGTCTGAGTGACTGGAGCCAGAAGGCCCTGAAGTCTGGCCAGAGGATGCAGCAATAACTAGGGTGAGGGCAGGGGTGGTAGGTATGGCCTTTCCCAATGTCTTCCCTAAAGGTTTGCATATTCAGAGACTGAGCTAGGCTGTAAGGGGAAGCCATTAGGATGATTCCTGGGGAGTCCTGGGGAGACTGATCAACAGGGGCTACAGCAGCCAGCAGGAGTCTGAAAAACATCTGAGCCAAGGGAATGGTGAGTTTAGATAGCCACTAAGGCTCCGGAAGCCATGCTAGCCCCCACTAAGGAGCTCACTCACAACTTGGCAAACCAATCATACAGAACTGCACTATATACGTGAATGTGAGAAAAGACGAAGACAGAGAGAGGACTGTCACACAAGGACTTCCTGGCTTGGGAGACTCACGGTGCCCAGGAGTCATCTTTCCCACTTCCTGCCTTATCATGTGTTTTCAAAGGCAGTGGCTAGAAAAGTTTCTAGGGGACACGAGGGCTTTGCAGGCAGGAGTGACAGCTTAAAGATGGGTGTGGCAGCAGGACTGAGCCGGGCCTGGCAGGAGATTGGGAAGAGCCTATCAGGGCCCAAGGGGTGTGGCCCTCTGCTTCAGCCCTGAGGTCCTGCTCCATTTCCAAGGGAGCATCTTGGACTCCCTCCCTCTCCGGGCTGCTCAGAGCTACTCCTGCTCTTCTTGAGTATTCAGGGAGCTGTCTGGCCAGGTGTGGGTGCCCCTCTTTTTGGAGAAGAGAGTAGCTGTAGGCATCCCTGTGGCCCACAAGAGAAAAGTGACACCTGTGCCTGAGCCCTTGCCAACAGAGAGAGAACTGTCCTTGACCCAGAGCTAGCGTTCGCTCGCAGGCATAGATCTTCCTGGCCTGAGCCTCTGCCCCCGGGAAGAGGATGCCACCCAGAGTCAGGAGCCTGCCAAGCTAGTGAGCGGGTCGGGATGTTCAGCTGAGCCACTCAGCCTGGGAGCCAGGGTCCCACAGTTAGGATGGAGCTGGGGGGAGGGGATGCATCCTTGCCCCTCCCCCATACACCTGCCTGTGTATCTCTGATGCTGCTCTTCCCAGAGATGTTTGGGGCTGTGAACCGAAAAGCTTGTCTTTAGAGCTAGGCTAGAGACTGGATTTATTCTCCCTCCTTTCCTCCCTCCCTCCTTCTCCCTCCTTCCCTCTCTCTCTGTCTCTCTCTCTCTCTCCCCCTCTCCCTCCCTCCCTCTCTTCCTCTTCTCCATCTCCTATAAAATTTAGCTCTTATGCACTAAGCCTGCACTCTCACAGTTTAATGTGAATGCATAGACCGCCTCTGCTAAATCTTATCTCCTTCATTGTTGTTTGCAGATGGGATTTCACTGTGTAGCCCAGGCTGTCCTGGAACTCACAGAGATCAGCCTGCCTCTTCCTTGCTAGTGCTGGGATCAAAGGCGTCCACCACCACTGCTGGGCTCTAAGTCTTATTTCTGTCTTGCAGCTGATGAGACTCAATTTCAGACCAGGAAGCAGCCTTTTAAATGGAGGGTCTTCCTCCTCTCCTTAATCGAGATCCCATCTCCTAGCCTCCCCAACTATTCAGGGGGCTCAGGGCAAGTACTGAGAGGCCTTCTTATCAAACACCCAGCACTTTGGGTTTTGTGTCCCGAGCACCTCTGTCACTGGCCGCAACAATGACTGGTTTTGCCTCCTAGAAATTTTTTCTATGTTCAGGCAGAAACTTCCAAGAAATGTGGCACATTCCACCCCTGCCATGGACACTGGGATGACAAATCCTATATGAATTCCATGGGTGTCAAACCTTCCTTTTTTCTTAGCCTCTGTCACCCCGCAGGAGTCTCCAGGGCAAAACATGTCACAGTCCTCCTATGTCACAGTCTCGGGGGTGTTGGACAGCACCCAGCCGAAGCCCTGTGAAATGCTTGTAATCCCAGATTTTCAGAGACCAATGATCCCAAGCACAGGACTGGCGTTGAGGACTTTTGAGGACCTTCTGTGGCCACTAAGCCACCTGAGTGATGCATGCATGCCAGGAACAAAGGCTTCCGTCTGTGCAGAGGGAGGGGCGGGCTGTGGGAGTGTTTCCTCTGCAGATGTTGAACATCTTTAAGTCAGGACACTGAGAGATGCAAAATGCTCTCTCCGTGGCTGCCTGCCACTACCCACTCAGCGCAGACAGTGGCTCCCCGATGCCACCCTCAGCTCACAGCCTGGGAGACAGAAGTGTAGATGCAAAGCCCATAGGAAGGAGATTGTGGCCAGCTCCGTTCCCAGGGTTAGGCTTCTGGGCTGCAGGGCTGTGGAGGGTGCAGGGAGTGGAGTCCAGGAGAAGTATCGTGAGTGGTCCTGTGGCTGTGACTGTACCCACCTGGAAGGACAGAATGAGACAGCCCCGGAGGAAAGGCCAGAAAGACTGTCGCAGAGGTGGGAGGGGTGCCCACCAATTCAGCGAGACTATGAAATACAGATGTCTTCACAAGGAAGTTGCAAAGTGACCCAGGAGCCTCAGGAGAAGGGTCCAAAGATGAAGAACAGTGGTGCTGCCCAGGAGAGCATGAAAAATGGAGGCGAGAAGCCTGAGGTGGCTGTTGGATTCCTTCTCATAAGAAGGACTGGACAGTGTCCAGGCAGGTGCTGCTCCTGTGGAATTCCCTCCGGATGGGAAGAGGAGAAAGAAGGGGGATAGTGTGTGTGTACAGGTGGGGGGGTGTACCCAGGGGTGTGGGAGTGTGCTGAGGCTCAGACAGGGCCAGCATACCCCCCCCCACCAGATGCTCACAATGAAAGCACAAAGAGAGTGTTGAGTATGCGAAGGGCCCGCAGCGGAAGCTGTTATCAGGAGCATCTAATGGGGCTCTGCAGGGCCGAGGCCAAGGCCCCAGGCAGCCCAGACTTTCCTGATTCTCAGGCAGAAAATGGCCTGTAGTTGGCATGGGCCCTGGTACCAGGCTCAGCTCCTTGCCCCTCCAACTAGATACCCTGGCATTGATCTAGTGCCATGGGCACCAACTGCATCTCCCCATCTAACTTATCCACATCCACATCCTGGGGGAACCTCGAATGGAACCCATAGATCATCTGGAACAGAAACATCTTGGAGGAACAGCTGTCTCCCCTAGCCTGGAGTGCCCCTGCCTACCTTTGCAGCTGGCAAGATAGACCTGGGCAAGGCCAGGCTGTCACTGAGAGAGCTCAGTTACCCTTGTTTTCCTCGGGCAGCCAGGATGACTCAAAACTGCTTTCTCTGGGTCCTTGGACTGTTAGTTTACGTGACACTTGGGTCCAACCAAGTTCCTATAGGTTACGAATTTTTGGGAGGCAGAACCATGTTCTTAGCTTTAGTACTATGTATACAGTTGGTGCTTTAATAATCAAAACCTTAGCTTATGCTTACTGTGTGCCAGAGACCATTCTAGGGGCTTCCCAGGCTTTAGCTGGCATGATCTTTATCAACCACCCTGAGAGACAGAGATTGCTACTGTCTTCCTCTCACAGACCAGGTGCCCAGAGAGAGGCACAGGGGCCTTGCAGCATGCATGCTTGCTTATGAGATGGGATGAACCCAGGGGTGGCATCCCTGAGGTCACCTCTGAATGAGAGGAAAGCCCTGGACCAGACTACTCGGGGTGGAGTGTCTTGGGAGACATGAGGTTCTAGGTTTCCCCGTGCTGGTGAGCACGCTGGCTCTTTTGGAGGGTATTGAGGGCCCTGGGTCTATCAGTAGTTTTCTGCTGCTTCCTGAAGGGCCATAATGGTGGGACAGCTTTAACCAAACCTGTGGATGGGAAGAGGGTGGAAGGAGGAGGGGCTGAAAGGGCCAGCGGCAGACAGGATGTCCTAAAAGTCAAAGCTACAGGGCAAGCCTTATCTCTCACTAGCGAGAGTACTAGGAACCGTGGACCCCCGCTGTGACCTGGGGGACTCAGCACACTGGTGGTGAGCAGAAGGGCACTGGTCACATGGGCTATTGTTTTGTAAGGAAAAGGAGCGGTCAGGAGTTGGGGTCACAGTCCCAGTGGCTCAGGGGCACAGAGTCAGGCCGAGGTCCTAAGGAACTGCCGTTGCCACTGTCCCAAAGGCTACTTAGAAAGTTCATAAGCTCCACCCCTTCTTGTTTTTTTTTTTAAAGATTTATTTATTTGTTATATGTAAGTACACTGTAGCTATCTTCAGACACACCAGAAGAGGGCGTCAGATCCCATTACAGATGGTTGTGAGCCGCCATGTGGTTGCTGGGAATTGAACTCAGGACCTTTGGAAGAGCATCTCTCCAGCCCCAACCCCTCTTGTTATTTCAATCCTGGTCACAGGTGACGTTGCTTTCTGTGTGAGTTTCTGATCGGGTACACAGCAGCGCCGTCCTTACAGATCACTTTGGCCTTAGTTTCTTCAGTTGTCCATTTCACTCCCAAAATGTCTCAACGGACATGTGGTTGGTTGGAAGGCGGAGGCCTTGAACTTCGGGTGCCAGACGCTGTAGCAGCTGGCTGCTGAGAAGACTGTAATCTGCAGTGCCCAGGATTCTTTTGGGGGTCAGGAAGAACCTTCCACATTGGGCAAAATGGGACAGGTGAGCAGAGGGGACCTTACTGTAAGGAAATAGCCAAGCCAGTCTCCATTTGCTGAGGTGGCACTGTTTCTTCAAAAGCACTGTTTCCCAAACTGTTACATAGAAACCACATAAAAAGTGTCGCTGAGTTCTAGGAGCCCTCCTAGGTCCTGTGGGAACCCCATGAAAATGCTGGGGAACCTCTTCTGAGAGTCTCTCTGGGTTGACCAGGGCTCAGCAGGGCAGGAGGCCTTGGTGTGCATGGCTGCCTTTCCTGGCCATTAATCGCTACTAAGTGTCATTACTGCTAATAAAATTAACGGACTTTATACTGAACTTCTGGAACCATCAATCTCAGGGCCTATTACATGAAATTAAAAAAGCAGGTGCCTGTTGATGAGTGGGGGAGCGTTCGTAGAGCCACAGTGTTGACGGTAGGATTCTGCTACTCTCTAGCCAGCCATAACAAAGGACAGTGACCTCAGGGAGACCTAGCAACTCCCCCGCCATGACTCCACAGTGGAGGCGTGCCAGGCAAGAGCAGGGTGACCCTTAGGGAGACTCTGGGACCAGGGCCGGAAGTGTTCCCTACACCCTCACCTCTGCCAAACTCAGAGAATTTGCTTCCCCCTTCACCCTACTTGGCTCAATGTCCTCTGTTTCTTTTCTGGGTCTCAGGCCCAGCCATGCAAGGAGAGAAAGGAAGAGAAAGCGAGAGTGTGTTATTATCCAAATGCCAAACTCCCAGAGAAAAGACAACTAGGATTATCAGTTCAAAGCTGATCTAACCAGTAGACCAGAGCATCAGGGTCACGTGAAACACAGTTATGGACAAAGACCATACGGCCACCATGGTACGGTATGCAGCAGGAATCAGTGCCCAAAGGCCCAATCACACGTCCATAATATTTTCAAGACCTTAGTAATAAGCACTCAAAAGGTGGCATGTATTTTATGTGTGTGTGTGTGTGTATGTATGTTTATGTACCACAACAATATAATGAATGTAATATTTTAATGCATTATTTGTTATAACATAAAATATCATAATGATAAAATAATAATAATAATAATAATAATAGCTATTCCTTTAATTAATTTTCTTTTTAGAATATTGAAAAGCAACCCTAGCTCATGCTAGGTGTGTGGTTTGCCACAGAACTGAGTTACACACCAGTTTTACAACTTGCTGTGTAGCTCAGGAAGACTGTGGACCATGCCTGTATTAAAGCTGTTTCTGTAGTACTGGTGATTGGACCCAGGCAAGCGCCTTATCAACTGGGGTACATCCCTGACCTAACTCCTTTTGCGTATGTGTGTGCGTGTGCATGTGTGTGTAGTGGGGGGGCAGATGTGTAATAAAGCATACACATGGGGGCCAGAGGACAACCTTGGGGGTTGGTCTTTGCCTTCCAGCTTGTCTGAGACAGTCTTTTTGTTCTCTGTGGCTGCTCGTGCCCCTCACTAGCCTCTAAGATTCTCTGCCTCCACCTTCCATCTCACTGTAGGAGTACCAGGATTGCATGTGTGTTACCATGTCTGGCTTTGTACAGGTTCCGGAGATTTGAACTCACATCCTCATGACCCCATGACAAGCTCTTTACTCACTGAACCACTTCCCCAGCCCTCTGTTTTATTATTGTTTTTGTTTGTTTGCTTGCTTGTTTTCTAATGACTGTGAAACAGGTTTTAAAGAAGGTGCAGCAACATTGGCTAAAATGCCCACCACACCCTTTTCTTCTCCCAACTGTCAATCAGCTTCTACAAGGGACGTCACACTCTCTGAACCAGGAATTGTGTGAGGCAAAGTTATCCCTCATACAATGTGTGTGAGCCCCTGGTGTAGAGAAGAGAGTCTTTTGGAGGTTTCCTGACTGTTGGCCTGTGTTCCCAGCAGTTCTGCAGTTTCCCTCCACACTGGAAACCACTCGAGGTGGGTGGGGCCTCGCCAGCAGGAGCTGACCTCAGGCTTCGCCCCTCGCCTGCCCAGGGTCAAGCTTCGAGGGTTTCCTGCCAGGCTGCAGGGAGGAGTCTGGGTCTAGGCCTGGTGGACTGGAAACTTACCCATTTGCCCCCTGATTAATGTTTAACGGGCCCCTGTGCTCGCTGTGTCTGGGAGGGGAGCGCAGTCCAGGCTGGGCTTCGGGGAGCCGATAGCATCTGTCTGTGCTCAGTGTTTCGGAGATATGCTCCACGCAGGGTTGGGCGCACCTGAGAGACTTGGAATCTACGGGGGCGCCTGGGGCCTCGCCAGGACCTCCACCTTCCAGTGAGGCTTCCTATTTCTCAGGCAGACAGAGAGGCTATGGCATCTAGCCAAACGTCCTGGCTCAGGCAGGTGCCTCCAGCAACAGAGCCGTGCCCTGAACTCTGTGGGGCAAGGACCTCTCTGGCCACTCAAGGGCTTGGCACAGTACTTAACCCTTAGCCGGTGGCACATGAACAAAAGTGGCAAGTCCCATATCCAAGTGGAAATGTTGACAGCTCCCATCCAGTCCCACTTTGGCTCTTCTACCCTGGCGGAGAGACTTTGGCTTTTCTGACTGAGACCACTGTTTCCAGAGAGAAGCGGTTTGCCCTAGCTTGGGTCTGGTGATGATGTACACCCCATCCACATGGGGTGAGGAGGATGGGGGACAGCAAACACCTATCACTGTCACAGAGAGGTTCTGGGAGAGTGGACAGTCCCCATTCTGGACCTAACCAGTCACACCCACCATGTGAGCCGGTTATCACCCCCACACAAAGCCTCTAATACCTGTCAAGATAAGGGAGACACTGCCTACTTAGAATGTAAGGCATCTTGAAGGGAAGAAAACTCCAGTCAGTAGGAAGGCAAGCCTGCTTGGCTTGACTTTGCGCTTTCTATGCACTTCTTATAGCACCTCTGGGGGTCAAGGGTCATGGATGCCAAGAAGGAAGGCAAGGCTTCAAGGATGCCATTAGAACGTGACAGGACTGCCTTAGAACCTGGCAGCCTGACTCTAGAATTGATGACTTTGGATATAGAACATGAAATCTGATCCCAGACTCCTTTCGTCCCTCCCTCTCTCCTTCCCCTACCCATTCTTCCTTTTCCCAAACTTCTACCTGTTACCAGGCACCACATGACCACATGGCTGATGCTCTACCTGGGATCCGGGAACAAGCTAGGCTGGCATGGGCTTACTTGAGCAGTGATGGAATACAAGGGAGAGAGAGATACAGGGACCTTGGCTGGGTGTTTACTGTGTCGGCATCCTCTGTGCTTCACCTTAGTAGCAAGGTGGCACTCCCCTTCCGGAAGCGCCTAGTGCTACCTGTAACATCTTCCATGCTTGCACAACACAGCAGCTGCCCAGATGTGGCAAAAATACAGCTGTCCAGGCCCTGCTCTGGATTTATGGAAACAACACTCAGGTGCAGGTCTCAGAAATCTGTGTTTATCTGAAACAGATCTTGCTGTGTAGCCCAGGCTGGCCCTGTACTCAGAATGTTCTCTTGCCTTGGGAGCTCCAAGCACAGAGATTGCTGGCATGTACAATCCCTCCCTCCCCGCCCCCCCACCCTAGCCTGGCTCGGTATTTCTTCTAAGCACTCAGGATGACTTTTCCAGTTGGGCAAGTTGGAGAAGGAGGGTAGATAAGAAAGGCAGAGCAGAGTGTGGAGAGCTTGGGTGGAGAACACCATTCCTTGCTACATCAGTACCTTGATCTTCTACTCTATAAATGGGGACATAACTCCCGTGGGACTGGCCTGCCACCCAAGGGGGCAAACATGAAGACAGCCATTTTCCATCCCTGTGGGATGGTCAGCTTCTGGGCCCTCCACGGGCAGGAACCCCAAGGCTCACCATCTTCCTTCTTACCTTCTCCAGCCTGACCGGTCGTGAGGTCCTGACACCCTTCCCAGGCCCGGGCACAGAGGCAGCCCCGGCACAGGCCGGTGCCCACCTGAAGCAGTGTGACCTGCTGAAGCTGTCCAGGCGGCAGAAGCAGCTCTGCAGGAGGGAGCCTGGCCTGGCTGAGACCCTGAGGGATGCCGCACACCTGGGGCTGCTGGAGTGCCAGTTCCAATTCAGGCAGGAGCGCTGGAACTGCAGCTTGGAGGGGAGGACCGGCCTGCTCCAGAGAGGTGGGGAGGAGGGCAGGGAGGACTTCGAGGGAGGAAGAGGGTTGGCGGGAGGTTGTGGGTAGTGAGACAGTTATGCCCAGGCCTCATTGTGGTGACTGCTGGGGCACAGTCCCAACTGAGAAGAGGCCTGGGGATTTAGCAAGGGTCTGTTGAAGGCGGCGGTTTAGGAGAACAGAGGAGCAAAGGAAACAGAGAGAGGAGAGGACACAGTGTTCCTGGAAGAGATGACAGAGGAGGTGGGCGGCCCCAACCACCTACTAAGTGGTCCCAATGTGCAAGTCAGGCAGATTCCTTTGTCCACATACTCCTCTGTCACTGGTGATCACATCTGTTGCTGTGTCATTCTCTCCTTCCTACCTGACTCCCCCTCCTTCCTCATCCTTCTCCACCCCTGCGCATCCATCTGCTAAGCATCTGCTGAGGCCCACAGTGAGCCAGGGACAACACACAGGGGCTGGAGGCACAGGCTGAACACAACCCAGCCGCCCTTGGAAAGTGCATCCTCGAGAAAGAGAAAACGGGTCCTAGAGTGACTCCATTGTCATTGTCCGGTCGGATGGAAGGGGTGTGGCATTTATTACTGTTATTTGCTTGGGGGCGGGGTGAGGCGGCTCGGTTCCTGTAGCCCAGGCTGGCCTGGAACTCACTATATAACTCGCTTCAAATGCTCAGCAATTTGTCCTGTTTCCTGAGTGCTGGGATTTTATAGGTGCGAGCCACGCACCAGGCTTGGAGATACAGTGGAAATGTTTATAAAAAGTCAGCGATGTCAACAGGGGTGGTCAGCCCCCCTCTAGGCCAGCTGCTCTCCACTGCAGGGAGGGTCTGAGGGGAGCCAGGTCCGCTTCCTTTTGAGCCCTCAGCTTTTCAGTGCCCCAGATCGGCTGACAGCTGCGGGCTGAATGAAGCGTGCGTGGGGCACCTTCCAACAGTGTGAGCACAGTGGTGGTCCCAGCACGGGGTAGACGTCAGGCAGGACTCCCGAGACCATTCTGCCTTTTGGTCATCTACAGATGGTGGCAGAGGGCATTTGAGAGACATTAGACAGCTTAGAAATCCACAGAGACCGGTTGTTCAACTTGTCGCAAAAGCCCTTGAAGTCCTGTCCCAGGTGCCCAGCTCTGTCTTGCTGCCCTCTGAGAGCTGAGGACATGCTTCAGTGTAAATCTGGAGGCCATTTAAGAGGCAGCTTTCGGTGTGGGTCTGAGGGACAGGTAACAGGGGAAGCCTTACACAGCCCGGCCCTTAGGCTCACACTGCGTCAACCTATCTGCCGTACATGCCACAGAACTCCCGCCTTCGGAGGGCTGCAGATGGCCTCTGAGCTTTCTTTTCTCCTGCACAGGCTTCAAAGAGACGGCCTTCCTGTATGCAGTGTCTGCGGCTGCCCTCACGCACGCGCTGGCCAGGGCCTGCAGTGCTGGGCGCATGGAGCGCTGTACCTGTGATGACTCCCCAGGCCTGGAGAGCCGGCAGGCCTGGCAGTGGGGCGTGTGTGGTGACAATCTGAAGTACAGCACCAAGTTCCTCGGCAACTTCCTGGGGCCCAAGAGAGGAAGCAAGGACCTGCGGGCGAGAGCTGACGCCCACAACACCCACGTGGGCATCAAGGTGTGTGAAAATCCTCCCTACTGCCCAAAGGACGGTGCTGAGGCAGGGATCAAGATCCTTGGGAAGTCGGTGCCCTGCACCTAACACAGATGAGCTTCCAGCTCCCTTCAGTGAACCTTCTCGGCATATTCCTGGGCACGAGGGGTGCAGAATCCTGGGAATCATCACTGTCAAGCCAGGCTTGGTATTGTGCCTTGATAGGATAGAAATGTGTTTGGAAGACAATGATCAGGCTTCCTCCATTTTGTGAGGAGGAGAGAGAGGAGGCCCAGAGAAGGGGAGGGGCTTAGCTGAGGTCACACAGCCATGAGAGAACTCAGAATAATGTAGGTCTATGGAGTGAGAGGGCAGGGAGGGGTCAGAGCTCCAATTCTTTTAGGAAACCGAGCTGCTGGTGTTCAGTTGTGCAGGCTGAACTCTCCAGAAGAAGTCTGGGCAGAGGGGGAGAGCTGTTGGTGGAGATCTAGCCCACACTGCCCTTGCCTAGGTGTGCACTGCTTAGAGGAAGAGAAAACTTTTCCAACTTTACACAGAGGTCCTTTGAGGGTCTCAGGTCATTGTAACCCTGGCTCTGTCCCCAGTCACATGGGCATCCCTGTCTCTTTAGTCTGTTGACCTTCCTTGGCAGAACTGACACAGCGAGACAGGCTTAGACCACTGACAGGCCCCTACCCTGGCTCTCTCTGCAGGCTGTGAAGAGCGGCCTGAGAACAACCTGCAAGTGCCACGGTGTGTCAGGCTCCTGTGCTGTGCGTACCTGTTGGAAGCAGCTTTCCCCATTTCGCGAGACGGGCCAGGTGCTGAAGCTACGCTACGACACAGCTGTCAAGGTGTCCAGTGCCACCAATGAGGCCTTGGGCCGTCTGGAGCTATGGGCACCCGCTAAGCCAGGTGGGCCCGCCAAGGGCCTAGCACCCCGGCCTGGGGACCTGGTCTACATGGAAGATTCTCCCAGCTTCTGCCGACCCAGCAAGTACTCTCCGGGCACAGCAGGCAGGGTGTGTTCTCGGGACTCAAGCTGTAGCAGCCTATGCTGCGGGCGAGGCTATGACACCCAGAGCCGCATGGCGGTTTTCTCCTGCCACTGTCAGGTGCAGTGGTGCTGCTATGTGGAGTGCCAGCAGTGCGCACGGCAGGAGCTGGTGTATACCTGCAAGCGTTAGGCCTCTGCCAGACGAGGCCCGGGCACTGCCAGGACTCCCGCGGAGCAGCGTGCACCTGCTGATGCAATGCACACACGTGCACAAGAGTGTGCGGCTCATCTCTCTTCCCCAACAGATGGTTGGCCAGCCTTCTGCCTTCCCCAACACTCAGCAAAGAGAAAGAAAGCCCCGCTTCCTGGTCCCGGATCTACAACCTGGTGGAGGACATGGGGCAGTAGAACAGACTGAGAAGGGGAATCTTTGAGGACTAGGCTAGGGCAGGAATGATGCTGTGTGGGAAGAGAGAAGCATCCTCCTATCTCAAGGCTCAAAACTGGGAGGATGTGGGAGAGGGAGGCGGAGCCAGCTGGAATGTGGGGTCAGGGCATTCATCCGGGCCTGGCGGATCTGTTGTGGTCCCAGTCTGATGGCAGAGAGCTCTGGGTGCTACATGCCTGCCCTGCTCTTGTGACTTCATGCACTGGAGACCATTCAGAATATTTATTGGGGGAAACATTTCAGGCTAGGGAGGATTGAGTCACAGAGCCCATGCCCCGAAGTCTTATGTCCTGGCACTCAGGGCTACCTCCTTGTCTCCTTGTCTTGAGAGCCCCTGCCCCCAAAGCCATTGAGCTCTGCTCAATGAGACCCCCTAATGCATGCAAGGAGGATGCAGGAGCCAGTCTCCTTGGTGAGACTTGGATAAACGCAACTAGGGTTGAGTGGAGAGACAGTGACCCTTTCTCTTTCCCTTGGTGGCTTAACCTTTAATCATAGCCCAGAGGAGGAGAGAGACAGTGTCTGTATGCCTGGAAGAGATAGGACAGGCTCTGCATTGAGACACCACCCTGCAGTGTGTCCTACCAATTCCTGTGACCAGGGTCCCCAAGAGCCTTGAGGCCCCCATACATGTTAGTGACACATGAGAATGAGTGACTCATGGGCCACAAGCCTGCTTACACCCCCTGCTCTCAAAGATGCTTTTGCAGGCTTTTTTTTTTTTTTTTTTTTTTGCCCTGGCTAAGTCTTTGCCAAGTCTGCCTCCTCAGTAGTCTTAGTCATTTATTAATGGCCTGTCACTCAGGCTCCCACGGGGGACCAGAATGACTGCTGGTGACTCCTTCGGCCATTCTTAATGCCCACCACCAAGGCCCTCTGCGAAAGGAGAGGAAGTAGTGTCCAGGTACAGGCTCCCACATGCACACACACAGCCCGGCCAGGCATCCCAAGGACCAGTGCGGCATCTCTCCAGCCCAGGGCAAAGACCTCACTGGGGTCACTGTCGGAAGTTGTGACCCCAGGACAGGGCCAAGGCCAACCAAGAGGAAGTGACCTCCTTTGGGAAGTCTTTGGCCTCGGGCTGGCTGTGCTGTGCCTTCCTGTCAGCTTCCTTCCACTCTGAAATATGTTGGGGTTACTATTCCTCTAAGGGCACAGGAAAGTTCAGAATCAGTGGGTACTCGGCAATATCGACCCTGCCAGCTCCAGGAAAGAGGCTCTGTGACGGAGCCGTCCATGGGCCAGAAGGGGCCACCCTCTCTCTTCTGTGCCTCAGGGCGGCATAAGGATTCTGGGAAGATCTTTGATGGCGGAAGCTCCGAGGAGGAGCCACAGTGACCTGAGACCCTTTTTTGGAATGACTTGATGACTGGAGAAGCCTACCCACAGCTTGGCAGGAGGGAGAGACAGAGCGAGAGCAGCTGCTTTCCACCTTCCTGCTGAAGGCAGATGTGTGCCTTGGCCACCCTAGGCATCCTTTTCTATGACCCTGATCCTGCTCCGTCTAGAGGGTACAAGGCAAGAAGGGAGCCTGGAAAAACGTGGGGACTAGAACACCCGGACCTACAACCACATCACCTGTACCCTGACTCTATGGCCGGGAGGACCAGGGGTGGAGGAGGGTCAAAGGTGAACTGGAAGGCGAGGCTGAGGTGACCAACCATGAAGATGGTGCCCCAAGGCACCCTTAGTCAGGTCCTCTCCCTCCCTCTTCCTTTCTTTCTCCAAGGCCCTAAAATCCCACCATAGCCATGCTGGCCCCGCCCCCGCCCCCAGACTGGAACTTTAAGGGAGATATTCACAGGGTATTTCTGCCTACCTCATACATGTAGTTTTCAGAAAATAATTTATATAGCTAAGATTTATGGGAAAGTATTTATGTTATTTATATAGCTTCTCTATTTCCTGGGCACCATATGTGGGGTTTGTGTGTTTAACTCAGAAGCCTCTGGGGAAACACAGCTGGGTCTGCCTGGGGCCCCTCAGAGCTGGATGCCACACAGCTGAGAGGTCACAGCTCCGTTGGAGCTCAGGAACACCTATCCCTTCGGAGATGAGTCCAGTGACATCAGCGGGATCTTCCTTGTGCAGTCTGTGGATTCCCTGCCTCTGGCCCCAGAGGCCTTTCTGCTCTGGCCAAAGGGTGGTGCTCGTAAAGGACAAAAAGGATGAGCACATCTGGATTTGTAAAGCACTTTCCATCTTCAGAAACACTTCTCTCTTTTCTCTCCCTCTGTTTCCCCCGGTTCCGTATGAAGTTAGGGTAGGTAGGTGAGGCCATGCCACTGTTACCGCTTTCCAGATTCGGCCTGGAGACAGAGGCCTGTGCTCAAAGCCACACAGAAGAGAGCAATGAGTGAATATTGACTTGCGCATGCTCCAGGAACTGGGGAAGTGAACCTGAACCCGAGAGTCAAAGCCAGTCACTCTCAGTGTGAACCTAGAAGTCGAGGAAGGGTCCTCGCTGCATGTGACGCTGGTCTTACCAGCTAGTTTCTCTAGCCCAGCTGAGTCTCATGTCCCCAGAGACTGGGACTTCCTGAGAAGCCCGGAGAGACAAGGACTCGCGGAGGTCATTCTTAGGGTGGGTGTCCTACCCTAAGACACCTGCGGCCCACATTGACCTCTGTGACCAAATTACAGTCTCCAGCCCCTCGCGGCCGGGGATGATTTTTGTTTCTTCTCTTTTGTGTTTTGTCTTTTAAAAGTGACTTGCTTCCCCACTGGATTTCTAATTTTCTCTTTGAAAATCAGTTGCACTGGCAAATGGGACCTGCATCCTGACCCGGCTGCCTGCATCAAGAGCTGCACCAAACAGACTACACGGGATCCCCAACTGGCCCAATGTCCCCGGCTCTTCTTCGAGCCATCAAGCTCCCATGTGGCTTTCGTGAGCATACAGAACCTGTCCCCTGGTCTAGAGGAAGCTGGCTAGTCTGTCACCCTCCGCTTGTCTGGCAGACAGATGGCCACTCCGAGGCTGTGTTGCTTTCCAGAGTTTCCTCTCTCATCACCCAGGGACTTCCATGCTTCCCATTTGAACACCCAGGAGAACCCCAGGGGCGTGCTGTTTTGTTGAGTCCTAGACTATGCACCCCACCTTCCAGTAGGGAGCATCTGATAATGCCAGGGAGATACTCTGGTTACTAGGGTGCAGCAGTACTTAAGAGCAACTCTCAGCTCAGGGGGCTTCCATGCTGGCGAGGAGAAAACTAACAAACCAATAAACTATGCACTGGTTATTCGTGCTTCTGTTTTCATTGCTGTTGTTGGGTATGTGTGTATTCATATCTGTGCATGTGTACATGGCTGTGTGTACATATGGAGGTTTTAGTAGATGTCTTCCCATTTTGTTTTGTTTTGTTTGAGACAAGGTCTTTCACTGGCCTGGGGACCAGCAAGCAGGCCAGACTTGCTGGTCTCTCCATGTTGGAATTCCCAGTGTGTACCATCACCACTTTTCCGTGTGGGTTCAGGGAACTGAACTCAACTCCTGTATGTGCACGATAAATACTTTCCCAATGGAGCCATCTCCCAGTCTTATTTGTTCTCTTGTCTTGGTTTGTGGCAATGTTTTTGCCCAGTAGAGGCTGCCACCTGCCCCAGCTAATGAGTAAAGGTCGTGAGATAGGAAAGCTCCTCAGGGCCACCAGCAGGCAGCAGTGCCAGACTGAACACAGATCTGCCAGCCTCCGAAACAAGGGCCCTTTCCTCTTCGCATTTCCACGTCTCCTCTGGGGTAGGTAGGGCAGGAATGCACGCCTTGCTATGAATTCTGGGTAAATGAGGCCTAGAGTAAAGACATTATCCAACTCAGGCTGTCCATCAAGTCAGACCAGGCAGGGCATAAGAGCAGAGGCCCCGCCCGCGGCCTGCAGCATGGGGAAGACACAGAGGTAGCTGTTAGGAATTCGGGACCTGAAACGACAAACAAGAAGAACAGACATGCAATGGATGGGGCCTCTTGTGCTTCAGCCGCAGAGTCCCAGCCCAGCATGGCTGGGAAGCCCTTGCATCCTGGGGATCTGGTACAAGGAAGGGAGAAGCGGGGAGTGGGGGCAAGGTGAACAGAGAGTTCTTATCTCGGAGCTCAGACCTGCCCTGTGACCCTGTGACCTGCCCCAGCTCCTCAGGCCTGCTGAAGGCCATGCTGTCTCAGCTGGGGTCTTCAGGGTGGGAAGCAGCCCTGGGGGTACCCATGCCTTCCCCTGTATCCCGTCCTAACATGTTTGAGGCCCTGTGCTCTTTGGCATGGAGTCCGGCTGGCTCTGAGCTAATGACAGAAGGCTCCACACACAGTACGTGGCTTCGGTTTGTACAGGGCTTTTATCATCTGTTTCGCTCGAGCCCCACCTGGCGCATGGCCTCATCTCTCTTCAGAGCCAGAGGAAGTGAGGCTGTGAAGGTTAACTGGCTCACAGAGGTCTGTTCCTTCTGCCAACAGGGCGACTTGACTCTCCTTGTCTCTTCTGTCCTCTCTGCCCCGTGTCACCTTCTGCCTCCTCACCGGACTTGAGACTTTCCTGCTCCTACTTCAGGCAGGGCCCAAAACAGACTTTGGGGGCTCTCCATTTTCAGCCCTTTGGACCCAAAGTCGCCATTCTTTCTAAGGAACTAAGGGACCAGGGCTTATTGAGTGAAATCACTAGAGGAATTCCCACCCAGGACATCCTCCCTTTAAAAAACGAACCAGAACTCTTAGCATTGGTGGAGATGGCTCAGTGGGTAAGAACATGTGCTGTGCAATAATGAAGACCTGAGTTCTAATCCCCAGTGCCCACTTAAAAGCTGGACATAGTGCCATGTGTCTAAAACCCCTGCATTGGGGAAGGGGTGGAGATAGGCAGATGCTGGGGTTCTCTGTCCAACCAGCTTAGCTGAAATGGTGATTCTAGTTCAGGGAGAGACCCTGTCCTAAGACAAGTGAAGAGTGACAGAGGAAGACACCCAGTGTCCCGCTCTGGTCTCCTCACTCATATGTGCACATGTATCCAGTCTTAGGGTTCACTGCTGTGAACAGGCACCATGACCAATGCAAGTCTTAGTAAATACAACATGCAATTGTAGCTGGCTTACAGGCCAGAGCTTCAGTCCATCATTAGCAAGGCAAGAACATGGCAGGCATGGTGCAACAGAGCTGAGACTTCTACATCTTCATCAGAATGCTGCTAGCAGAATGCTGACTTCCAGGCAGCTAGGATGAGGGTTTTAAAGCCCACACCCAACAAGGCCACCCCTCCTGATAGTGCCACTCCCTGGCCCAAGCATATAAAAACCATCACGTTCCACTCCCTGGCCCCTATAGGCTTGTTCAAGCAATATGAGTCTATGGGGGCCGTGCCTAATGAACATAGCATAATGCAAAATGCATTCAGTCCAACTTCCAAAGTCCCCATAGTCAAGAGCAGGCTCAACAGTGTTAAAATCCCAAAGTTCAAAGTTTCTTCTGAGATTTATCCAATCACTTAACTGTAACCCCCAAAGCAAGCCAGTAAGTAACTTCCCTCCATGGCCTCTGCATTAGCTCCTGCTTCAAGACCTGCTTGAGTTCCAGTCCTGAGTGCCTTTGGTGATGAACAGCAACGTGGAAGTGTAAGCTGAATAAACCCTTTCCTCCCCAGTTTGCTTCTTGGCCATGATGTTTGCACAGGAATAGAAACCCTGACTAAGACATAACAGACACACCAAAATAATAAATATACAGATGAACATCTTTTCCTGCATTGTGTGCAGAGTGTGTGTGCTTGTGTGTGTGTGTGTGTTTTGTCAACACATTTGCAAATTCACAGCCATCAAGATACTCCCCTATTCACAGCTCGCCTAGGACCAACAGCAGCTCAGAACCACCATCACATCTGAGAGCTGTGATAGCATCTAGGACATCATCTGTCCTCACACTCCTTCAGATGGATCTCAGATGTCACTTATAGTACAGCTCTCCTGTTCTTGCATACACTCAAGACTCAGGAATTGTGCTCTGCGTAGTGTTTCCGCAGCCTTGCCCTCTAGAGTGCACTCCTTGCCTGCTTGTTCCTGGTGACCCTGATCTTTCTCCCCTCAATGTACAGTTGCTTGTCTCTGTCTCCCAGCTGAGGTGTGGTTGTCCATGATTTAGTCTAACTTTCTCCACAAAACTGCATGGGTGGTTTGTGCCCTTCCTGGTCCACGTTGTCGGGAGCTGCGAGCAGATGCTCTGCTGGTGCCTGGTGATGCTCACTCGCATCACCTCTGGGACTATTGGGTTGTCTGGTAACATTTTTCAAAAAGTACATTATTGTGAACACAGAGAGAGTTCAGTGGTTATGAGCACTTGCTTTTTACAGAGGACCTGGGTTAGGTTCCCAGCACTCACACAGGGAAGTTCACGACAGTCTGTAAGTTTAGTTCCAGGGATCCAACCCATCTTTTGGCCTTTGAGGCTATTTGCAGCATATGGTGTACATACACACAAACACATAAATAAAAAATAAATTATTAAAATTATATTTATTAGCCAGATGGTGGTGCATGCCTTTAATTCTGGCACTTGATAGATAGAGGTAGGGCAGGCAGATCTCTAAGTTCAAGGCCAGCCTGGTCTATAGAGCAAGTTCCAGGATAGCCAGGGCTATACAAAGAAACCCTATCTTAAAAAAAATGTATTTATTTGTGTGTGGGTAGTGGGGTAGATAGATGTGGCGGCCAGAGTACCATGTGCAGGAGTTGCGTCTCTCCCTTCACCATGTGGATCTCAGGGATCAAACTCAGGCCATCAGATTGGACAGGAAGTGCCAAGTGACCCACTGAGTCACATTGGCAGCCCTAATAACATTTTTACCCAATGTGCACAAGCGTGTACATGCATATGTGTCTGGAGGCCAGAGGACAGTATCAAATGTCATTTTTCAAGAGTCATTCACCACACAGGCCAGGCTGGCTAGTCACCAAGTCGCAGGGATCTTCCAGCACAGGAAGACAAGACACATTGCTCCAGGGAGCTTAAACACGCATTCTGGGTATTGGACTCAGGTCCTCGTGTTTGCACAGCAAGCACTTTGCCACAGAGCCACCTGCCCAGCCCTTAGCTGACCTTTCATTGTGAAGGAAGGACTTTCCATCCTCCCCTTCTCATGTGACATTCTTCAACATCACAGTCACCCTGTGGGGTTAAGAAAAAAACCTGCCTCTCCCATTTTATGGATTTGGAAAAGCGAGGTTCAGGGGACCTGAAGTACTTGTTGAAAGGGTTGTCAGGGCCAAAGATTCGGTCCTTTCTCATGCTGGAAGTTGAGCCCATGCCTCTGGAATCTTCCCAGCTTCTTAGATGACTTGGTCCTGGACAGGGTAAGGAGAATTCCCAAAGGGATTTCAGTAGCAGGCACAGAAGCCAGGGGGAACTGCTGGGATGCTGTTCTGAGAACACAGCTCCCTCCATCATCTGGTCTCCTACCCGAGACTCCAGGCTGGTGCCCGTCACCATGGTGACCTGAAATCCTTAAGCTACTGAGATGTCCCGAAGTCAACTATTTTACATCCCAGTATCCTGAAGATGCACAGAACAATCTCCCCATATGCCCCATTGCCAACTGGGGGGAAATATTGATAGCCATTCTGGGGTGTATGCAGCCAGCAGATTGGACATGAGTGCTAAGAAACTGAATGTGGAAATTTTAGAAATTTTCCAAGGCCCCACAGTGAAGAACAGGGCTGTGCCTTTTCTCTGCCTTAGGAATGCAGAGATGGCCAAGCCAAGGCTTGGAGCACCAGAAAGGACATCAGGGAGCTGCAAACACTCCAGGTAGTTGATCGATCGCACCTTCCTCCACCCTTGCAGGGCTCTTTCCCTCTGCTCCGCATACCTGCAGAGCACCTCTGCCTCATTCCTCCACTCATATCCCTCCTAAATGCCCCCAGGGCTCCAGAGCCCATGCTCCTCCCCAGCTCTCTCAAGCCCCATTAGTGTGTTTATACTGGAGCTGGCACCAGGAAACCAAGCCAGACCCACGCCTCCCCCACCCCCACTAGCTTGACCTTAAAGAGTGGCTAGTTGAGAAAGAACGGCTAGTCAGATGCATGGCAGACCTGGCCCAGTGTCCGGATGGATTCCTGCCTTGCTGTCTGAACAAGCCCAGAGCAGCCAAGGGCTCCGGAGAGTAACGGTAGCCCCCGGTCTCAGCACCCTTCCTTGGCAGCCCCTCCCAGGGCTGACAGCCTCTAATCCCAGCTGTCTTCATCCAGCCAGCCCTCTGAGCCTGAGGTCACCTGATGCCGACACATTTTAATTCACAAACTGATTTCTGCTTGTTGGCAACATGTCATTTCTGAAATTGCTTTCTCTGCCCAGAGGCGGGACTGTCAGAGCCGGGCAGGTGTGGTAGTGGTGCCGCCCCCACCCCACCCCCACCCCAAGTTCAGGAAGGATTAAGTGGGGGGGGGGCATACATAGGATCCTCAAGCAAGGCTTCTCATGTTTCTCCAAGGGCTGGGGGGCCGGGGATGGGGGACTCTGGGGAACGGGACCGGCCTCGGCTCTTCTCCAGCTGGAAGACTAGAGGCCTGTATCTGTGGGTGAAGCGGCTGCTGTGGCGAGGGCTGCTGACAGTAGCAACAAGCCATGACTCTGAGCATGCTCTGTACAGATGCCAAGCGCCTTGTAAGGTGCCTCGCTGGTACATTATCGTTATCGTGTTTGCAGTTGTGGTAACCCTCCAAGTTGGAATTATTCCTACTCCTCAAGGCTGAGAAAACTAGGGATCTGATCACTCAACCTGAGGTCACACAGCAAGATTGTGTGACAAGGCTAGGGTTCAAACCCGTGATAGCAACAAATGGCCACTAGAGGCGCCCTAGGAAGCTTACATATTGGATTCGGTCCTGGTTTAAGCATCTCCAGTGAAATGTACCTACTTCCATGACCGACCCCATTTCTGCGGCCCATTTCTAATATTTTTAAATATTACCATTTATAATAATTTTAAAATAACTATTATTATCATTTGGGGTTTTTTTTGTACGAGTGTATGTGTGCCCATGCATATGAGGGTCAGAGGTGAACATCACATGTCTTCCTCAGTTGCCCTCCATCTATTTTCTCATTTTCATGTGTGTGTGTGTGTGGGGGGGCACATCTGCGGACAAGCACGCGCATGTATCAACTTGCACGTGGAGGGCCCAAACTTCATTATTTTGAGGCAGGGTCTCTCACTGGAGCTGAGTCTCTTTGTTTCCACTGAAGCAGCTAGCCAGGGAACACAGGAATGCTCCTGTCTCCGTCCCCCGGAAGTCTAGTCTATCTTTTCCAACCCTTCTCTCTCTTCTATTTTCTTAGCATTTTTTTTTTTTGCACATGCCACAGTTAGCAATTGTGTCTCCATATTGTCATTCTCAGTTGTAAAGGGTGAATAACTAAAAGGGCAAACACACAGACACACTCATGTGACTATTCTCCATGCTGTCTTCCTACCCACACTAACCCTTGGTGGCACCCAGGCAAGCCAGGCGTCCTGTTGTAGCTGACACCCTGTTCCCACTGACACGCTGCCTCCTCACTGCCCATGTTCCCTGCCCTCATCCATTCCCGCTTTCCTCCCCTTTGCTCCCTCTTGCCCCCCTTTCCAGCACCAGGAGCAAGGCCAGGCCAAAGCTTGGGCCTGGAGTTCCCACACTGGGGTAGGAGTGGTGCTATAGACAACCAGGGGTTTGCTGGGCCCCTGGCCGGAATGACACACAGGCCCAGAGGCACCCGTCCAAGCTGTCTCTGCTTCTCGGCCTTTCCTACCTCCATAGGAATTATCGACTCTTTTGCCCCTTCCACCAGTCCTTCAGAGGACCCATGGGAAGGTGCACTTCCTACTTGGCTTGGGACAGAGCTAGTCTGGAAGCTATAAAAGAGGCTGCCTTCAGCCTCTGGGATCCCCTGCTTTTACTGGTATTGAGGCTTCGTTGTTAATCCAGAGCTTTGGCAGCTGTGTCTCTTGCACTGTACAGACCTTTCCAGGAAGGGGTTAAGCTAGAGATCTCGCAGATCCATAGACCTCTAGATGACAGGAGACAGAGGCCCTGAGGTACTTGGCATGGC
The DNA here is from genome assembly GCF_947179515.1 of Apodemus sylvaticus. Lineage (NCBI taxonomy): Eukaryota > Metazoa > Chordata > Mammalia > Rodentia > Muridae > Apodemus > Apodemus sylvaticus. The sequence continues at coordinate 19,260,365 of NC_067481.1, forward strand.
ATCTTTAGTACTGTGTGGTGGTGCAGTTGAAATGGGATGTGGATAAAGCAGTCCCGGGGGCCTTTGGTGACGTGATATTCTATTTCTTGACACGTGACTGTTCACATTACATTAATGAAGGGTACTGTGGATATTCCTAATTTAAATGTCACACTTAAAAAATAAAATCGGAGTCCAGTTCACAGGGGATGACCAAATGTTTGAGAGGAAAGGGACGGGGCTTTTGTTTTTGTTGTTCATATTGTTTGTTTGTTTGTTTGTTTGTTTTTTGAGACACAGTTTCTCTGTGTAGCCCTGACCACCCTGGAACTCTCTCAGTAGATCAGGCTGGCCTTGACCTCAGGAGACCTGTCTCTGCCTCCTAAGCAATGGGGCTGAAGGCGTGCGCTACCACACCTCGCTGCGACAGGTGTAGTAGTCAGATAAGCAGCCCCCCAGTGAGAACAGACTTGGAGTTAGAGTGAAGCGGGTACGGTACTTTCTCAGAACGTCATTCATTAAAGAAAAATAATCCCTCTTCATGCGTCATGCAGCCAAGGCCAGCCTTGCAGCAAGGGTGCCCTATGATCTCCGGCCTCAGTCTCTCCCTCTGTGGATTTATCAGATGGGTGGATGAATAAACAGACAGACAGATGGCGAATGTGGCGTGCTTATTACATGCTGGGTTTTAGGGATGAAGCAGTTAATGGGACAAGCACAATTCCTTCTCTTGAGGAACAGAGACAGATAAACAAATCAAGGCTAAGAGGAGTAATCAAAGTGACAGCCCGGCACCTGGGGCCATAGAACTCTGGCTGGGGAGGTGGCTGGCCGAGCCTCAGCTTCCGCAGGGTCCCCTGACATTGCCTTGAAATCACAAATCATGTGCGAATATATTACATACTATCAAATAAAATACAAAATTTAAAAAGCTGATGAGTTTTTTTTTCTTTCATCTTGTCCTTGAACTCATGATCTTTCTGTTCCAGTCGCCTGAGTTCTGGGATTACTGACATGTATGATGGATTTTAGCAAAGGGAGGAAAGGGGGATATGGGAACACTGGAGGGAACGAGGTGTGCAGAGCTGGCCCAGGGAAGTCAAAGTAGGTTCTCAAAGGTTCAAGGACCCCAGCACTGCCTGAAGCCGTAGGAAGGACTGGCTAGGTAGGGAGCTGTGGGGGCGGGGAGGAAGTGGAAGATTATGGCATGGGACAATAAAACCAACGGGATGGGTCACTAGGGGATGAACAGGGTTCCTACAGAGCCTCTGGCACGAAGGATGTGCTTCATGTATGGTGGCCAGTGCTATCAGCACTCACTAGTTATGGCTTCTGTCATTGGCAGTGGCTGGGGTGAGCTGGGAGGGGCCCAGACGTCCGTTCATTCCACTGACGCATTCCTGGTGTGTGTATCACCGGCTAGCACGGACAGTTTCCACACATCTATCCCTTGACACAGGAAGGCAGAGAGGAGGTCAGGATGTCCTCTGGTTAGGGGAGCTCCCGGTCCTTCTAAAAACAGTGCTCCATCCTATATGGGACCAAACCCATGCCTGTTGTGAGCAAGAAGCCTCCCAGTGCCCTGAAGGGGAAGAACCACCCTGTTGCGGGCCTAACAAGTAGCCATGAAAATCAGTTTCCGAGTATAGGAAAGGCCCTGGGGCTGCTGGGCAAAAACGCTTTCCATGGACAGGTTCTGTGGCCTTTCAATCACCTACCAGGAGCACCATATTACAGTGACTACCCCTACTTTACAGACAAGGCATATACAAGTGAAGAAATCATCGTGAGGTCACAATATCAGGCTTTGGTGTTCCCAGATCCCTTGTGAGTGTTCCCCACAGCAGAAACAGAGAGAGGCATTCCCTGCTGTATCAGCAGAGACCTAACCACCACCAGATGTAACCAGGGTCCAGGGCTTAGAGCCCCTCAGCTTCGAGACACCAGCCAGAAGCCAGCCAGATGGCCAGGAGGTGGTGACATCCAGAAGTGTGGTGGGTGAGAGAGCGCTGTTCCTTACCCAGCAGGGTCCCTTCCCCTCCTGGACCCCAACCTCTAGACTGTGGCCACCTTTGTGCAGCAGGAAGGGCTGATGGACATGTGCACCCCCTTTCTTCCTGGAATCAAGCGAATGTCGTGTCTTAACCCAGAATTCCTTTCTAGCCTTGTAGACATCGGCCAGCTATTAGTAACCATGGCCTCTAGATTCTGGTGGTTAAATGGAATTCTGATCCCTAAAAGACTAAACGAGACCTCTGACCTCTGTCTTCCAAGAGGTTAATTGAGCCCTCTGACCCCTATGTTCCTGACCCCAGGAGCTATACTTAGCCGCAGCTAGGAAGGGCATCTTGTTTTTCCTTATAGAACCTGAGACAGAGGCTTCATGTAGCCCTTCCTTCAGTCACCTTGGTTCTGAATGAGCGTGCTACTTGGGGCTGAGGAAAATGCTTGCTATGCAAGGAGGAAGACCTGAGTTCTGACTTCTGTCCCACACTACCCAGGTGAGACGCAGGTGGCGAGTGCATCTGTATCCGCAGTGCTGGGCAGAGGAGAGAGGTAGACACTGGGATGTGGCCATCCAGCCAATTTTAGCCGAACAGGGGAGCTCCACGTTCAGTGAGAGATACTGTCAAAAATAAGGTGGAGAGAGACTGAAGAGAAAGGTGTTGGCATTGATCCTCATCTCTATGTGTATGTGTGCATGCACGCAGGCAAACACACACACACACACACACACACACACACACACACACACACTTCATTTCCTTGAGTCCAGAGAGGGACTGCATGTGAGCAGCCAGCCCATAGCTTTGACACCCGAAGCATCATTCTTTACCGTTGGGTCCCTCTATCTTGATTAAAACACGGATACGAATACAAACACCTACAGCAGATTGCATCTGCTAGCACGATGGCTTCAAATGGTGCCAGACACGTGGTCCTCTCTAACAGAGCCTCTTAGCTGGTATCTGCATCATTGCTGGCCAGATGCAGTAGCCACAACCCGGCCTGCATCGTCCCCTGATCCCCCAAGGCCTTGCCTCACCTCAAGTCTGCTGTCTCTTTGTCCCCCATCCCTCCTCCATCTCTCTCCCCTTCCCTCCCTGCCTATCCCTGCTGCTCCTGCGGCCCTTGGCTGGCTAATAATGCTGCTGTCAGTTCAGATTAGAGCCCATTACGTTCCTTCATCTCAGCTTAACATTTTTGTGGTTTCCTATCTTTGCTTAAAGAGCTCCACGAGGGGCAGGGGCTGCCCAGCTGGAGGGTGATTTGAGAGGAAGAATGCAGATCTGTGAGTTCCCGGAGCCCAGTGGCTCTCAACCCTCCTCACGCTGCGACCCTTTAATACAGTTCCTTATGTTGTGGTGACCCCAGCCATAAAATTACTTTCATTGCTACTTCATAACTGTAATTTTGCTACCGTTATGAATCATAATGTAAATAGTTTTGGAGGCAGAGGTTTGCCAAAGGTGTCATGACCCATAGGTTGACCACTGTTGCCCTAGTGAGATTCCCAATGAAAGTAGGGGCTGCCCTGGGATAGATGGGGAGCAGACCCTCCGCAGAAGGCCAACAGCAGCTGATCCTGAGAACAAGAAGCAAAAGCCCCCGGGGTCACAGCATTCTATGGGCATTGCTCTGGGCAGACTTAGCCCAGAGCCCCAAGACAGTATCCCACTGGGGACCATGCTTGGGACACTTGGTCCAAAAGGAGTCCCAGGTTGTAGAATTCTGCTATGGGGATACTTATAGCAAAATCATAGGGCCCTGTCCCAGAGCTGAGGCTGCTTCTTGAAGATCCAGATGTGACATCTCTTTTGGACATGTTGTCCATGGTGAGTCCTTACAGATTTTGTTAAAGCCTGCCTCCAGCCCAAGCTTCAAGAACATTGCCATGGGATCTGGGGAAGATAGATCAGTTGGTAAAGTGCTTAAAGTATAAGGATATAAGTCCAATCCCTAGAGCCCACATGAAAAGCCAGGCACAGAAACTTGTAATCTGGTGTTGGGGAGGTTCTAGGACTTACTAGCCACCCATCTAGTATAATTAGCCAGTGAGAGATTCTTTCTCAAACACAAATGAACAGATAAACAGATACATGGTTCCTGAGGAATGTAAGAGATCTCGTTCTAGCCTCTACATACACGCTATGCACATAAATACACCCACACATGTACATGAACATGTGTAGAAACACACAGTCTTGCTGGCCTTAGTTTCCCTAAATAACCTTGGGCAAAGCTGTCAGGGTGAGGAAGAATGAGAGCCAGAGGAAGACAAGCTATTATTATAACAAACAAACCCAGTGGTCCACCGTGCCATAGGCCCACCAGTGCACCAAGGACTATATGAGCCTCCTCTTTTAAAATGATTCCCTTTGAAAACTTATGTGTATAGTGTTTTAATTGCATGTATGTCAGCATACCTCCTCCTGTTGAATTCTTTCTGTAGCTCTCCGAGGTGGATCTGCCTATCACCCTTTTACAGGTTGGGAAATGTAACACAGAAAAATGCTATGGCATGTCTAAAGTCACGAGTTAGAGAGCAGGAAGTAGGTACACCAGGTAGACCCCCCAAATCCTCCCGTTTAAAGTCATCCATTCTGTTGAGAGATTGACAGCTTCCATGTACAGAGAACCAAGAAACTGCTTGCTTTGAGATGTGTTCCCCTGCCACCCAACCTGGTGGCCAGAAATGTCTTCCACAAGGCAAGATCTAACCCTACCAGTGGTCGCCTTCCTCTGAGCCCTGATGAAGTCATCTGAGTGACTGTTCTCTGCAGGGACTTCAGGGAATCCAGAGTTTGGCTCCAAGTCAAATAGCACCTGTTTCTACTGAAGTTCACACCAGGCTTCGAGTTCAAAGTCCCCCTGTACTCTTGGTAGCCAGACACGTCATAGTCCTGCTGGTCGTCATTTGTCCCCAACACCCCAGCTCTGCCCTGCCTGGCCTGCCTGGCCAGCCAGCATTCCAAGCCTGCATCTCCAACACACCTGTGCCTTCACTTTGTCAGCCCTGCTGAAGATGAAGTCCTCCCTTTTCCACTTGATTCTTCTTGATAAACCTTTTGTATCCAGGCATAGAGAACATCCCATCTGTCCCTAGAGAGACAGGCATCCTTACCCAGACTTCCACCATCAGAGCCATTTTCCTCTTGTGCCTGTACTGCCCACTGTCCCAGTTGTACCTGTTGATTGTCCGTTCCTCTCTCCCACAAGAATGCCTCACATCAGCCTCCATACCTCAAAAGCTGCTTCCTCCCTTCCTCCTTCTTTCTTTTCTCCTTCCCTCCTCTCTTTTTAACCTTCAATCAATATTAATTCCGTCCTTCAATATGCTGGGGACATATGGGTAAGCAAAACTCTTCTTGGTATTTATAGCCTGGTAGGGGAATAATCAAGTCATCCTATGTGCAACTAAAAGGCTAATTACCTGTGTGGTGAAGGTTCTGTGGGGACCACAGGAGCTAAAGTGTGCAGCCCAGGACTCACACACATGCTCATGAAAAAGCAAGGCTTTCCAAATTTTCTGCACAATGCTGGATGACTTCTCTGACCACCACAAACCCAGCTCCTTTTAAAAAATAATCTCTCCTTACTCATTAAGATTTCACAGGCATTTCCTGGGCTAGATCAGATCAGCATGGGACAGTATGTGTGAGGAGGATGGGGAAGGCCTGGCTCCTCTTGTCCTAGGTAGGTGTTGGGCTACACATCATCAGTGCAATGTCACTATGGGGAGGAGTGAAATCCATCAAGTTCTGACTGGTGCATGTTATCAAACTGCCTTCTAAATATTTATGTTTATATCCATAGAGTTCTCTCTCTCTCTCATTCTCTCTCTCCTCAGTATGCCACAGTCAGTACAGAAACACATGACTGGTCAAAATGCTGAGAATAAGTGACTGGGTAGCCTCAAAGGTGACATCATCATCCCCTCGACCCCTCAGGGAATATTGTGGAAGAGGAGGTGGGAAGAACGTCAGAGCTAGGAGATGAGAAGGAGCGCCGAGAAATGCTGTCTTCTGCAAGACATGCTACAATACTCATGCCCTCCCAGCAACAGGGGCTGCCTGCACAAGGTCTTCACAAGATCAAGCCTGCAGCAACTACGACCCAGATGGGGAGGGGCTCACAAAGCTCCACCCCTTTCTGAGGAGCTGTTGGTAATCAATAGCTACTTAGGAATGGAGAATCCTTCTGTGTTGAGGGTGTGGCCACCGGTAGGTTTTTCATGCTCCAGCAGATGACCGCACACCCGTGCACTTCTGTGCAGTATTAATTAGGTAGGTTTGTTTGTTATGTTTTGCTTTGTTGAAGAAGAGAGCATGAAGTTAAGAGAGGACTGGGGGGAGAAACACCTCCCAACATAGCTAGAGGGAGATGATGGGGGAATAGATATATGTATATTGGTCTCAAAGAATACATTAAAAGTTCTAGCCTGTGGTTGGAAGCCCCAGATCACCAATGGCACAAGCCAGAGGCTTCTAGAGAGGTTGGCTTGATGGTCAGCAAGACTAGAAGAGGAGTCTCATCTGTCCTTCCAGGCTACAGCAGATCCAAGGATTGCCTGGGTTAGCCAGGCAGGGTTTGGGTCTCCAATGGGGCCAGTGTTAAGTGCTTCTGTAGATGTAGAAATCTGTCTGTCTGTCTCTCATGTCTCACACTGGCCTTGAACTCTCTATTTATCAAGGGTGACTAGTCTCCAGTTTCCACCGCCCAAATGCTGGGGTTATAAGCATGCAGCACTGCTCCTGGTTTTGTGTGACACTGAGGACCAAGTCCAGAGCTTTGTCATGCTAGGTAAACCCTCGACCCTCTGAGCTACATCCCCAACCCTTGGTGGACATCTTCACTGAGTGCACAATGAAGACTAACTCAGGTGGGTCATCACAGTCTGATGCCGCCCTTCTGTGGCCAGCCCAGCGTCATTCCAGTGTCCATCTGCACTCTGAGAAGTTAAATTTATGATACTCCCCCTCATCCATTCTTTCTGTTGTTCTTGGTTTGTATTTTCTTTTTCTGTCTTTTCATTTTTTAAAAAAAGAAGAAACAGTGTCTCATTGTGTAGCTTCGGCTGACCTGAAACTCACTATGTTGACCAGGCTAGCCTCAAACTCACAGAGATTGCTTGGATGCTTCCTGGATGCTGGGACTTAGGGAAAGCCTCAAACACCTGACTCTATCATTCATCACGACCAACAAGTCCTTGTTATGTACCGAACACTTGCTCTGCTCTCTTAACTCTCAGCATTCATTGACCAACAAGCACTGACTGAAAGCCCAGTGCCCACAAACACTGCTGAGCTGTAGTGGTATAAAGAGGTCCCCTGGCCTTGACGACTCTACTTCCATCACCTCAGTTCACTGAAGTGCTAAACAAAGATGCAGTCCCATCCTTAAGTGATTTAGAGCATCTCTGGACTAAGTCCTTACTGTATGATTGACCCAGACCCTTCTTTTCTCTGGACCACAGTACTCTGTAATAACAAGGAAGGTCAAGCCACCTGTCCTGGGGTCCTTTTCAGGCCCCATACAATTCCGATGTAGGTTTGACCGACAAGGTCACTAGATGAGGTGCAGGAGTCATCAAGTCCCCCAAGACAAGTGCCAGGAAACCTACCAATTGGGTAATTAGGCTTGCCCCGACCCTGCATCCCTTGAGGGAGCAGGCATGGACTTCAGCCACGCTTCTCACAGGGGCGGAAGCACTGAGCGCCGTGGGGGTCCTCTGATGGAATGTGGAGGTGGTGGGTGCTGGGATAGAGGGCTCGGCTGACAGATCTAAGGCTGCCGAAAGCCACCAGGTCTCCATGGGGCAGCCTACTGGCCTCCCTCCTGTGGAATGACAGCCCCACCCCCCCTCACCTGGCGTTTAATCTTTAATGCAGCTCCAGGGGCCCTCAGGCAGGACCCATCAACCCACCGCTCTGATAAAAGCGATAATTAGCTCTTTTTCAACTTTTCCCTTTCCCCCCCTCTACTCAGATGTGTGAGCATTGGGAGGATTCCAGCTAATGGCTCTGCCCTTAGCCAATTCCCGGGCCATGCAGGCCGGAATGCACAGGGTCATTAGCAGGGCCTCCCGGGCAGGAGCCTAGGCTCAGGATGTGCTCGCCTGCCTTCTCTGGGACGTCCCAGCCACTGGTAGCACTGGGCCTCAGCACAGTAGACCTGCCTGGACCTGCTGGATCTCACCTCCTTGTGTAGTAACTTTTGCTTGTACTGTAGTTGCACCCACTGGAAGGTGGCCTTAGGCTTCCGCAGGCCCAGGCCCAGAGGACACGAGGCCATCCATCTCCAGGCACCGCCCTGCTCCCAGGGCAGGGCGCCCAGACTGGGTTCAGCCATCGGTCAATGCAAAGGCTGCTGACTGGGATACCCCACCCCATCAAAAACTTATAATAACTAACTTCTGCACACAGCCCGTCCTTTACAAAGTGCCACCAAAGCGTTCAGCCAGGCACTAGGGGTAGCTCAGGGATCTGCCAGTGCAGGCTGTTGAGATGGACTGACCTCAAGCAAATAGGGTATTTACAAGAAATGGAACCTCTCTGTACCATGGCTTCTTCAGCCACGAGGTGGGGATGGCTTCATTGTGCCTGCCTTGCAGGCCAGAGTAAGTACCCACGTCCTTGGTTCCGATCTTGGATGGTGCACTTAATATTCCTAATAGGCCTCTGTATTTGCATTGTAGATATTCAGGAAGGTTGTGATTTTCCTAGATATTCTTAGACAGGGTCTAACTATGTAGTCCTGGCTAGTCTGGAACTTACTATGTAGACCAGGCTGGCCTGAACTCTAAGTTCTGTCTGGCTCTGCTGCCCGAGTGACGAGATTGAAAGAATGAGGCACAACACATGTGTGGAGGTCAGAAGACAACTTGGTGGAGTTAGTTCTCTCTCCCTTTAGGTGGGTTCTGGGTGTCAGATGCAGGACAGGCCACCAGGCTTACATGGCAGACACTTTTACCCTCCGAACCATTTTGCTGGCTCCAGATTTTAGTTTCTTAATAATGAATTGATGCATTGAGCAGATCTCATTGTTCCCATCTGGCACAGGAGTCTCTAAAACATGACACAATGCCCCTCCCTGATGCTTGTCTTTTTAGAAGCCACAGATACCTGAAGAAGAAGATGGGGAACAGGGTAGAGCTTGACCTAAGCCTGAAGGTCGGGGGTAGAGGCATCCAGCAATCAGGTATCCACTGTGCCTTATTAACTGCGCAGATACCGAATAGCCAGACAGGTTGCTGTCTGAGTGCCTGTTCTGCCAGATTCCCCACGCTCAGATTTCATGATGACATCCTTCCCGATGCAAGGTAACTCTGGCCATATACTGATTCTGATTCTTTCAAGATTTCACGGCCCATTTGGCAGTGTGTAGAACGACGCATGCATAGCATTGGCCTGACCACCACTATCAGATCCTTTGTGTCCCAGGAATTGGCTAAGGGCGTGACCCTTTGCTAGGGATGCCCTGGACCCATACTCTTGGCCTCACTTGGCTTTGCAGCTTCAAGTAAAATGCTCCAGACTGACTCCTAAAGAAGTTCCTGAGGAGACAGACGGATGCCACAACTCCCACAGCTGCTTGGTATAGAGGTGGTCCACAAAGAATGAAGGAGGAGGAGGGGAGGAGGAGAGAGAGGAGGAGAAGGAAGAGGAGGAGAAAGAAGAAGAAGAAGAAGAAGAAGAAGAAGAAGAAGAAGAAGAAGAAGAAGAAGAAGAAGAAGAAGAAGAAGAAGAAGAAGAAGAAGAAGAAGAAGAAACAGAACTAACTGCAGATGCAGGAAATCTCTCGCTCAGGAGCCCAGAGACGATCCAGCCTCCTCTTCCTCCCTCCCACACCCAGCTCCAGTGTTTGCCCTGTGCCAGGCAATGACACCATAGGGACAATCATTACTGCCATCAACTCACCAGCATCCACATTGCCCCTCGGGACAAAAAAAATAGAGAAGTGTCTGTTCAGCAGTTGGGGAGGATGAAATGGAGACTTGCTAATAGGTATGGAGTTTTGAAGTGCTGGCATGTTCGGCTTTGTGGGTGGAAAGACGACCTCCCAGTTAATCTCCAACAGGTGCTTTCTAGAGCTCTTCTTCCCAGGTCATCCTAGAAAAGTGGCCTGGGCTGGAAGCTCCCTAACTGATTTATAACTGAACGCCATCTCCAAGCCAAACTCCATCCTCTCAGCCTTGGGAGTCACTGAGGACCCAGATAGTGCAAAGTCTCCATGGGCTTGCAATGCAGTCTTGGGTAAGGAGCTTGTAACAATGTATTTTCTGCTCAGGTAAGATGGAATGAAAAGACATCAAATAAATAAGGAAGGAGGCCTTCCAGGCCTCAAAGAAGGTTTTACAGAACAAGCTGACTTCTGAGAGCAGAAGGAGAAGGGTCTGGAGAATAAGGCCAACCCACTTAAACCACAGCGAGCAGGCAATGGGGCTGGAGCAACTCAGAAGCGAACAGCATGCACCAGGCTTGTTCCACAGAGCCAGCGGCCCTGCACTGAGGACTTAATTTCAGCTTGGTGCAGCAGGCAGCATGGAGTGTTCCTAGGTAGCTTACAGGGGAGAAGTCGCTGCTGGATCACAAGGGGTGTGACTGGTAGAGGTAGCTCTGCATGCAGAAGCACCCGAGTGAAGCAGAATCACTTCCCACAGGCCCTTCTGCTCGATCTATGCTGTCCAGCTGCAAACCTCTGTACCTGTGCCAGGCAAGGACAGAAACACGGGAGCTTAGGTGCCATTTGCCCACGCTGGGGTCAGACTTGGTCTCTGTTGTAGCTCAGCCATGAAGAAAGAGATTCTCAGACTCTACCCTGACAAACACTGTGGGGAAGGGTTCTGGAGATCTGTGCCAGGAGGGGCCTGTGCAACAGAACCTATTTTCCCTAGAAATTGTAGGGTTCATAGTGATGCAGTGGAAACATAGGTGAGGGAGGTGTATGTGGTGTGTGTGTGTGTGTGTGTGTGTGTGTGTGTGTGTGTGTGTGTGTGAGAGAGAGAGAGAGAGAGAGAGAGAGAGAGAGAGAGAGAGAGAGAGGGAATGCCATAGCAGGAAGTTTTCACTTGGCCAAGTTTTAACAACAAACACTTAGCAGTTTGTGTCCAAGCAGACCTTCCTGGAGAAAAACAAACATCAAGAGTGAGGGCTGCGCTAGCCATGCTGCTTCTGGGCAGCGAAGAAACGCAAAACACATCAATCTTGTGTCTGGATGCCAACTCAACAGTTAACTCCTCGCTCTTGATAAAAAGGAATCCCGGGTTTGACCACACACCTAAGCACTTACTCAAGTCAGGTGGCCATCCATCCCTTTTCATTTCAAGGCGATGGATTTGAGAATGGCCAGATGGAGCATGCTAGTCAAAGAGAGCTAATGGAGGACCTGCAGGGGACTGTGAGAAAGACTCTTCTCCGAAGGGGTCACAAGAAGAAACTACCTCTGGTGCTTCGGTTATTTACAGCACTGGCATATGGTCTCCGAATGTGTGGCGACCACCTTGACACCATGACACAACCTGGCACGTACTTAGAGGACAGTCAGGCAAAAAGATAGAGGGATATTTATTTTTAAGCCATCTTAGACATTGCATCTTAAGGAATATTTTCTATCCCTGGGAAATTACTGGAAAGTAAGCACTATAGGTTTCTTTTCTTTGGGTCTCCAGCCCTCAACAACAAACCAGGCTGTTTGTGGGTAATGAGTGGATAGATGGATGAATGGGTGGGTGGATGGTGGATGGGTGGGTGAATGGTTAGATGGGTGGGTGGGTGGATGCTTGGATCAGTGGGTGGTGGATGGATGGGTAGCTGGATGGATAAATGGATGGATGGGTCAAGGTAAGTGGATGGGTCAATGGATAGATGGATGGGTGGGTGGATGGTTGAACAGATGGATGGGTGGATGACTGAGTGGGTAGATGGGTGGATAGATGGATGGGTGAGTGGATGGGTAGATGGATAGATGAGTAGGTGGGTAGGTTGATGGATAGATGGATGGATGGATGGATAGATGGATGGATTGGTGGATAGGTGGATGGATAGGTGGGTTGATTGATGGATGTGTGAGTGTATGGATGGATGGGTAAATAAAACTCACCAGCTCTCATAGCAATTCAGCCCTATCATCTGCTCTTCAGGTTCTCATTATATCCCTGATCAAAGTCAGAGGTTATTTAATTCCAAACTCAATGCCTGAAGCCTCCCCATGAACTGCTGCCCCCTCCCTTGGATATGATAGGAAAAATTAGGTCCCAGCAAAGATCTCATAGAGAGCACCTTGCCCTGGGTCTCCTGTAGAACTCTGCCTCTCTCTTGGTGATGAGATTGCAATCACTTTGGAGACCCTCTCCCTAAACTTTCACTTCTTGACACGCAAAACAGATGCTATCCAATACCACCATAAAAGATCTAGATCTGGAGTCTTGGAACAGGTCTACACTGTCCCAAAATCTGTTTCTACATGGGATAAAGAAGGATATTTCACCGGCCTTAATGGAATGGGCTTCCTAGCCAGCCTGTGTCACAGGATTCAGAGGTCCCTGTGAAGATAGTGCTTGGATATTTGACTCCAGTTGGGGCGGACAACACCTAGAAGCCACAGCACTGTCCTGCAGGGTGACTTTGCACATGTTAAACACACACACACACACACACAGCCTGCACCTTGATTTTAGGACAGTGACCTCTGGCAGCTAAGCATTATTCCAGATAGCAGACCTCCGGACGGTAAAGCTTTGCAGCCTAGGTCAGCCAAGTGTTTAATCAATTGCTTCAACCTGCAGCCCTTGTGCGGTGCGCATGTGTCTACACGTGCGTGCTAGCAAGAGGGAGGACAGGATTTGAGCCTGTGAGTGTATGCCTCAGCCTGTCCACAAGGGTCTTCCAAAGGGACTGGCCCCAGTGTGAAGGAAAGGCCCGCCCAGCAGTGACTGGAGCAGCCAGGCCATCTTTCCACAGATTCAGGGAGGAACGGGCAGGGCCGGATGTGGGTCCCGACCTTCTCCCTTCCTCCTGCAGAGGAAGCTCCTCCTGCGCCACCTTTGTGCAGCCACTGGGCGTTACAAATCCTTCCCCGCCTGTCGTCCCCTTCCTGAGCAGTGCCTTTTGCCCAGCCCAGCCCCCACTCCTGAGAGGCCAGTCCAAGCCTGGCATGGGACCAGAGCTAATGGGTGGGGTAGTAGACCAGGCCCAGAGACTGACCTTCTTCACACTGGCCCCTTCTGGAGTATGGCTCCTTCGCTTCTCCCATAAGAACACAGACACAGAAAGCAAGGGCTTCTCTTCCCTAATGGGAAAGGGTCAGCAAAAGGCCTGCCAGGATAATGAACATCTCTGGTGTCCTTCATTACCGTGTACAAATGACTATAAACCTCCTAACAGCCCTCTATGAAGGTGCAATTATCATGTCCAGTGTGCAGGCCAAGGCGCACACACAGCCTGTCTGAGGTCATTTGTCCAGGAAGTGGAAAGGTCCAGGTTTGGATATAGAGATGGCATCGATGCTATAGGTGACTATGCAGCCTCACTTGCAAAAGCAGTCTTGAGTGCCATGGGCATGCCAAGCTATCTTGGGGTCCTCCCTGGGCCCCACTGTTTGGGAGCTAAACCTGTAACTATGCCTCAGCTACATTTGCATTAAGAATCATTGGTGCTCTTACTGTGAAACTTCCAAGAGAAATGGAGAAACGGAGGAGGGGGGCAGGAGACAGAGGAATGAGACATTTGTCGGTTTCATCAATCTTTGTATTAAGATGAGTTTGTCCAATATTTATTTTCATTCAGGATTCTCTCTCTCTCTCTCTCTCTCTCTCTCTCTCTCTCTCTCTCTCTGTGTGTGTGTGTGTGTGAAGGAGACAGAGAGACAGAGTTTGTGTCTCTCTACACACACACACACACACACACACACACACACACACACAGAGAGAGAGAGAGAGAGAGAGAGAGAGAGAGAGAGAGAGAGAGAGAACCATTTCTTCAAGAATAGTCATCTAGGGACTAAAGATCGCTTGCTGCTCTTCCAGAGGACCTACGTTCCCTTCTCAGCACCCATGTTGGATGGCTTACTCTGCTTACTGAAACTCTGCTCTAGGGGATTAAAACCCTCTTGTGGTCTCAAAGGGCACCTGCCCATACTTACATACACAAAATAAAAATAAATCTTTAAAAGTAGTCATGAAACTTGCTTAAGGATATCCTAAGAGTCACTGGTTCAATTCAGATCTCTCCGGTGGCAAGGCCAGGTGGCTTTCCACTATACAGGAATATACTAGAAACACTTGTTGGCTTGAGGGTGGTCAAAATAATCTAAATAGCCTGGCAAGGTCAACAGGGAGCATCAGGCTGAGCCAGGATTTGAACCTAAGACCTTTCTGATGACTGTGAGCAAGTACCAGGCATGGAACCCCACTGTTCTAGGCGTGGCATGTTCCTAATTAAGGCTCCTTCTGTCTTCCCTGGCAGGGAAGGTCCTTCATGGAAGCCTGAAACAGATATACGGTGCATTTTCTCTTATTAAGTTACACATTGTAAAGTTTATCGTACAACTGCCTTTTTGACGAGACCAAGTGAAGTTTAATTTATAAGATTAGCCGACTAAGAGATGAACAATAATAACTAAACATAGACTAGAGCAATAAGATATACTATAGTAAAGGTGAACTAAAGCATGAATTATCTCTGGAATCTTCCATTTAGTATTTTGTGGTCATGGCTGTACATGTGTACCTGAAGTCGGGGCAGAGGAAATGGCATATAAAACAGGACTGGATCCATGCACCTGCGGCTGGCTTCCTACAGGTCAGGAGGACCAGCGGGTCCAGGTGCTGGACTGGGAGGGAAGGACACCCCAGCTGGTCCTCTGTTGTCAATTTCTATGTAAGACAATCTTCCTGTTCTCCAGCCCCAGCCCTTGGCATAAACAAGGTTTGGAGACCCTCGATAGAATTCAGCTTTCCTGATTTTAACAACAACAATGGTAATAAAGATTACCTTTCAAAGTATGCTATTTTCTTTAAAACAGGGACAGACAAAAAGGCCCCATCAATTTCTATTTTGCCTTGGGCCTCCTCACTACAGCTCCATTTAAGGGTGGGGGTATAGGATGTTCAGTCCCAGCACTGTGGGAGAGCAGGCTGGGGGCCAGTCTGGGTTGCTGACCCTCTAATCCCCCCTTAGTGGAATGTGCTTGATTCTGGGAGGCTGAGGTGCTGGGGGTAGGTGAGCCGCAGAAGTTCCTTTAGCGAGGCAAGCGTTCGGGCAGGCTATGGCCCTGCTGTCTGACGGTTCGTGATGGATGATCCCGATCCTCCTGTCGAGCTTCAGGTCCCCTCCTCGTGTGTCCCCCTCACTCTGTGAGGTCTGGCTTGTTCGAGGAAGCCTGGCAGTGTTGAGACATGTTGGCCCCATGGCCTGCAGCGAGAAGGAGGCCTCTGAGGGACGGCTGCTGTCTGGCCCTCTCCTCAGAGGGCTTCTTTCGGGCCTCATGCCTGGGGGGGCCTGGGTACTTCCTTCAAAGCTGTAAGATTATCACCATTACAGGAGCTTGTCTCCTCGAGGGGCAGCTGAGCATGGGGCAAGGGTGAAGGAGGACTTCGCTCCTCTCCTCAACCAGGGCTTGCGGCTGCCTTATTTGGGGTTGGGTGTTGGGGGTCACAGGCTGACTCTGTGGATGTCGAAAGGGGTTGGTTGCCCCAGAAGCAGGGGT
This sequence comes from Apodemus sylvaticus, assembly GCF_947179515.1. Classification (NCBI taxonomy): domain Eukaryota; kingdom Metazoa; phylum Chordata; class Mammalia; order Rodentia; family Muridae; genus Apodemus; species Apodemus sylvaticus. The sequence goes on from NC_067481.1 coordinate 19,276,052, forward strand.
GTTAGAGCACCCTGGGACTGCTAGTTTAGCTCTGAAGCTCTGCACCCGTGCAACAAACACTGAAAACACCATTTTGAAACCTAAGAAGAGCAGTACGGGGGAGAGGGAAGAGAGAGAGGTCCCTATGTCCATGCCACCCGTGTCATCCCAATGGAAGCCACGCACAACTTGTATGCCCTTGGGTGTCCTCCACTGGATCTTGTCCTGAAGCCTTATTCATGTTCAACAGGAAACTTTTTGTGATTGTCCACCCACCCCACCCTGATCTCAGAGGAGCCTACTGCAGAGATTGTAGGGTCTGAAGAACTGAGGGCGGCCTATGACTCAGTGAGTGTGGGGAGAAGGGAGCAGGGGAAGAGGAGGAGAGAGAGCATTACGCCTTCAAGGAGCCAAAGGTGGGGCTGGAGAGTTGGCTGGGCATTTTAAGAGAAAATGCTGTTTCTGCTGAAGACCAGGGTTCTGTTCTCAGTGCCAGCATGGTGGCTGCCTGCCGATTACCAATAACTTCAGGTCCAGGGGACCTAATGCCTCTTTTGGCCTCAGTGTGCACCAGGCATGCACATGGTGCACAGACATACATGCAGGCAAAACACACATACACATAAAATAAGAATAAATACCCAGGCGGTTGTGGCGCATGCCTGTAATCCCAGCACTCTGGGAGGCAGAGGCAGGCAGATTTCTGAGTTCGAGGCCAGCCTGGTCTACAGAGTGAGTTCCAGGACAGCCAGGGCTACACAGAGAAACAATGTCACAGAAAACCAAAAGATTTATTTATTCTTTTTTTTTTTTAATTGATTTGATTCGATTTGATCCAGAGGTGTCCTGCCTCTGCCTCCCAAGTGCTGGGATTAAAGGCGTGCGCCACCACTGCCCGGCAAGAATAAATAAATCTTAAGAAAGAAAAAAAAGATGTGTTCCAGGACAGCACTGACTGACAGAAGCCGTAGGAGCTGCAAATGCGGGCTATGTACTTAAATCTCTAAGAGATGTAGAAAAGAAAGAGAAGAAAATCGGAAAGAGCAAGGGCTGTGGTGGAGCTCAATGGTAGGTCCTGTGCTCACTGTGAGGAAGGCTTTGGGTTAGCATTGGGAGGTGGGGTGAGGAGGACGGAGGACGACACATTCGATTTGTGATTTGCAATTTGTGCCAGTCACAGGTTATGTGCTCGGCGGCCCCTGTGGCTATTAGCTGGAATAGTTGGCAATATTCCTTAGGCCATGAGATCAATAATTTTGGACACCTTGCTCGGTGCCTCTGAACCTGTTTCCTTCTTTCTTGAGATACATACACTAACAGTAAGGATTTGTAATGCTTTGATAGTGCTTCCCTCAACCCTCCTCCCATCCTCCCGCTCCCCCATGCTGAATGAAGTTCAACCTCAGTGCCATGTACAAGCTAATGTTCTAACCACTAAGCCACACTCCCCAGGCCCAAGCCATTATTCTTGAGCCCTCCGATTGGCATTTTTCAGTCAGTCCGCTGAGTCTAAGTCTTCTTTCCTCAGACTTGCATTCCTTCCAAGAGTGCCATATAGACAGAGCTCCCTGATCCACGAGACACCAAAGGCCAGTTCTCTAGTCAGGAGAGGTCTCTTTCTAGCAGCTATGTTGTGGTCCCTCTGAATGCCACAGGGCTATGGGAATCATTTAGCAAAATACAAAGCAAGACTTTTGCCCTGGCCCTGTACCCAGGTGAGCAGGTTAATCAGGAATTTTCTCTCCCTCACTCAGGGCTTCTGGTAGGCCATCCAACTCTCTAATGACCTGGGGACACATTAGCTTGTGGTAAGTGGGGCTATCCAATGCCTTTTATCCTGTTTACAATCCACTGGATTTCCTTAGACAGGTCCCTTCTCTCTTTGCTCTGCTTCTGGCTGTTATGGCTACATGAGACATTCTAGGAAAGACCCCCCATCGAAGGCAGCTTTCTTGGAGACTGAGTCCCACCTCCACAGCACCTGGGGCAACGTCTCCTCCACCTGGTGGTCCTAGGCTGGAGAGGGGATACCTGCTTTTCTGAGCTCACTACTGCCCCTGAATTCAGATCTGTCAACCGCTGTCTGCTCAGCTTCAATCCAATGGGTCAGGGCAGACCCAGAGGTGGCCAGGTCACGTCTCTCAGGCTTAGGAGGGGGCTGATGAAAGCTATTGTTTAAAGCAGACTTGATCCAGAGGTGATCTGTTTATCTGTGACAAGCTCTTTGAGTCAATCAGGTAGGCCGAGGATCCAGCAGCTGCCAGGAGGGTGACATGTGACTGAATTCTGGTCCACTTCTGTCTTCAGTCAGCTTGGGCCAGGTTAAGTTCTCTGCAGCTTCGTGCTTCTGGGTAGGCAAGCAGGTGGTGATGTTGGTCCTGCCTCCCAACAGGGGTGAGCGCACACAATGAGAATTCTGTGAGAATGTGTTTAAAGCCAAAGGGGGAATTTTGCCCAGTGCTACACCCATCTTAAGTTCTGACTTTTCACAGACCACAGCTCTCCTGCTGTGGGCTGATTTTTGTTGTTGCTGATTTTGTTTTATTCTTTAGCAATGCTGGAGCAGAGCCCAGGGCCTTGTGATAGGGGCAGTTTTAAACGGCCTAAAAGTCAATTTTCAAATAATTCAGTTTCTGGAACACAGAGCCATGGAAACTACCTGGGAGAATGAATTATTACACAAAATTCATTCATGAAGACTTTGTGTTTGTGATACTAGGGATTCTAGGCAAATATTCTACTGCTGTGCTACAACTCTACGCTGGGGGACAGATGTTTAAAAAGCACCTGCCTCTTATTAGGCTCTGAGCTATGCTGGGAAAAGGGACACATCTCCCCTGAGGATGGTGGACAGAGAATTGAGGCACTTGTTTTGAGTGCCAAAAGGAAGCACAAGGTACCATGGGAAAGAGGATCCACAGCCTGGGTTTCAGAGGTGCTCTGGCGGGGGGGGGGGGGGGGGGGGGGAGAGGGAAGTCACAGGGGAGCTCCAAGAGGAAGTGGGAATTGGTCAGGCCTGAGGCAGAGGGAAGGGCGGGCGGCAGCGTTAGAGGCTCAGCAAATAGCAGATGCACAGGGCAGAAGACAGAGGCCCTTGTGGGAGGGCTGTGAGGACCACAGTGAGCAGGAGTACATGGCCAGAGATGAATGCTAATAAGGGGGGCTCCTACACGACAGGAGGAAGACACAGTCCTGTGGTCTGAGGCTATCAGGGAGCTATCAAAAGGCTTGCTGTTTGACACTACAACTGGGTTTTAGAAAGGTTTTCTGAGAAACACAAGATTTGTGAATAACAGAGGAAGAGATGGTGCTGATGGCTTGAAGAGATAAGAGAATCATCCTATGTGGTCTGATCGAGACAGCCAGAGATATAAACTTGAGTGGCTTCAGAGGTAAAAAGAACACATCAGAGGTAAAATGAACGGCAGACCAGAGTGATTGGCTGGTTTTTGAGCTAAGCTCTCACCAAGTAGCCATGGCTAACCTTAAACTCACAGAGCTCTGCCTGCCTCTGCCTCCTGAATGTGTACTGGCCAGAAATCTTCTTGTTTCTTCAAAAAAAAAAAAGGATCTCCCTGTGTGGCTCAAATTGGCGCATGTTCCTTCCGCTGCTGCCTCCTACACTGTGGAGATCGTAGGCATGCAGAACCATACCCATCATTTTTAGTAGTTCTGCTCCAAGTTTGCCACCTCACAAACGAGGACAAACAGGCCAAGTGTGAAGTGGTTTTTGAAATCCTGGAAGCAGAGAGCTGTGAGCTTCCAAAGATTCAAACGGGAGACATTCCGAAAGCATGAAGCCCACAGCATCCTGAGGCCCAACACCCTCCAGAAGTCTCCAGGTTGCAAGGTGGACACTTTTCCTGTCTGTAGCTTCACCAATCCTCCCACCCCCATCCCCACCCCCTGGCAGCTTCAGCCTTCTCTGCTTCGGAAACCCAAGGAGACCTTCCTTGCTTTACCTCTCCGCTCGCTGAGATTCCCTGGCCTGCCTTACCACACACTGTCCGTGCACTTTACGGTCCTGCTGAAATCCCATCCCTCTGGAAAGACTCTTGGTTTGAGACCATCTCTTCCTTACCAGCATCTCTCACCACCTCCCCCTTTTGTGGTCCTGAATGTTGAGTCGAGGGCCTATGCCCGCTAGGCAGGTGCTCTGCCACTGAGCTGTCTCCTCAGCCTTTCCCCCATGGCAGACTTAGGTGCTATCAGGCATCACAAGTTTTTCATAAGCTATGAATATGAAATATCATAATTATCACCCTGACCAGATTAAATCTATTTTACTACATAACAAACCACTTAAAAGTATAGTGTCGTAAGCTGGATGTGGTGGCTCACACCTCTAATCCCAGCATGTAGGAGACTGAGGCAGGAGGATAGCAAGTTTGAGGCCATCTTGAGTACTGCAACTCTGTCTCAATGCACTTCCTACCCCACTTAAAAAAAATTCAGCAGCTTAAGCAACATCTTTCCACAGCCTCCCTGAGTGTCGCGGGACAGGGACTTGGGCAGAGGCCTGAGGGGTCCCTATGGCTTTACGGTACATGCTGGCAGTCTTCCAGCAGCGGACATGACTATCTCCACTTGATAGTATGACTTTCTAAGGCCAACTGGCTTTTATTGTCAATCTCCTTTGTTACCTATGACCAAAGTGATGACTTCAATCTCAAGCCGTCAGCTGAGAGGCAGACGTTCCTTTCATGAACAGACTTCTATTCCAGAGCCACCCTACCCAATCCTCCCCCTGCCTCTACCAACTGGATTCAGTGTGTGGGAGCCAGGGTGCAGAAAACACCTGGAAAAAAAATCACATTCTAGGAATGCAGGAGTTGCTATATTGCTGCACACTAAGCCTACACAATTCCTAACTCAATTTTGTTTTTGTTTTTTGTGAATGTTTGCTGTAGCAAATTTTAGACTGTCAGCTTAGACAAACACCCGGGAGGACTGGAGAGATACCTAAGCGGTTAAAACCACTCACCACTCATTCAAAAGGCCTGAGTTCAGTTCCTAGCACCCAGTTGAGTTCCATCTGCACTCAAGAGCACATAGCTACACATAAACACATAAGAAAAAAGGAAACCCAGAGGACTCACCTTCGGGTGTGACTGAGAAGGTATTTCCAGAAAGGGCTGAGTAAAGGGAGAACACTCACTGTGAATATGGGTGTCATTATCCCATGGCTTACATCCCTGACTAAGACAAAAAAGGAGAAAGGCAAAGGAGTGCCAGTCTTCTGTTGTCTGGTCTGCTGAGCTGTAGTGAGTTACAGACCCAGCACCTGCCTGCCACCGTGACTTTGCTGCCAGGGTGAAGGTATCTTCTCACACAGTGAGTCAAAAATAAACTCTTCCTCTCCTAAGTTGTTTCTCTTCAGGCACGAGTCACAGTGAGGAGAGAACCGAATCACAGACATAGTACACAGTACAGGCAATCCCTGCAGCATGCATCTTCACTAGCGAAGCACAGTAATGAATCGGGTTAGTAATCATCAGCAGAGGGAAGGACACACGGCATCCTGGGTGTCGACGCAGTCAGCACTAGCAAGTGGCACAAAGAAGTAGAAAGGCAGGAAAAGCTACCAAGACTGATGCATTCAGGCCCTGAAGACCCATGACATTATAAATAATAACAGCTTTGTTCTCTTTTTTTTCCCATGGTGGTCAGAAATAGCACATTCAAAAATAAAGGACAAGAACAGGTATAGTTACTGGGCCCGAACAGAGACTCACAGTGGACAGAAAGTGTAAGGGATCTTTGCTGTATTTATTATAGAAAAATGAATATTACAAAATTCACCCTGGCGGCAAAGCCACTGTGGCAGGCAGCTTCATGGCGCTGGGATTGGGGGCAGCTAGTCACTGTACCTCAGCAGAGCAGAAAACAAGGGAGAAGACTGGCACTGTGCTCCTAGTATTTATTCTTCCTGTTCTTATAGATTCCGTAATACAATTTAAAATCAAAATGACCATACAGCAATGCCTACAAAGATTTGATCTGAGACCTTGCACAAGCCAGAGACAATCCTACTGAGACACACACAAGCACACATTTACATGCTTTCCTGTATATCCTTCATCAGCAAAGTACTAAAAATCTAACAATACAGCTTTTTATTTATGTGCACGCCCCTCTGCTCAACCATAGCTGAGCTGCACTGTTCCTATAAACCCTATTGATTCTTTTTTTTTTTTTTTTTTTTTTTTTTGGTTTTTCAAGACAGGGTTTCTCTCTATAGCCCTGGTTGTCCTGGAACTCACTCTGTAGACCAGGCTGGCCTTGAACTCAGAAATCCGCCTGCCTCTGCCTCCCAAGTGCTAGGATTAAAGGCGTGTGCCACCACCACCCGGCCAACCTTATTGATTCTTGAAGGTCCTATACTCATGCTTTCTTGATCCATGAAGCCCTCTTGCTCCTACCCAGGGAAATGGTCCTTAGATCAGTCATAGCCTAAATGTTGACTGCTAATTCAGCTTCAAAGGAAGGACCTTCTCATTAGACAGTGAGAAGAGAAACATCAGGAATGTGTTTTACTTGCGTTCCTATTCCGCATAACTGTGGATGGTGCAGAGTAGATTTTTTGTTGTTGTTTTTTTTGGATTTTGGTTTTTTCGAGACAGGGTTTCTCTCTATAGCCCTGGCTGTCCTGGAACTCACTCTGTAGACCAGGCTGGCCTCGAACTCAGAAATCCGCCTGCCTCTGCCTCCCAGAGTGCTGGGATTACAGGCGTGCGCCACCACCGCCCAGCTGCATAGTAGATGTTTAATAAATGTGAGAGGAACTGGGAAATTTAATGTTAGGGAAAGAATGAATATGGGCGGGCAGTCTCTTGGGACTTAAAACTGGGAGGGATGCAGGATACAGGAAAATCCAAGTTTCAACTCACCAAAGGAAGAGGAACAACTCCTCCCTTGGGAGAAACTGTAGATAAGAACCTAGAAGGATGGAAATGAGATGAGCCTAGGAGAAGACAAGTGTTTGAACCTTTCCAAGTCCTAATCCAAATGTCACCCGCCCTCCATGTCTTTAAAATTTTTCCTATTGACGACAACCCCAGCCCAGGTCATTATCTTTGTATTTATTTGAATTTTCTACCTTTTGGAATGTTTATTTGTATACAGATCCTATTTCCATTTCTCGTCCAACCTCTTGAAGAACAGGAAATTTTTGGTTGTTCCACGTCACACAGGACACAGGCTAACCACTCACTTACTGTGGTTTACTGGAAATGAACAGGAGATGGGGAGACTAGTGGGCAGACAAGTTCGAGACAGGAAAAGCATCCGCCGTGAGGAGTGAAATCCCTAGACCTGTAATTACGCGCTTCAAGGAGAAGCCAAGCAGGGACGCCGGGCATAGAGCAACGGAGAGAGTCGCTCGCGACTTCTCGCTGAGCCTCTGACGTCAGCACCTCGCGACCGTCTTCTCCGATACCTGACTCAATCCTGAACCTGGACTTTAGCAAAAACCTCCCCAGCAGCTCTCCGCGAGGCCAAGCCCGGAGCCACACCCAGCCCTCACGTCTTGCTTTCCTTTCTCGCAATCCCTTCTCCGACCTCACAACCACCGCGGGACAGGCACACTCGCGGGCGCCCTACTCAGAAGGGCGGGTCCTGAGACCGGAAGCCGGAAGTGGGGTTTGAGGACGTGTTCCGAGGAGGCCGCAGGCCGGTTAGGCCGGCGTTATGGAGCCACTATACCAACACACGCACAAGTGAGGGCTGCGTCGGGGAGTGGGCTGGGCTCGGCCCGGGCTGCTGCGCCTGGGGCTCGGGGCTCTGGGGACTGCCATTGTGGAGGTTTCCGCTCGGGCTGCTCCGCGTCTCTTAGCCCCTAGCGGGATGCTCTTATCCGCCCGCGAGGGATCCGGCCCGGGCGCGAAGGCTTGGTCGGGTAGCTCTTGGCCACAAGCTGTGACTACCTATTGGGATGGAAAAGTAGCACCCCTAGGTTATAGTATTTTGTTAAGCACCTGCCAGCTTAGTCCTCCGGGTTTGGTAGAGCTTAGAGAACAGAGAGAAACTGTTGACAAGGCTGTGTCCATGAATTTTCTGCTTAAGTGGGAGTGTCAGGGATCGTACGAAGGAAGTGTTTTGTGTACTCGATTGGATATTAAAGAACTTATTTTTGTGATGCAAAGACGTGCAGGTAAATAGTGACTATTATTGTTACTCATATCTAATTACAAGCTAGCTTTAAGGGAATTGACATTGAGTCTTAGATTAGCTTCTCATAACTAAGTTTCCTTGATGGGTCCCTTTTTTCATATTGCCCTGTGTTTGGCAACCTTGCTGTGTTGTGTAGCTGGACACGATGAGGAGCCATACTTATGCTAGTTTAAGAACTTTCTATTGGTCGTATGGCAGCACTGAAAAAAATCTTACTCCTTGGCCTGAAAATTGACACAAACTGGTCATCTTGCCTCCCCAGTAAACTCAGAACAAAAAGAGTGGGAAGAAGATGGTGGTTATTCTCTTTTTACTTCTGTCAACAAGATGTTTGATTTGTGTGGGGGAAATAAACTACCTGGTAATGACAGTTCGCATATTATATAAAGAGTGTAGGAAGAGATTTTTAAAAACCATGCCATGAGTCATGTGGGAAAAGGAAGCAGAAAACTGTCCTCGTTTACTAAGAACAGATCCTTTACACAGCAAGACGTGTGGGCCTAGTAGTGCACTGAGTTAATCTGCTCGCTGCTGATGAAATACTCATCTCACTAGAACTTTGAATCGACTCTGTGATTATCTCCTACTGTGAAGGTACATTGACATGGGATCAATTATTTAAAGTCATATAACTGGAAAAGTCCCGAGAACCGAATGAATGAAAAAAAAAAGAAAAAAGATAGAAACAGGACATTTTACACTAGCAATATTATACTAGGAAGAGCTTTAAAGAGAATCCAGTAGGCTTCCATTTTGGGGGTTACACATGTTCATAAAAGATACATCTGCCCCTTGTGTTATCCAGCTTGCCATCCTGGGTTCCATCTCTAGATAGTTTGGATTAAGTTGGTCTCAGACACAAACAGCTCTACAGGCTTTTCTGGTGGTTTTACTCAGTAGTTATCTCAAGATGAGTTTGTCAGCTTGCCTTGTGAGGTAAAGACTAGCTATAGAGGTAGAGTGGAAGATGTGAAAATCACCCAGTACATGGGAAAATCTTGGGCGTGTGCATTGTGTTGATTGTGTACATGTGTGCAGTGAGCTTGTGTGTGTATATTCAAGACAGGATTTTATTACATAGCCGAGGTTAGCCTATAACTTGTGGTGTGGCTTAGACTGGGCTTGAATTTACAGTCTACCTGCTTCTTTGTCCCATGTGCTAAGATGAGAGGTGAGCACCACTATACCCACTACTTACTAACTTACTTTCTTCCTTCCCTTCTCTTCTCGTCCTGTCCATTCCCATCTGGTCCAGTCCAGTTACTCCCTCCCTCCCTCCCTTCCTTCCTCCTTCCCTTTGTTTGTCCTTCCTTCCTTCCTTCCTTCCTTCCTTCATCCATTTGTGTGTTTGTTTGTTTGAGGTAGAGTCTCACTGTGTAGCCCTAGTTGAACTAGAACTCACTATGAAAACCAGGCTGGCCTGGAGCTCTTAGAGATCCACCTCCCTCTGTCTCTTGAGTTGTTGGGATTAAAGATATATATACCACCATTCTCATTACTTTAAAAGCAACAGCAGCTTGTTGCTGTTTAGGTTATATAGCTTCTTCATATTGTACTGGGTTCTGTAATCTCTCAAATAGTTACCATAGCAGCTCAGTTGGAGAGTTGAGACAAGGGAGGCACCAAGGAGTTAAATGAGTTGTTAAGTGTCTGTCAGTTTTTCATAGTTGAACTAGATTTGCAACTGAGATCCTTTAACTCCCAAACCCTGTTTCTTGTTCATGGAGGGCAAAGGTAGTGAGCCACGGACTGACTATGATGGAGGTAGGCGTGTAGATTTATGACCTCCTTTTTCACTTGTGTGCTGTCCAGGCTGTTCTCAAATTCAAGATTCCCCTGCTGGGATTATAGATAGCACTACCACTGGGCCCAACAGATTCACTGACTTCTTTAAACAGCAGTGTCATGTAATATTCTTGCTACAACATATGGAAAGCTTTAAAAAACAACAACAGCAGTGCCTCTTGCTTAAGATGTACTAGCTCTCTGCTTGGATATATATTACTACCCTTTCACACCTGCCATGCCATTTGCCGTTATTTCCTAGAATGGAATGCAGAGACTGGACTTCCTTTATTGATTATGTCTTTTCTAATTTATTTACAGCCAAACGGGACATACAAATAGAAATCAAATGGGAAAACAGTAATATTTTCCAGTAATTTCTTAAAGTTTATCTTTTTTAGCTTAGTGTATTACTGTTGTCTCTCCTGTTCTTGAGAATCATAGACTTGAAAGGACTGACAGGAGCACTCATTGCAATTCTATCTTTGCTCATTAAAACCTTTGTAAGGTCCAGACAGGCTATGGACCTGGTGTTGTACGTGTAGGGAACCCTCTTCCTCTTCCTCTTCTTCTTCCTTCTTCTCCCCTTCCTCCTCTTCCTCCTCCTCCTCCTCTTCTTCCTCTTCTTCCTTCTTCTTTTAGACAACATCCAGTAATTGTGTGATTTGTAATTTGTTTCCTATGTAAAGCTGAAATGTGGCATCTTGGAACATGTGCCTTTTGCTTTGGGGACTCCCTTAAGCAGAAGTAGGAGGCAAACCCTTTTTTACTTCCTATGTCTATTCCAGATATTTGAAGAGCATCCTGTGGTGTCTTGTTTAACCTGCCACAAATCTCAAACTGTACTGTCTTCAGGCTCCATTTATCATAGATTCCATGGAAGAAACCAACACCTTTAGAAACCAGCCAAGATTTACCTAGATTCCTCATTGTGTCCTTCCGCACTGTAGATGACCTGAGGTTTCATTTCACGCTTTCCCATGGACTGTTGTGATTATGTAGCCCATTTGTTTGTTGAATGTGTAGATGAATGAATAACTTAAGTAATGAGTTTCATTACTTAACCATTACATTACCATCTAGAAAAAACTAATATTATTAGTTATTTATGAAATATTACAAACATAATTAGTAACTTCACCAATTATCAGTATTATTAATATATTTGCTTCAGATTACTGATTTATAAACAAGCTGAATCAAAAGCACCTACATCTTTTCTCATCCTTAGAGCTAGTCACCCTCCTTGTCTGTAATTTTTCAATATATGCTACTTATTTTATGTGGTTTTTAATCTACCCATATCAGATATTTAATATACTAGGTTTTTCTTTTTCTGTTTAATATCATCTTTTCTTCAAAACTTAATGTCCATACTTATGACTAGATCAAGCTTTTATTAACATTTTAATGTAGTGTGTGTTAGGTGTAGTTGAGTGTGGAGATCAGAGGGCAACTTACAGGAATTGGTTATTTTCTTTCACCATAAGTTCTGGTGATTGAACTCAGGTCATCAGGCTTGGCAGTTTGCCCTGTTACCCACTGACCCTACTATCAGCTATCTTGCTGACCCTACTAGTTTTTATTTAATATACTGAATTCTTTCTTGGTGAACACTTCAGTAGTTATTATATTATCAACATAATATTATTTGCATATGTCTCTCACTGAATAGATCGATGGTCCTTTATTTGAACCCTTAAACACAAAGAATTTTGAAGAGTTTTTTTAGATATTAAAGAATTATGTTGCAAGAGCATGACATTGTATGCCTTTAATCCTAGCATTAGGGAAGCAGAGAGGCAGATGGATCTCTGTAGGTTTGAGGCCAACCAGATCTATACAGAGAGTTCTAGAACAGCCAGAGCTACATAATAGAGAGAGACCTTGTCTCCAAAAATTATGTATATATATTTTTATGTGTCTTTTGTCATGTAATATATTCAACATAAGGACAGCATACGACACATGAAAGGGGCAATAAAATGTAAGACTTTGTGGAATAAACAAAGACCATAGTTTTAAGTCTGATCAATTTTTATCACATAATTGGTTTGCTACACACTTACAAGTTTTTATTATTGATATGTGGTTTGGGTTATAGACTTGTACAGAAATGCTTTGGTGAGCATCTATTACAAGTGTGATGCTGGGTCATATAGTGTGTGTAGTGATGTTACCAGGTATTGTCAGAAAGCTCTTGAAGTATTTCACCAATGTACAGTCCTGCCAGGCAGGTCTGACACTGTCATGTATGGTTTCTCTACCTGTGTCTATATCCCAGGCTCCTGATGGGAGAATGAGATCTCATTGGTTTTAACATGTGGTTTTCTGAGTTACCATTGACGATCAGCTTTTTATGTATTTATTTTCTCTGTGTTTCCTTTTTTGTCATTTGCCCTTTGGCCATTTTTGAATTTGCTTTGGTAAGCTTTTCCTCTTGGTTTGCAGGTGTCTTTACATATATATTCTGGACACCAACCCTGATATCTGCTACAGATGTATTTACTTATTTGTTGATGAGTGCTTTTAGTATAGTTTGTTTTTTTATTATTGTAGTCACATTCACTTGTCCTTTCTTTGGGGTTTGACCACGGGTGAGGGTTCTTTATCTCAGCATTATTTATGCATACCCTTTAAGATTGTCTTATTATTTTTATATGATTTTTAATTAAAATAGAATTACATCATTTTTCCCCCTTTGCTTTCCTCCCTCCAGCCCTGCCTAGCTTACCTTCCCTGAACCCCTCCCATGCTGACTCACTTTCAAAGTGATGCCCTTTTTTGGTTATTATTGTTAAATACAAATGTATGTGTATGCACAAATATCTGTGAATACAACCTGCTGAGTCTGTTTTTGTTGTTTGTGTATGTGTGGTTTCAAGGCTGACCACTCTGCATTGGGCAGTCAGTAAGGGGACTCATCCCTGGGGGACTCTAACTCTCTTTCTTCAGCAGGCATCAGTTGCTTGGAGTTCTTTGTCTAGGACTGGGACCCTGCACAGAGTTCCCCTCCCACCTTAACAGGTCCATTGATAAAGCTATTGTTCTGGTCTAGTTTATGCAGCCATTTTTAGGAGAGACTGTTACAGTCAACTTCCTGGTGTTCCGGCTCCTATACTCTTTCTGCTCTTTGCCTGTTCCTCGAGCTGTAGATTCAGGGCCTGTGAAGTAGATGTATCCGTTGGGGCATGATCTCTGCATTGTGTCCAGTTGTGGTTTTCTGTGGTGCTTTCCATTTGCTGTAAAGAGAGACTTCTTTGATGGGGGTTGGGGTGGTAGCCACACTTATCCAGGAAAGATAGCTCACACACAAAGAGCCTTTTTTATTTTTCAGAAAGCTCAAAGGTTTTATTTTTTATGTTTGGTTTTGAACCTTGAAGATTTTTGCTGGGTGGATTCCATGAAGTGTTTTCTCTATTCAGATGATAAATTGAACTGTCAGAGTTTGATTCTTTTCCAATTGACTTATATCTCCAAGTCCCCAAGTATGTGGCTGCTTCTGGGCCCTGGTCTTTGCTCTTGGATCTAAGTAAGACTGTCTGTGTCTTTGCACTGCCGTCATATTGTTAGAATTATTATGGCTTTGTAACTAGTGCTGAGGGTTTGTTAAACCTAGGTCCTGATGCATGTGAAGTGAGTGTTACATCACTGAGCTATAGCTCCAGCTTCTTTTCACTTTTTATTTTAAGACAGTGTCGCTATGTTGCCTAGGTTGGCCGTGAGCTTTCAGTCTTCCTAACGCAGCCTCCCACATAGCTGGGATGAGAGGCCTGTATCATCAGGCCTTGACTGTGGTAAGCCATAATAGTGGGTATGCCACTCAGCTTCATACACTTGTTCAGAATTGTGTCGGTTATGGGTTTTTTCTTGTTGTTTAGCTGCTTCTATTTATTTTTTATTTTATTGTTCCTTTTCTTGTGGATAATGAAATCAGCTTTATGACTTAAGGTACCATTGCAAATTCACCATATTGCCTATGTCTTACTTCTGCTAATAAGAATTCTAATTTTCCTACCCATCAACCCACCACTCCACTGCTGTTGTCCTGCTGGAACCCTGGTGTTCCATATATCAGAAACTTCCATCTGCATCCTTGCATCAGCCTGTGTGCCTCCACTGTCCCCACCCCACCCTGCCCCACTCCCTCCAAAGCACCTCACATTTCCCTTCCTGAAGCAGCTGACGGATCTCAGACTCTAGTTGTGATTTCTGGTTGCTTCTTGGGATCACAAGTCTTGACTTGTAGCATTGTGGAAGTCTTAAACAGCTGAGTTGGCTCTCTGGTCACTTATAAAAAAGCTATGGAAAAGGCTAGAGATTCACTGAAACCAGATTGGGGCACCTGGCTGGCCCTGGTAATATTTGAGGTCATGGTATATAATGTTCACAGTAGAGAAAGATTGTTGAGCTTTCCTTTAAGATTTGGAGATGAGTTCTCCTTCACACAGGCCCTCTGTATAGAACCTCGTGTAAGCACAGGAGGCCATTGGGCCAACATAGACAACATTCCAAGGGCTGACAAGTGATGGGGGAACTACTAGGAAAGGTCTGGAAGATGACTTTGGCCTGGAAAGTCTCCAGAAGAGTGCTCTGAGCCTAATGTCTGGGATATGTTGTATTTCCAAATGAGATGGCAGTTCTCCTCCTGTTGTCATGGAAAGATGTTTACAAAACAGGAGATACCTATCTCTCAGGCCATCCTCTTAAGTGTTCCTTCCATTGCCTGGTCCCCTCTGCTCTTTCTCTCCCTGACTGTCTTCTAAGCACTCCATTTTGCTTTTATCCCGTGTGAAATGCCTTGAATGCCTTCTGCAGGTCATTGTCTTCCAACCTTTCTTCACCAAACCTCATTCTACCCTCTTAAAAGTGATGCTCAGACCTGCATTCAAACCTGCATGGTGGCATGCACGACTGTCATCCTAACACCGAAGGCTACAGCAGGAGCATCACAAGTTCAAGGCAAGCCTGGCTGTGTAAATGAGATCTTGTCTGAAATCCAAGCGAACACAACTCCTTCCACCCACAAAACTCCAGTTTCCACTTTGTTAGCCCCTCAGGTGGCCTTCCCATCTCCTTGGCTACGCGGTACACAACTCCTCCCTCAACTTTCTATTTGTTTCTGCTTGTGCGTGTTGGGGTCTCGTAAATCTTCTCAGGGATTTTTTATGTCTATCTGGCCTGTCAGTTCCTAATTACGTTGTTTCTCAGGGGCAAGGATTATATCTCCTTTGCCCTTTGACTCTTGGTAGGCAGACCAGTGCTTAGCACATTGGGTCGCAGAACAGAGAGGGGATTGGCTGGATACTTGTTGAGGTTTATCGCCTGCTGTGTGGCCTTGAGCTACTTACTTGACCTTTCTGGGTTTCAGTTTTTATTAAAAAACAAAAACAAAACAAAACAAAAAAACCCAAGAGCAGTGATCGTGCTTTTCCTCTTGGGGTTATTGACTTAGCAGTGTCTCGGCTACAGTAAGCACTGCCCAAATGCTAGCAGTATTATTAGCAATAGGATATTCAAAACGATGCCAAAATGGGTGGCCTAGAGTGCCACATAGAAATTTTACAGTTGAGTAGCACTGTCAACTTAAATCAGTTGTAAGGTGGCATTAGAAAAAGTTGTCTTTCCTGACTGAAGTGCTAGTGATTATTCCTGTCTCACTCATTTCCTCTCTTCCTTTGATAGGCAGGTCCAGGAGATCCAGTCTCACATGGGACGCCTGGAGAGGGCAGACAAGCAGTCTGTGCACTGTGAGTAATTAACCAGGGAGAGCAGAGTCCTTTCTCTGATGACACGGGGCTAATGGGCTGGGTTTCCTGACTGCATTCTGCCTTGGGGGCTTAATGACTCAGCATGGAATGAGTTGTTGTTAGAATGGACAGAGAAACCCTATGGCCAATAGATTTCCCCGATTGTGCCCTTTGGAGTCCCACCAGTTTTATCCCCCATTACCCTTCCACTCAACCTGACATGGCCCTATGGGAATGGAGGGTCTCTCTCCATCTGTCTTAATCTAATTACCTAGTCTGAAAATTCAGACATGTTGACCTGGAACTGGCCATCTCTTCTGAGCTGAGAACTCTGGCTTCTTAGTAGGATTATTCAGACAACTAGCGATATTAATTAGTTTAGTTCCCACACCACAGTTTCTTTTGTGAAGCATGTGGGTTGTGGTTTGGAGTTTTTTGGTTTTGTTCCAAGCAAAGGCCCCATACTGAGCCAGCCCTATAGACCTCCTCGGGAGCTCTTCACCTCCCTGCCCAGCTCTGGCCAGGCCGCTTTCTGTCTCTTTTCCCATGGCTCCCCAGCATGGCTCTTCCCTTAGCTCTGCACCCTACAGTGCTCTGATCTAAACTGTCCGTGTCAGCTGCAGGTGTGAGGGCCAAGGAGGAGCTCGGGTGGTTCCTGTGGGGAAGGCAGCCGCCCGGGTGCGTACTCTGTGCACTTTAGTCTCTCCCACTGGCCTTTGTTTGCCTTCCCAGCAATCTCACTGGTGCCTGATTAGAAATGGAAAGAGGTCATTTTGACAGCTTTATCAAGGGGATAAGGAAAATGACCATCATATTTTCTACCACTCGGGTTCTTTCCTGGGTCTTTCCGATTGATATGTAGTCTATTTTGAGGGCTCTAACACATCTCAGCCCACCCATTCTTTCAGAAAGCCTCTGGATATTTCATACTAATCTTTCCTTTCCTTTATGACTTATTATTCTTTTAGCTTCGTTACTATAAGGAGTTCAGTTGGCAACTTTTTTCCTAGGGCTTTATAATCCATATCTGAGACCAATCTTGAACAGACCTATATTAGAAAATTTAGCTTAACAGTTATATGGGCAACCTTTAAATATTCATTTTATTTTCTCACAGTGGGGAGTTTATGTCTAGACATGCCTTCTACTTTAAAAACAGAGCAACTAGCAGCTGTGTGTGCCTGCGTGTGTCTGTATGGATATAAGGATATATGGATATAAAGGTACACATGCTTCAAGACACAGTACACTTTAAATTGATTCATCTTTGTGTACATTGTGTTCCTTTTGGAATGCATATGTTTTAGTTTGTGTTATAGAAACATGTTTATCACTTTTACTTTGTTGTTGAGTTTTTTGTTTGTTTTTGTTTTGTTTTGTTTTGTTTGTTGAGACAGGGTTTCTCTGTGTAGCCCTGGCTGTCCCGGAACTTGCTCTGTAGACCAGGCTGGTCTTGAACTCAGAGAGATCCCCCTGCCTCTGCCTCCCAAGTGCTGGAATTAAAGGTGTGTGCCACCATGGCCAGGCATGATTGATTGCTTTTAATTTAAGTTCATTATCTTTTTTCTAGCAATTATTCTTTTTCCCCTCTCTCTTTTGTGCAGTAGTAGAAAATGAAATCCAAGCAAGCATAGAGCAAATATTCAGCCATCTGGAGCGCCTGGAGATTTTGTCAAGCAAAGAGCCCCCAAATAAAAGGCAGAATGCCAAACTGTGAGTGTTCATCCCTGACATGACTTGGATACCGCAGGCCCCTAAAGCAGGCCTTTCTCCCATTGGAAGCTGTAGAATATTCTGAAAATATTCTGGATACATACTAAAGAAGTGAAGTCTGTGTGAAGATAAAGTCTCCCTAAAGCACACAGTTCTTTTTTTAAAAAGATGTATTTATTATTATATGTAAGTACACTGTAGCTGTCTTCAGACACCTCAGAACAGGGCGTCAGATCTCATTACTGATGGTCATGAGCCACCATGGTTGGTTGCTGGGATTTGAACTCAGGACCTTCAGAAGAGCAGCCAGTGTTCTTAACAGCTGAGCCATAAGCAATAGACCCTCCAAATTAAGAAGTATGTGGACCTGTGATCACGGTCTCTGAGTTCATTGGGAGTGATTATAATCCATTATCTCTTTGAGGTAATTTTGACAATATGCATTTTGTGACCAGACCCCTGGTCACTGAAAGCTTAGTACTGCTGGGGAGTTTGGCTCTGCTGTTTGGTTCCCACTGGCGTCTGCTGGGCTGAAATGCATTTGTACTCCTAATCGCTTCAATCAGTCTGCTTATAATGAAGTACTGATCGAATCTTTGATACTCTACCGTGAAATTCAAAGGAAAACTACCCTCAGCACCACTCCAACCCCTACTCCCAAAAGTTTCATGAAACTTCATGGCTGCTCTACCTTAGAGCTGCCCTTGGGCTTCTCCCAGGAGTACAGTCTAACCCTCGGAGGGTCAGGAAGGGGTCATCAAGCCTGCTTCCTGTTACCTGTTCCTTGAAAAGTCAGAGTCCAGCAGACATTTAAGTGAAGCTTCTGGAATCGTGTGATTGTACCCACTGTAGCTACAGGCTTCACATCTTCACATGCGTGACTCACATCTTTGTGTAGGCGAGCGGGGGCCCTGCGGGGAGAAGGGAGTGTAAGGCCAGGCTGCCCAAAGTGTGCCCGCCCAGCTCCTAGGAGGTAATCCTGTCTCCATTAACTGCAGCCGTGTCGACCAGCTAAAGTACGATGTCCAGCACTTGCAGACTGCCCTCAGGAACTTTCAGCACCGGCGCCAAGCCAAGGAGCAGCAGGAGAGACAGCGAGACGAGCTCCTGTCTCGCACCTTCACCACTAACGTAAGCCAGACTGGGGGTTGGCAGACACCTGACAGGTCAGGACTGAGTGCAGGCATCAGGCATCATCACCTCTTAGCAGGATGCCTGAAGCCCAACTCGGGGAGACCGAGTGGAAATGTCGGGACTTTGTGCATTGCCACTAAGACCTTGCCTGGGTGGGGAATTTCTCTCCAAACACAAAAACCTGAGGAGGAAGCAGTTAACTGAAGCAGTGGGCAGAGACGAAAATGACCTGGTTTGACTAGTCCATGCAGAAGTGGGCGTTCACATGGTCAAGAGGCTTTTGTGATCAGATCGAGACAGATGATTAGAACTTAACCCATCTGGAGAGTCGACAGCATCAGAAGCTGCCTCCAGGCACTTGCCATTGTGCTGTGCTGTGTGTGTGTGTGTGTGTGTGTGTGTGTTGTTCCAGCCTCAGATGCATTAAAATGTCTCTGCCCCTGGTTTGATGGCAATTTGGAGGAATGTGTTAGCAGATGTTTAGTGTTAGATGGATTGCCTGACTTCAGTCTTTTGGAATAGCCTGTTGGTTTGCTGTTTGGTCTCTTAGAGGCCCTGCTCTGTCCTCTAACTCAGTGGCTCACTCTATGCACGCACAACTGGCTCTTAAGGGACTTATATGTAGTATGTTCTACCAAATGAGGTGGGTTTGGGCTTCATATTTTGTCACTTTCTAAATCTGCCAATAGAATTCCTGGCTTTACACATGTGACAGAAACACTGCGAGCGAGCGAGCCTGGAGCAAGCCTGGTGGCTCTAACAGCACACAGACGGGACTGGGAAGCCGTGATTCCCACTGGTAGATGATTAAACCTTTGCTCTATGCCCTGCCGCGGTGCAGTGCATTTTTCCCAGTGCTTCAGGTTGGTTTTTCTCTAGCAGGCATCCCGGCAGACTGTGGTGATTATCAACTCACAAATGCAATGCTATAAGCTACTAAGATAGCATACAGCACAATACGGCACACGCAGGCGTTCTTCAGCTCCACGTGACCTCAGGATGACTTGTTGATTCCCAGCCTAATGTGGCAGCACATTCCCTAGACCACTCATGAACATTGACTCGCCAAATGAAGCCTCTTCAAGTCACTTTACCCATTCTGAAAGAGAGCAGACTAGCACCCTTCCCTTCTCGGATGGCAAGGCAAGGCAGGTTTCTGTGTAAAGCCATTCAGTAAGCGCTTGTCAGAAAAGGGGAGTCATTGGTTCTCTTAAACACTAGAGTTAACACCAAGGTATCAGGTAAAACGTTTGAGAAGATTACTAAACATGGCTTTGAGGAGCTACCAGGTTAGCAGAGAGACTCAAAATGCCCACCTAAGCCTTGTTCTGAACTTGAGCAGCAGAACAAATGGTTAATCACCTGCCAGTGGGAATTGGGGTTTCCGTGGTGGAAACTACTGTGCCTGGCAGGAGGGTGTGCCAATGACATGACAATTTGGTCCTCTCCCCGGCCCAGTCTGTGTGCTGTTAGAGCCACCAGGCTCACTCTCAGTGTTTCTGTCTAGAGTGTTGTTGAAATTGGGAGTCAGCTGTGCACCCAGCCCTGGGATCCTACCTATTTGGACATTACTCCATCTCTCTGAGCTTCATGTTCTTTATCTACCAAATGGGGAGATGAGGAATAACTCCCAGCAAGTTGCATGGGTTAGAGAAATGCGCCTGTGAAGTAGAAGGGCTTGGTCTGTACTCATAGGGCATCTTCAGTCTCAACGGCCAGATCCAAAGGAGTGCTCAGTAGGTAAATCCATTCCAAAGTCTGCAGAGTCCTGAGATCTGAGGACTTAGTTCCCAAGCATCTCAGATAACCTGTGCTCAGTCTGTAGTCCTCTTTCTTTTCCACTGCCCTTTCTTTCTTTAGCAACCTTTTCCTGCCTCCTCAGAACTGTGTTCCCATCCTGAACCCCCTTCAGCCTTCACTAGAAAGCACTGCCCCTTTGACCTGTAGTCTCAGTCTAACTAGAGGGATAAGATATAGATAAAATAGCTAAAGAACAAAAGCAAACATGCAAAAGCACATGAACAAGAACCCCTGTACAGGAGCATTTGAGAAGCTATCTGTGGGAGGGACCAGAAAAAATCTTTAGGAGAAATGAAGTCTGGAAGGAATAGCCAGGTTTTCCTCAGTGGGGAAATGTGATAGATGCAGAAGTCAACACTACAACAGAACTCATCTGCAGAGTTCTGGGTCTGATACCCCTTCTGCCGTGTGAGCAGGCCCCGCCCCCTTACACACGTCCTTGCTTTGCTTTTCTTCCCTGTTGGACTCTGATTCTTGCATTCACCTAGCTCTTCTGGCTTGACCTTTGGCCAAAAAGGCAGAGTAGTAAGATTTGGCCAGACCCCAGGAACTGATGGCAAGCAAAGTTAATCGAGTGCCTGCCTTTCTTTCACAGGACTCTGACACCGCCATCCCCATGGATGAATCGCTGCAGTTTAACTCCTCCCTCCAGAGCATTCACCACGGCATGGATGACCTCATTGGAGGCGGGCACAGTATTCTGGAGGGACTGAGGGCCCAGAGACTGACGTTGAAGGTGGGGCCCCTGCTAGAGAATAGAAAGAAGGCCTCCTATGTTGTCCTTGTCCTATAGTTTAGCTCTGTGTTTGTATTGTCTCTGTGTCCCCAACTCCCATGGGGACAGTAAGCCCAAGCCCTTGAACCTGCAAGTTTGCCAGTGTGCCAAAGGAGTGCAGTGGCCTCTCTTGATAGCTAGGCCTTGCCCTTCTACCGACTGTGTGAAATGTGGTTGCCATGAAGGGGCCAGTAACAGGCTGAGAAAGGCTTCTTTCCATTTGTTCTTGTAAGAATGAAGGCATGGCAGTGTTCTTAGGTGGTTTTCTCTGGGATTTCCCTGTGCACATGGAGGTCCCCATGCTTCTCTTCTCAGCCACAGGTGTTCCAAGAAGCCTGCCTTGTTTTTACTGTGGAGCCCCTGACCCCTGGGAGTGGCTTACAGGAACATTTCATAGGTTGCTGTCAGTCATGGCGTTTCAGCCTCAGTCTTTTACTGTACCAGTGCTGATGGCTCTGGGGGTGTGGGCTCTCCTTGTTATCAGGGTGTGATCCCCTACAATAAAGCCCTGCCAGCCACTGGGCTGTGAGAAGCAGTCACTTGGAAGTGTGACCGTTATCTTAGTTTTTATTGGAGCACATAGAGTCCGGTGTGTTTCTGAGCAGTTCCCACCATCTGTACCAGGGAGAGGAATAGAGATGCTGTCGATGTTCACCTCCTTCTGAGAGTCACAGGATTTTCAGTGGCCCAGGAGGTGTTCCCCCTTCAGAATAGTCACTGAAAGGGTTTACACAGGCCTCTCCACTTGGCCACCTGCCCTTTTTTGGGGGGCAGGGGGTGTAGAGAACTGCCCTTTTCTGTAGCTCAGGGAAAGTTAAGACTTACAAAAGGCATCTGTATGACACAGATGCAGAGCTAGTATGGTTGAAGTTACCAGTGGGGTGTTGGCTTCCTCCTGAAGCCCGGTGTCATCAAGGAGTCCATATACTGTTAGCAGAGGTTGGCTTGCCAGGAAGCCTGCTCGTGTGGTGGATCTTGACCCTTGTGACTTCTGATTCGGTTTTCTCTGCATCCTTCCTTCTGCCTGTCCTGCCTCTTGAACTGCCCCTGCCTGGGCCAGAGGGTTTTCTTCCTAAACCATTTGAGAGGAACAGGGAAGCATGAAAGAACTGCTACAATGACTTTAATTTTATGGTTGGAAATAGGTACCTTTTGGAGTTGATGGTCGCTTTGAGGTGATTTGGAAGGCATGACCTCAGGTAGTCTGTCCTCCCTGAGGCAGGATCTTAGCACAGCTCTCATTTTCTCACTGTTGTGAGACTTTTTCGAGTTTCCTCTGGCAGTAGACAAATTTTACTTGAGACCTCCATTTTATTTTCATTTGCAGTATAGAGAACAAATGTAAGGCCTTATACATGCTAACCAGTCACTCTACCAGTAGGCCACATCCCCAGCTCAATATTCCTTTCTTTGGTTTTTGAGACAATATTTCATTATGTAGCATTGGCTGGCCTGGAACTTGCTATATAAGCCAGACTGGCCTTAAACTCATAGGGATCTGCCTGCCTCTGCATCCTAGACATTGAGACTAAAGGTATGCACCACCATTCCTGGCTCAGAGTCCTTCTTGATGAGGCTTGTTGGTTTGTTGATCCTTGTCTGGGTAGATCAAGGGCTCTGAATTCCTGTCCATGTCTCCTTTGCCTGGCGTCTACTCTCAGTAGCTTATTAATTCCTCTTAGAAAATGAATATGGGGTGGAAGGCTAGGCCATCCGTCTAAGCACAGTGGGCGCCATGTGTCTTGACCCTGTACTTGTTTTTGTTACTCATAAGAAACTGAATATACACTTAAGAATTAGAAGGCAATGGTGATGGATGGCAGCGTTTATGTTTGTAGAAGAAGCATTTTCTATTTTTATGCCTTCCTTCCTTCCTTCCTTCCTTCCTTCCTTCCTTCCTTCCTTCCTTCCTTCCTTCCTTCCTTCCTTCTTTCCTCCCTCCCTCCCTTCCTTCCTTCCTGAGACAGGATCTCTCTATGTATCCCTGGCTAGCATTGGAACTCATAGAGATCTGCCTGCTTCTGCCTCCCAATTGCTAGGGTTAAAGTATGTACTATCATGCCCAACCTTTGCCATATTTCTGTCTTTGCTTCCTTTCCCACTTCAAACTCCCTTGTGAATATCGACTTTAACTCACTCAGTAGAAGCCCTAAAGAGCCACTCTATAAAGTGACAGGTCATTATCAAGGATTGATGCACCTAGGGAGATGAGAAAGTTTTTCACATAGCTTTTAAGAATATATGATATTTCCTAAGTATTCACAGGAAGACGGTTGAGCATGAACCCAATTGGTGCTGTTTGTGTGTTTGGGTAATGTTTGTGTGTCATTCCTTGCAGTGATTTTCAGGAAACTGGTAGTGATGGAACATTTCAGGCAATGGAGCCCTCGACAACTGCTCCTAGCTGGGTTATGGCTGGGCAGTAGCACATAAGGCACGTAAGGCAAGGGTGTTGCCAAAAAAGACTTCTTCGCATTTGATTGTATACTGTGTGTAAATGAAAGCAGCCCGAGACATTATCACAAAGCTAAAATGGAGGTGCTTGGGAGCTGTGATCCCCAGGACTGCTCAATGTTGAATATCTCTATTGTGGCAATTCCTGCTTCGAGCTGTGTGCCAGCAGGGTCTCAGGCTGTATGTAAGCCTTTCTAGAGAAGACCTGCTAATAATACTAGCTGCTGCTTCTCACCACTGTCCAGCAACTCATCTATCAGCCCTGTGCCAAAAAGCAGTAGTGATCCTTGGCCCCGGGGTCATCTGCTTTACACTTCATCTTAAGAATAATGGTATGTGGGGCAGATCTCTCCGCAGATTAGAACTACTGTCTGGGATCCCAGCTTTGATCCCAGCACCCACATTGTGGTTAACCATCTGTAACTCCAGTTCCAGGGTATCCAATGCCTCTTCTGACCTCTGCGGGCTCCTGTAAAATATAAATTGTGTGTGTGTGTGTGTGTGTGTGTATGTGTGTGTGTGTTGTATGGAGAAATTAGTTGTATTTCTTTTCAGAAGAGTAAAAATGTTGGAGTAAGATGTGTTCAAGTGTAGCTCAGCATGCTTAGACTAGTTGAACCCTTTTGCCTTAATTACAAAATGGTGTAACAAGCAAATATGGAACAAAATAGAACATAATAAAGTATGAGTGACCTGATCTAGCAAGACCTGACTTGTGTGGTCTGCCTGGAGTCTGCCCTCTGCTCACCTTACACCTCTGCCTCAGGCCCTTCCATTCATGGTAGCTCCAGTCCGCAGCAGCCTCCACCTAACGCTGTGAGAGTTTTAATTTGGTTGCACACAGTAGACATGTGCATATTTGAAGGCTGGGAAAGGCTGGGTATGGAGCACATGCCTAGAATCAATCCTAGCCCTGGGGAGCGTGAGGAAGGAGGAGCGTGAACTCAGACCAGCCTGGACTACTTAAGGGGACCCTATCTTGAAAACAAGCAAAAATAATATTAATAGACAGGTGCAGCAGATTGTAAGTAATATTTCACACGCTTGCTTGGTTTTCCCCCTAGTTTCTGAGCTTATTTGTTCCCATTTAAGCCACTTTGCCTCTAAAAATTTACTGAGCTCCAGAAAAAATCCTTGTATGTAATTTATCTGTGATTAGCAGAGGGATTTGTCTGCTAGTATACATATGCAAAACAGTTGTCATGAATTGATTTAGGTATAAAAAAGTAGTTTCAAAAGTTGAAGAAATTGCTGTTATATTGGTATACCAGCTTCTGAACTTCATATGATTGTATTTATACCGTTGTGTGTGTCTTCTTCCTTTGTTTTAAAGGTTCATTCATGTTATGACATGTTTGGTTACATATGCTAATTAGGTCCTTTTTTTTATTGCTGAGACGTGTATCTATATCATAAAGTGCGAGTGCGTGCACACATGTCCTCCATCACTGACACTGCCCATCACGGAGTCTGGAGCTAGACTGGTGGCCAGCAAGCCCCAGCGATCATCCTGTCTCAGGGTCTCACCTGGCGTTTTACATGGATTCCGGGGACCCAGACTCAGGTCCTTACAGCGAGAATGCCTACCCACTGAGCCGTCTCCTAGCCCCAGTATTTTTGTATGCAATGTGAGTCAAGGTTCACTGTTTTACTGATATGTGAACTGTACTTATGTACATGTATGGTGCATGTATATGCTATGTAGCCAGTTCCAGCACCATTTGTATAAAAGGCTTCTTCTTAGCCTTTGACCATACACTAGTTGGCAGAATGAATCTATTTCTGGTGAGTGTTGCTTTCGTCTTCTCTGGGCATGGCCGAGAAGACAGTGTCTGTTGGTAAAACCCTGACTTGTGGTCACCTTTAACTGCCCTTGGCAATGAGGCTGATCTGCTTTTCTCTCTCTTCTCGTCTGCAGGGGACTCAGAAAAAGATCCTTGACATTGCCAACATGCTGGGCTTGTCCAACACAGTGATGAGGCTGATCGAGAAGCGGGCCTTCCAGGACAAGTACTTCATGATCGGCGGGATGCTGCTCACTTGTGCAGTCATGTTCCTCGTGGTACAGTACCTGACATGAGCCAGCCGTGCCCAGCACCGGACAGCCTTCCCATTGTGTGCGCATGTGCAAGCAACAAGTGGACCGGGAGGAAATGTATGCCTTAACTGTGAAGACACCTCTGCCCCCAGGACTAATCGTGGCTTAGTATCAAACCTGCGTTGTTTTCTGTGACATCTGGGGAGTAGGACTTAGGGTCACTAAGATGTGTGGTGCTTAGGAAGTGGGCCAAGACCTTGTTCCCTGACTTTCATTGGGGGAGGGATGGCTGGGTTTTGTGGTTTGTCCACACAGCTGATGCTCTTCCTGGAAAGTGTGCATGGTGAGGCTTGCATACAAGACTGTCCACACTTTTCACTCCTGATGGGTGGACTGGAGCCCAAGTGAGAAGATGAGGAGAGAGGTCTTTCCCTGTGCCATCTGGGATAGATCAGTTCTCACTTCCTTGCTTCCAGCCACTGACCAGCCCCAGCCCCTAAGAAAACATGACACGCAGGTGACTAACTGCTAACACCAGCACCCTTTCCTGGAAGCAGCTACTCCAGGGAGGCGGAGACATCAGTGCTGCTGCTGATAATGTAGCGTTTCCATGCCATGGTTGCTGGGTGTTTGTCCTTCCTGAAGGGAGGCTAATAATGTTCCCAGGGAGTGTTCAGTGTGGACACTGAAGCCCTGCGTCACCAGTGTTTTCCAGTTAATACAGCAATTGGCTCTTACAGGTCAGAGACAACCCAGGCTTAATGGCTGGGCCTTTGCTACTCTGAAAGTAGCCATGAGCAAAGGGTGACTAGTTCTGCCATCTCAAATTCTTTGACTATCTATCCCTTGAAATATATTAGCAATATATCAATCAGCTAAACCTCCATTTTCCCCAGCCCTCATAGGTCACCCTGGGCATGTCCCTGGTAAGTATGTTTTTGTGAGACTGTTTCAGGGACCAGGTCATTTTTACTTTTCCCAGCCGTGATTAAGGCTGTGTCAGTACCTGGTATAATGTAGAATTTGTTTGAAAGTTAATGTATCTTGAGCACACATTGTGATTAATCACTGCAAGTACTAACACGATCTAGTCATAAGCCCTGCCCACCCAAACAGTTCTAAATTTAGTAGCTTCTTAGTAGGAAAAACAGATGCCAGAATTCCTAAGAACTGGAAACTGGTCAGTATTAATCCTTCCTTTGGTTGCTTTACCTACTTCCTATGCTTGCTTAAGTGTCCTCTGCCATCTCCCTCTTCACAGTAGGTGTTACATCTCACCCCGCCTGCCCCCCCTCCTCAGTAGCAGGATTGGTCTCTTGGATACATCTGTGGCATCTTTTTGGGGAACTTTCTCAACTGTACACACTTTAAACCTGAGTTTCCTGGGTACTCAGTTCTGGTCAGATGGGATGTCTGTCGCTCTTCCCTTTAAGTTAAATGTGCCATAGCTGGCCGGAAAGGAGGAATGTGGCCCCACTAGGAGAACTGATAGTTGTGCAGAGTGGAAACAGTGGCCCTAGAAGACAGAGGAAGCCTGCAGCACCTCCAGACCTAGGTCTCACTTTGGGGAGGCAGTCGGGCATGGGTTCTTGGCTGGCCATAGAGTTTATACTCCACAGACCTGACTCCTGTGCCCCCTGGCACCTGAAGATCCCACCAGACAGCATGCTTTGGAAGATGTACAAGCTGTAATTGAGCCATTTGAACTCAAATGTGGGCAGCAAAGGCCCCAGCCCCTGCCCTTCGTTAGTTGTTGGGGCAGTGTTTGTAGTACATAATGGTTTTCCGCCTTTGTAGCAATCCTTGGCATTACTGAACAGGAAGTCCCACCTTCCCAGCCAGGTCTCCCTTTAGAATGAATTTGTGGTAAGGTCAGCAGCACTGCCTGGGGGCAGGGACTGGAAGCAGAGAGGGTCTGGTCTCGAAGAGTGGAAGAGAGAGAGGGCGCTGAGCTGGTTGCCTAGGCTGCCCACCCTTCCTCCCTCGAATTTCCATTCAGTGCCTTGTGAGATAGCTCTGACCTCATTGGGTGAACTGTCCTTTCAGTCTCTAGCAGAGGGAAGGCCATAGCCTGAGTGGGGTGCCCTCTAGTGGAGGAGGGCGGGCCCTTAGTGGAGCTTGTCAGAAGCTACAGCCAGCAGTTGGTGTGTGCACCTGGGTGCGGTAGTCTGTGACAGGGTTTGAAGCAGGTGGGGCCAGAAGGGATCTAAGACTAAGTAAGTAGATGTGTACTCCATGTATGGCCACTTGAAGGAATGCTAAATGCAAGGACCAAGGTTTCATTGTAGGCTCTTTCTCAAAAGCCAGGGTGTCCTGTTGAATTTAAATAGCTTTGATTGGCAACTGTATTTACACCCCTTGTTTTCAGAACATGTCAGCTGAATAAAGTTGAGGTTTGTTTAGAAAACTTTAAAGAAGCACTTGGCATTCTTTGTCCTGACTACCCCTTTGTTCCTAGGCTAGAAACATTCATATACTCTGTTTCAGAGCTATAGGCTGGGTAGCTAGTTGTCTCAGAAGCAGCTGGAGAATGTGAAAGTATAGGCTCTTGGGACATCCCAGACCTGATTCAGAACAGTTCTTAAGGTTCCCGGTAATCTGCTGTATGTTTGTTGGAGCTGCAACCTCCTAGATAGCTGTTCTCTTGAAGCACATAGCATTGGGAAGAGTCTGGAACCAGTTCTGCATGTATGTGCAAAGAGCAAGACCTGGCAAGTTCCCAGTGAAGTCTTAGTGTAGCCTACCTCAGTCCAGAAGAGTTGAGGCCTTAGAAACAGCTAGGGGCTGGGCTGTCATCTGATGCCAGAGTACTAGCCTGGCATTCACACTGCACTGTGTTCCATCAGCAGTGCAGGTCCCATAATAAAAGCAAGGACATAGGGCCTGGGGTGAGGGCTCAGCAGTTAGAGCACTGGTTGCTCTCCCAAGGGGCCTGGGTTTGATTCCCAGCACCATGTGGTCACTCACAGCCATATTAACTATGGTTCCAGAAAATCCAGTGCCCTCTTCTGACTTAGGAAAGTCCAAGGCACACACATGGGCTGTGCACAGAAATATACACAGGCAAAACACCATATATGTAAAAGGAAATGTAAAAATAAAATTAGGACTGTAAACATGAAGGCAGAGGCATGTCATATCAGGAAAACTTAAACACAGGTCATAAAACCCTGCTGACATAATCCTGGGAGTCCCTTCTGTAACTCACAACAGGAGAGGAGCGTGTTGCTGGCTGAACAGGACGGGATGTCACCTGTCCTCAGGCCAAGACCAGACCCTTAGTACTGCCAGCCTCTCCATAGCCATTTGTGTAGGAGAGAAAGAGTCTTCCCAACCCTCTGAGTTAGATACTGGGATATGCCTTCTGTGCAGACAGTGAGCTAAGTCGTAACAGCAGCTCCGTTTGTGGCTATAGTGCCGGCTCCATCAACCTGCCTCTTCCATCCCTGAAGATGCACTGCCAGGAACGACGGGCAACAAGGCAACCTGCAGGCTGCACAGGTCTCCCGGTGCTGGAAGGTACCATACCCACATCTTGCCACTAGAGGGTGACATATCTCATGGCTGGTCTCAGAGGCTCTGCTTGATGTTGGTTCCCTTTAGGTGAAAGTTTCTTGACAGTGCAGTAACCCTGGGCTGCTTTAGAACTCTAGAAGTCTGGCAAAAGATGACCAGGGAAACCCTAGCAGTTTTCGGGACTCTATCCCTCCCCCCAGCAATTCTGCCACAAACAGTCATGGAGAACATTTCTCCTGTCTGCTCTTTTGCCTCACATGGCACAGGAGAGGAAGAGGTTTGAGGATCCGGTAGGGCCTTGCCCCCTCCAGTGCAGCAGAACACGCATTGCAACACACCTCTGCATCTCATCCATGCATTCTAGTCCATGTGGAAGCATTGTACTTTGACTAGTGTGTCAGTGTGGATGCAGAGTGGACATTGTGCATTGCCCAGTTGGCTATCGTGTGCAGATAGAACCTCAGCTGTAGACAGGAATGCCAGTCCGAGACTCGATGGCCCCCATGGACGTCACCCTTTCCCCCATTGGTTCTACTACATCAGACCATCAGGAAGGGCCTAAAATGGTCCTTGGCCAGTGGTGGTCTTCACTGGCGGATGGCACTGTCTCCTGAGTAGAGTACCGCAGTGGGGAGGCCAGCCCTTCCCTGTTTGTCAGTACGCTTTTTAGCCTTCCCCCACGACACACCTGGCTCATGGCTCCATGTTTCCTGCCTACTGGGCGTCAAGACACACGGTGTCTGTTGTTATATGGAGAATGGTAATTATTCCTTACTTCAGAGAGGTCATTGGCACATAGTAGGCAGTCATGTGGTCACAAGCTATCATGTCAGTGGCCTGCAGGAGGCGCCTCAGCCCAGCCTAGTCCAGACCGTACAAGTTCAGAGCTCAACGCTCAGCAACGCTGCTGTGGTCATACCCAGAAGCCGAAAGAGTTCATGGCTACTTCTGCTGTGGCGCACATGCTCACAGGGAGGGCCTCGGCAGCAGTGGGGAAAGTGAAGGGCGGGAAGGCATGGGCCACAAGACGGGAAAAGGACGTGTCAGCCAGGCTGGAGAGAAGTCAGGAAACCGACTAGCACTGGGTTTTAAAATAGAACGGTCTGCAGGAGCAGCCGTCCCAGTCCAGTAAACAGTGGCAGGCGGTGATGACCAGTGCAGGGTGCCCGAGTGAGGGGGCCGGCCACGCGAGGGGCTGCTCTGGCTCAGCCATTCCAGTGGTGGTGTCCTAGAGCCCCTCCTTCCAGCCACCAGTGGCAACCACTGAACTGTTGCTAAGGCTACTGTAGTCCAGAGAGGGAGTGGAGAGGGGACCACAGTGACATCAAGCTCAGTTCTTGTCACTAAAGAAGTGGTGCTTCTCAGTCTTGGCCACTTCCTGGGCAGTTTTTTTTTTGTTGTTGTTTTTTTTTTTGTTTTGTTGTTGTTGTTGTTGTTGTTGTTGTTTGTTTGTTTCGTTTTTTTTTTTTTTTTTTTAAGTTTAGGGGTCAGTCCCAAGAGGCTGAGTTACCCAGTGTGGGGCAGAGCCTGGGTTCTTTTAGAATTTCTCAAGGGCTCTCCTGGTAAGGCTCCCAGTGCCTTCCAAGTGTGGTGCACTATTAGTCCCATCTCGCTTCAGAGATTAGCCCTATTCCTCTAAAGCAGCCAGAGGACAAGGCAACACCGAGCCCCTACAACTGAGGGACTTAGCTCTCAACAGCTGTCTCAGTGGGGACATTTACTAGGACGGGCTTTTCCAGAGATAGGGAGATGATAGGCAGTAACTGGGGCTTGGAGGAGAGGAAGAGCAGAGGGGCTGAGAGGGACAGGGTGACTGTGGTGTTAATAAGCTCTAACTAGCCTTTGGCTGCAAGAGGCAGGGACACAGCTGCTGGGAGGGTTGACACCCGTCAGCGGCCCATCACTGCATGGCTGACAGCTGCCTGGCACCCAAGAAGAGCTGCTTGCCCTTAAGAGGCAGAGAAGCCCAAGGCAGAGCTGAATGCATGGTGAGTGTGAACTCCTCAGAGATACAGGCGTGGGCTGTGCAGGAAGAAACTGATTCCTCTCATCACCAACCTGGCAACAGGTGCCATGCGGGCGGAGCACACCCTGTAGCCTTTCCACACTTCGGTTTAAAGCAGTTTCTGTGTCCGGGACATGTTGACACAAGTAGGGAGGCAAGGAGTAGTAGATACCTCTGTGGGAGGGCAGAGCAACCTCAGCCGAGGAACCTCTGCGGATGTGAATTTGGGAATATAAAGTCTTAGAGCTGAAGCCGCAGTCTCCTGGAGCTGGTCAGGTCTCCTGGAGCTGGTCAGTTTCTGTTGCTATAAGCAGAGCGTGCAATTTAAGACAAGAAACCATTTCTTTTTCCACTTGTGGCAGAAGGCAGCCTTTTCCCACCATCTGGGGACTCCAGAAGACCCTCTTCTGGCCACCCCAAAAGCTGAATTCCAGAACAAGAGCTGTAGCCGTCTCTTTGGATAAGAAGACACTGGAATAAAAGTATTAAGGTCATTCTTACTTGCACTTGGTTAAAGTCAGGGATGCCCAGGAAACTCAGTGAAGGAGAAAAGGGAGACAAGGCTGGGAGGAGATGCAGATGCAGGTACCATGTCATTCTGGAACCCAAAAAGGTAGGGAAGGGCCTCAGTCTTTCCTGAATTTCAAGCTCTCAGGAGCTACACTACTCAGGAAGGCGTGTACTTTGGCTCTACAAGTCTCCTCAGGAACACCCAGTAGCCTGGTCTCCCCAGCTCCAACCTAGTGACGTCACCACCATTCCCAACCTTGGGTTTCATCCGTTGAGTCTGTTTCCCCGTCTCTATAATGGTGTAATAACAACACTCCCCAGGGATGGCGCACACGCCTGCATTCGAGAGCCGTCAATGAAAGTGATTGTTTTTGAAGATCAAGTCGTCCCTTTATTGTGGGAGCTTGAGCAAGCCACATCCTCTGTCCTGTGATTCTCTTCTCTTACCTCAATGGGATCAGACTGGGGTGTCTGCAGCCAAGGCTCAGGCTTGGACAGCCCCACAAACTTTCCTATTGTTAGTCAGCCTTCCGTAAGCTGGCGTTGGACAAGCTGCAGTCAGGTACCCTCTTTATTGTTTTTGGCCCCCACTCGTCCTCCGCTCCTTCATGCGGGGTTGCTAATGATGGCATACAGCACAGAGAACACAAACATTTGTGATGCAGGGGCATCGAGGTGGCTCAGGCAATGCATGTTCTATCCTAACCTGGTGAGCCACGTTCAAACCCATAAAGGTAGAAGGGGAAAACCAACTCCACAAATCTGTCCTCTGACACGCATGCTCCAGTGTGTGCACGTGTACATATGCAGCAGGAATGATTGAGTGTGTGTGTGTGTGTGTGTGTGTGGTCAGTACTGAAAATCCCAACTCAAGCAGCTAGAGCAGTCGGAACTTGAGGATCTTGGAAAGCTTATGGGGTAGGTCTCTTTAGGACCCAGTAATGTCACGGAGGCAGGTATGGGCTACCTTGGGTTCCCTGTGAGCCATGGATCTCTGGAGGGAGAATTGGGTTCTGTAAGCCATGGAACTCTGTGGAGAGAGAATGAAGGGAAGATGAGCCGGGATGGAAAGGCCAGACGGGGATCATCACCTGCTGTGTGAGTCCCTTTTCTCCTTGCTGGGACAAGGTACTTGATGAAGCAACCCATGGAGAAGAGAAGCTTGTTTTGGTTCCCAGGGAGTTCATAGTTTAGTCCATCGTGGTGGGAAGGCATGGCCGCAGGGAGGGAAGCCATGAAGCTGGTAAACTGTGGTGCACAACTCCCTTTCTCCCTTTCATTCAGTCTCTTCGGGGACTGGTACCAGCGACAGTCAGGTTCCGCCTCTCTGCAAACACCGTATCAGACATACTCAGGGCTTCGTCCCCTAGGTGTTCATCTTGACAGTCAAGATTAATCCGATTCGCTAGACGAGCCATTCGCGTCATGACTACTAGAAGCACCCACTGGGTGCTGGCTCCAGGGCTTGGATTCTGAGTGCGAGCGGGGGTAAAACCACTGCAAGCTTGCATGGTCCAGTTGCTAAGGAACAGACATGGTTAGTATAGCATGTCACTGTTCTATGACATCTGGAGCCTCAGCTGGACGAAACCAGAGCTACAGAGGAAAGTCCTAGGATGCTCACCACGCGAGTAGTGCTTGCATCAGCTGAGCCCTGCGCTGGAGCTGCCAAGCCCACACAAGCACACTCGTGCATGTGACCAGGGCTTCCTCATGGCCATGTGCCCAGGATCCAAGAGAGGACACCCAAAGGCCAGAGCTAGGCAGGGTCTGGACGTCTCATGATCAGGCCTTACAATTTGTAGACTATCACTGCCGTACCCGCCCCACAACAGCAGTCAAGCTCTCAGCCACCGCTTTCTCATTAGGAAGAGCAGGATGGCATTGGATGGCACACCGTGACAGCTGTCTCTGGAGACTCCGGTAGGCTTCACTCCCCTGAATCAGGCCTCCGTACATACGCAGTTTACAGTGGTCCAGCTCACAAGCTTCCTCGCCCCAGCTATAAGATACTTGTATCTTATGCACATTAGTCATTGGCCTGCATGTATGTCTGGTGAGGGTGTCAGATTCCCTTTGAATAGGTTTGACGGTGTGAGCTGCCTGTGGTTGCTGGGGATTGAGCTTGGGTCCTCTGCAAGAGCAGCCAGTGCTCTTAACCACTGAGCAATCTCTCTAGTCCCTAGATATGTCTCTTAAAAACTGAAAGAAGATTGTGTATGGGGTGGGGAGTGAGAGGGGAAGGGGAGGGGAAGGAGGAAGAGGGTGAGAGAGAGAGGTGTGTGCAGATGCCGTTGGAAGCCTGAGAAGGCTGTCCGCTCTCCTGGTGCTGGACTTATATGTAGTTATGGCCACTCTGCAGCTGCTGGGAACGCACTCAGGGCAGAAGGGACCCTAAACCCGTGGGCTGTCTCCTCAGCCCCTCACTTTCTTACTCCAGGAGCTTGAGGTCCTAGTTTTTAGTTGTTGCCTTTTCAATATCTCCGAGGGTCCACAGGAGCTGGCACCCACTCACCCACCCCCACGCGTCTCTTTCC
The DNA here is from genome assembly GCF_947179515.1 of Apodemus sylvaticus. Classification (NCBI taxonomy): domain Eukaryota; kingdom Metazoa; phylum Chordata; class Mammalia; order Rodentia; family Muridae; genus Apodemus; species Apodemus sylvaticus. The sequence goes on from NC_067481.1 coordinate 19,310,220, forward strand.
TAACCGTGACCCCCTTGCAGGATGTTTGGATCGTTTCCTTCCTCCTGGACCACAGCCCGTGTTTCCTGCTGCTCTGTGCAGGGTGGGTGGGGGCCACTGCGTGGGGAAATGCTGAGGGTGAGTGAGCAACAAGGCCAGGGGAGGGGAGAGGGGAAGAGGAGGGAGGGGAGGGAGGAGAGAGGAAAGGGGAGGGAAGGGAGGGAGAGGAGAGGAAAGGGGAGGGGAGGGGAGGGAGGGGAGGAAAGAGATGGGGACAGGAGGGGAGAGGAGGAGAGAGGAAGGGAGGAGAGGGAGAGGGGAGAGGAGAGGGGAGAGGAGAGGGGGAGGGGAGACTGAAGGAGGAGAGGCAGCACAGGGAATGGAAACTGCTAAGCCTGTGCTCAGTCCCAGAGTCAAAAGCCTGGGCTGCAAATTGCTTTTTCCTTTCACCGTCTGTCCCAGGGAGAGGCCCAATTAAAATAACACCTATTGAAAACGGAATCGTAATCGCAACAGGCTGCTTATTAGGCCCATCTCCACAGGCAATAAGGGGTAGCTGTGAGCCTGAGGAACCTTACCATGTGAGACGCACCCCCCACCCCCGCAGCTTTGCTTTTTTGTTTTGTTTTTTTATTTTTTTGTCTTTTGGATTTGGTTTTTTCGAGACTGAGTTTCTCTGTATAGCCCTGGCTGTCCTGGAACTCACTCTGTAGACCAAGCTGGACTCAAACTCAGAAATCCGCCTGCCTCTGCCTCCCAAGTGCTGGGATTAAAGGTGTGCGCCACCACCGCCCGGCTCCCCCCAGCTTTGCGAAGAGGAGCAGAAAGGGACTGCCCCAGCACCTGGCCGGAAGAGAGCCCAGACCCTGATGCTCCGAGGGTACCTGTGCAGGCGTGGGATACTTTTGTGGGCTTAGACGTGAGGCTTCGTGAGACCCAAAGCATCCAGTTCTAAGTCTAAGGACGGGATCAGTGTAATTGAAAGGAAATTTGTGGAGGAAAGCCACCCAGCCCACTAGGGTGACAGAGCTGGACGCAGAGAGAAGGCTACATATTTGGCATTTACAGCTCCTGCCACTTTATCCTTGAGCCTCGGACGTCCCATCCTAGCCTTGGCCTGGGACCTGGTCCTAGCCACAGTTCCCGCACACTGGCCCTGGGCCGTAGTCCTGCTCAGCACAACTAACTAAGGGAAGTAGGGGCCATGGCAAAGATTTTTTTTCTGGTTTCAAAGCATCTCTCCAGACCCCCCAGGAACTGGTCTAAGTTCTCACTCACATGGCCAGACTGGGGTGTCCCTAGGAGGCAGGCAGGGATGGACACAATCCCTAAGCTGGCCAGCACAGTGGGTTCTGGAGGTGCCTGCTGGCCACCCACAGAGAAGCTTAGTAGTGGGTGGTTTTCTCTCCACTGGGCCATGTCTCATCTACCCAGAGTTGGTTTCCATGACAACAACAAGCTCCTTACCCATCCTGTTCATCCTTAAACGATTCCCACCCCAGCTGTCTGAGCCTGGGCTCCTGGCCCAGCTGCCTGCCGTACCAGCCCACAGCTCCAGAGCCCAGGGTTAGCAGTGACCTGTCAAACCGCCAGTGAGAGCCTCCCGGGAGGTGCCTGGTAACTGGCCAGCCTTTGAAACTGTCCACATGATTGCTTCTTAATTGGATTAGGAACGCACTCCCAGGGGTTCTCTGCCCTCCATGTTGCAGCCAAGTCTCTCCTGTCTTCTGGATCTCAGCATTGAGATCTTCCCTGTCCTCTGCTCAGTGTCCTCAGCCGTCAGAGTGCTGCTAACCAGGGTTACTGCAGAGCCAGTTACACACCCAATGGGAAAAGAAAGGCTCTGGTAACCTTCCAAGATGAGACATAGCCCCCGTTTAGGGCCTGTTTAGGGGCCACCACCCCTCTCTTGAGCCTCAGGTAACCCCATTCCTGGTTTCTGCACATGGCTTCTGCCCCTCTGCCCCCCTCTCTACACAGTACTCCTTCACAACCCAGCTCCAAATTCCCTCCCACCACAAGTCTTCCTGTCTAAATAATTTCCCCCTGTCTTCTCACAGTGCCTATATTTAGTCCCCGGAACATGACTTGCCTTATGGTATATTGTGCCAGGGAGGAGCGGGGGGAGATCCCTGAAGCTATTTATTTTTCTCAAGTTATTTTTTTAGTATGTTTTCTTTCTCTGTTGAAAAATTCTTCTAGTGAGCATATGTTGTTTACCTGCCCAGCATACAAGTCCTGATCCCCTTCTGCAGGTAACATCTCTTTCTTATGGAAATTCTATTCCATAGGCCAGCTAAAGTCGCTGCCTCCTCCTCCAGTGGAAAGAGTCTGGCCAAGTAATTGACAGATCATAAATGTTGATTTAAAGATGACCACATGACCAGGTAGAGCCAAACAGAATTTCCTCTGGTATTCTTGTGGACACAGCCAGCTCTCTGACAGTTGTCAATTCCCGCCCCCCTCCCCCAGTACTTACTTAACAGAAACAGTTGGAGATGTTTGCAGCTAGGAATCGTCGTGTCCCTTAGTTCTGGTCAGTAAGACAGGGACAGAAGTTGCTGGGGAAGACACCTAGGAACAGACTCAACTGGCATGGCCTTTCCACCCCAACCGTAACAGATGCCTCTCAGGTCCATGACACCGCAGACCGAGTGGTTTCAGTGCAGTCAAGTAAGAGGCTGCCTGGCAGTGAATTCAGGGTCGTGCTGGAGCTGAGGGGAGACGGTGTGCATGATACCACGGAACACCCAGACGTCCAGCCACGCCAGAAGCTCGGGCTGTGCCAGGGTGGAGAGATGGCATTTCCTGTCCCTGCCTCAGCCGGCCTGCACCGGGTTTCTTTCTCTTAGTGAAAGAGGCTTGAATGGAAACCTCCACAAGACCCAAATCCTGTGCAATAAGATTCCAGTCCGTACAATAAAATGCTAAGGGCAGGGAGGAGAGGCCATACATTGTTCTTCACGTGACCAGATTCATCGTAAAGGCCAGGTGACAGCTCGAAAGACTTTTTTACATACAGACTAGGTCAATTAAAGACCAGACTTGTTAGTTATCTGAGTAGTCTCAGACCACAGACATCTCTGAAACAGTGCACGGGCCAGCCTTGTCTTTACCAAACCCTTCATCATTCACATGGAATGCTGCATGGGAATCTGCACTGTCACGCCTGACTCCACCATCCTGTCTTTGGGATTGCTTTGCGCTGATGTTTCTCCTGGGATGCTGACCTAGCCCGGGGCCTTACACATCCTAGGCAGCTGCTCCTCCACTGAGCTATCTCCCCAGGGGCGCCTTACTCTCCTTCAGAGTTCAACCCAGCTGTACCCAGTTCCATGAATCAACTGATCACCGTGCGCATCTTCTCCCCAAGTCCCACCCCACCAGTGAGTGCAGACCCCTCTAGACTGGAGTATCTGGGGTGTCTTTACTTCAGGGTGGCCCTGTTAGATTGGGGTCCAGATGCTGCTTCTGCTCACATCAGACTAGACTGTCTCTGTCTCAGTGGCAAGATAAGACAATATGGAGTCTGAACTACAAGTCTGCAGTGATTGGGATGGGGGGGGGAAGAGAAAGCGTGAGAAGTTAGCATAAAGGACCATATTCTCCTTCAGAGTAAGATGGTCAACAGCCCATAAGGACTATTTGTAAGTCAGAATTCATGATCCAATGATAATAGCACAATATTCAAACTCATGCCCTGTCCCCTCCTAGCCAGCAATATGTGCAAAGATTTCCACTCTGCATATGGCCAGGATTCCTTTTAAAAATTACATTTTTTTTTGTTTTTTTTACATTTTCATTGAGAGAGAAAGAGAGTGCGTGCGTGTGAGACAGACAGACAGACAGACAGACAGACAGACAGACAGACATGTGGGTCCCAGAGATTGAACTCAGGTCATCAGCCTTGAAAGTTGGGACCTTTGCCTACTGAGCCATCTTTCCAGCCCCCAGGATTCTGCTTATAGGACTTTCCTCTGTCTCTTATTTGTGACTGTTGTGTGACAATGGATCCCTCCACTGGGAAGCTTGTCAGACCCCAATAGACATATGAGAGGAGGCCCTTGTGTGTTTGTGGCCTATGGCCTCTGTTGGATGGGAATACCCTATATAGTTCATAAGCTACTAGGAGAAGGGTGCACCTTGTTTCTGGCCCCTGATCCTTTCCAGAAGACTGAAATCTTTTCCAACAGCAGCTACACCGTGAGTGCTGTTGAGAAAGAATGCTAACAGGACGTCTTCCAGAAGGTGAGGAGTTTTCACAGAGCTAAGGAAAGCCCTATAGGAAGGAAGGATAGCCTGCATGTAGGCAGGAAGTGTGAGGAGGGGCAGGGTGTCCATCAGGTGTGAGTGTGTGGGGCTGTTCTGAACCACCAAGAACAAAAAGCAAACGGAGTAAGGACTGAGCCCCGGAGGGTGCGGGGGCTGCCTATGTAGGGGAGAGGGGCAACTGTTTGACTACAGCTGGAATCTGTATTTAGTAGAATAATCAATGGGAAGATGGGCCAGAGCTTGGACAGGAGAGAGACGTGATCAAGACAGTGCTAATGATCCAGACATCTGCACGCGGGAGGAAGACCGTGAAGGGACACAGCCGAGCTGCTCCTCAGGACAGCACAACCTATGCAAACAGGAGGCTTCGGGCTTCAACTGAATTTTTACACAGGCTTTGTGGCCAGTAGGCTGGGCGGGGGTTGAGGCTGATCCTCTACAAGCCAGTTGTGCGGAAGGTCTTTTCCTCTGGGGTGCTCCACAGAGAGTAGGGACTACAAGTTACCCCAAAACTCTTTCTATGTCAGTAACCAATCAAGGAGCTCAGAAGAGATAAGAGTTGGGGGTGGGGCAGGATGCCCACAGCTTTGGTTCAGCCCCCTGGAGAATGAGGAGATTCATGAAGCAGCTGCCACATTTCCCAGGCATCCTTATCCCATACTAAATAAGGAGAGAGATGGGACACATTTGTACAATAATTCAAGACTAGATTTCCATAGCAACAATTACCCAAAACTCCACTCCTGACAGTCGCAACAGCAGGAGCTAGCAGAGAAGACTATGGGGGTGGAGATGCGTGTGGGGGGCACAGAGAATGGCTTCCTTTTATCCTTAAATGGAAGAAAGGCTGGGCAGGTGGCAGGAACCAAGTCATCCCAGAGCCAGCTTAAGCCAAACAAGTTAGGGTTAGCAAAGGATGAGCAACGGGGAGGCCCACACGAGGAACACTCCAGGAACACGTGGACTAGTACAGGGAGTCACCCCTCTCATGGTCCGCTTGGTGTATGAGAGTTCTCCCGGGCCTCTGGAGGTGCTGGGGTGGGCTGAGGAAGGACCTTAAAGACCTTGGCTAACGAGTCTGCTTGAAAACCGCACTAAAGGCTCACATTTGCTGGGATGGGAAGAACTGAGTTCTAGCCAGCTCTGTTCCATCTCCAACACTCCCTGTATGACCTCCTTAGTTTGCCTCACAGTTAGGCGTGTGACCTACTTCCAAGATTTGTTACAAAGTTGGGTGAACATCAAGAGATAGGAAATATCTTTTTGCTTGTTTATTTGGTTGGTTGGTTTTGGTTTGTACTAAAAGTAGATTTCAGTGCAGACACAAGGTGTCTGTACAACCAAACTGAAGCAGCTAGACAGGATGAACCACACCCAAGGCTGTCTTCACCAGGGAGATGCAGGTGGGCAAGAATCAGTGTAAGGAATGTGGCGGGAACCTCAACTGTGGTCAGAGAGGAACCAGGGAGACAGGGCCAGGTGGAGGGGGGTGGCTCAGTGACTGAAGTGGCATCTGCCTCCTACCGGCAGACAGATGGTTAGCCTGGCAGTGTAAGCTCGTACGCAGGCGGTTATTTGCAACCTCTGATGTTTATTTTAGTTTTAAAAAGAAGTTTGGCTCCAGATGGAAAAGCATTCTGTTTTCCTTTCAGAATGCTGTAAGTGTAGCCCTCGCTGGACCGTACACACACCTTCTCCTGGTTCTCTTTGCCTGGTAGTGCATGGGGCCACTGGCTGTTCGTCTGATGCTGAAGTTCAGTTTGCTTTAGTGTCTCTAGGGAAAGGAGGGGAGCTTTGTTTGTTTAAATTTGGGGCACAAAGAGGAAAAAAAGCAAGTTGACTCTTTCAGAAGCAAGGAAAATGCTCCACTTTGTCTTACCAGCAGTTGGAAGATTTTTTGAAAGGAAACCACGCTCAGATTCTTACAAATACTCTGTCTCATCCATGCAACTGTGCTTCACTGTACGAAGCACCCAGGATGGTCCACACTGAGCCCTCTGGCCAGCAATACCATACACTGACTTACGGCGAGAAGGAGCTAAGTCAGAAGTATGTCTTAGCACGTGTCCTATGCCGGGCTCTTTCTCTCACTATACTTCTCTCCAACTCAAAACACTCCTCTCTTTTTGTCTCCTTCCCATCTCCATGACCTTTCTTCCCACTCTCACAGCTGACCTACTTCCTCTTCTGAGTAGGACGAGAAAGGTGTGAGGGAGAGGCCATCAGAGGAAAGGAGGCTGAGCCCTTAGAAAGACTTCTCGGGTGGGCTTCAGAATGGCTGCCACAGGTCAGGTCCACCTTCAACAGAAGGATAGAGAAATCCAGATAGATTATGAGACCTAGAAGTGGTCAGCCTCTCAGGACTGATTCCTCACACTGACCAAACTCAATGATGGACAATCAGAAACACATCTTCCAAAATCATATGTAGGCAGAAAGACCCATGTCCAGAGATTGGAGAGATGACACAATGGGTAAAAAAACACTTGCTTGGAAAACCTGATGACCTGATTTGATCCCCAGAATGCATATTCTAAAAAAAAAAAAATAAAGCCATATGTAATTGTGTGCATTGGTAACTCTGGCCCTTCTATAGTGATATGAGAGACGGAGAGAGAAGACTCACCCAGAAAGCCCAGGCAAGTGAGCCAGGGTATCCAGTACAGCAGAGCCAATAAGAGAAAGCCTGCCCCAACAGGGTACAAGGAGAGAACTGACCCCAGAAAGCTAGCCTCAGATTTCCACATGTATCATGGTGCGCACGTGCCCCCCTCCTCCTGCCTCTACTGCTACTGCTACTGTTACTAATGGCCTGAATCCAAAGGTCTCTCATGGCTCAGTGATGTGAGGGAAGGCATCTCAACTTTAGAAAGGAGCGAAATCAACACCTGCAAAGATGTGTAACACTACCACTCACTAGAAAGACATGTGTTCAGTCCACAGTGTGGGTACCACACACACACACACACACACACACACACAACGAGAATGAGCTCAGGTGATATCAGGAACGAAGAGGGTATGCAGTGACCCGACAGCCATCGCTGCGGGTGAAAATGTGAATTCGTTAATTAGTCGCTGTGGAAATGGCCTGCAGTATTCCATATAGTTAAGCTTATGCTTCATTTGTGACCCAGAAACCTCACCTTTAGGTCTTTGCCCAAGAGAAATGAAAACTTTGATTCATGCACATATGCATATCTGTACATGAATATTTATGTTGGATTTATTCATAGTCACCCAAAACTGAATACAACCCAAATATACCTCAACCATAGACAAAAATAAGAGATCAAATTTTAGAACTTAGGCTATGGGTCAGCATGGTCATGTACCCATACTTCCATCACTTGAGTAGCCTGGGCAACATAACAGACCGAATCTCAGCCAAACCAAACCAAATCTGTGGTTTAATAACATATCTGATGGGGGCAGTACCCATTTTGCAATGAAAAGAAATGAGTTACTGACAGATGAAATAACACTGGGTGCATTAAACTACAAGCGAGAAACAAGAATGATTTGAATGATCCTATTTATTTGACATCCAGAAAAGGCAAACCACAGGGTCAGAGAATAGGCAAGTGGTCATCAGAAGTCAAGGAGAAGAATAAAAGACAAAGAGGCCGCACCAGGAGGTCTTTCCAGGTACTCTATCTGTCAAGATTCATAATGCCACACACCCTGTCCTAGGTAGAGTTACTATTGCTGTGATAAAATACCAGGACCAAAAGCAAGTCAAAGAGAAAAGGGTTTATTTGGCTTACGACTTCACATCATTGTTCATTATTGAAGGAAATCAGGACAGAAACCCACATGGGGCAGGAACCTGGAGGCAGGAGCTGGTGCAGAGGCCACAGAGGTTTGCTGCTTACTGGCTTGCTCCCCATGGCTTGCTCAGCCTACTTTCTTATAGGACCCAGAGTCACCAGCCCAGGGTTGGCATCACCCACAGTGGGCTGAGCTCTCTCCGTCAATCAGTATTTAAAAGAATGCCTTACAGGCTTGCCTATAGCCTGATCTTATGGAAGCATTTTTTGATGGAAGTTACCTCCTTTCAGATGACTCTAGCTTGTGTCAAGTTGACATAAAACTAGCTAGCAAACAGCCCGAAAGTTAATTTCACAGTAAATCTAAAATAGGACTCAAAAGATATATTCATAGTGAATACTTTGGAGACAGGTTTATTTTAAAGCTAGGGATTAAATGGGACAAAAATAACATGATATCCAGACATAGTGATGAGCATCTGTAACCCCAGCATTCAGGACGCTGACAAAGGAAGATGACAAGTCGGAGGTTAGCCTGGGGTACATAGTTTACAACCATGCCTGAAAAACAAAACAAAACAATAATAAACTCAATTTTATCTATGGAAGAGGTAATTGGAATATGAATATTTTATCAAGGTCATCTGAGCTATATTGTAAATTTGAGGCCATCCTGTATTATGTGAGCCCTTGCTTCTAAGTAAATATGTCTATTATATGTAATATAGATATAATTTATATGATGAAGGTAGATGCTAATTTCACTTTTCCAACAATGAAGCTGTCAAAACTTTAAGGGTGAGCTGGGTGGTGCTGGCGCATGCCTGTAATCCCAGCACTCTGGGAGGCAGAAGCAGGCAGATTTCTGAGTTCGAGGCCAGCCTGGTCTACAGAGTGAGTTCCAGGACAGCCAGGGCTATACAGAGAAAACTTGTCTTGAAAAAACCAAATCCAAAAAAATCAAAAACCCCCAAAACACCCCCCAAAAAACAAGAAACAAAACAACAACAACAACAAAAAAAAACTTTTAGTGTAACTGCTAAAAGAATCAAGATAAAGTGTTTAATTTCTAAGCCAATAGAGGGCATGAGAAAAAGAATAAAAGCAAATAAAATGAGTTGTTGTTTTTTTAAAAAAAAGTTTACCATATTAAATGAATATATATATGTATATATATATATATATATATATATATATATATATATAATATCACAATTAAGAAAAGTCTATGAAACACACAAATAAAAAGATGATGTGTTAATAACATCCAGCTACGAGCTATGTGCCAAAATGGAAAACGGGAAGTTTGCAAGGAGACTGAATGGGCAGAAGAGAATATACACAACAAAAAGCAGAGCTGGTCTAGAAGAGTTGACACAGCATGGGAAAGTGCAACTTGCATTCAGTGCCTGCAATACACAAAGCCCCCCTGCAGGATGGTGACGGGGAAGGAGCAGTTGGACTAGCCTAGCGTGATAGCTGGAGTGGATCTCACATGAAAGTCAGCAAATCCAAACTTCTTGATGTGAGTGGGGTGGTGCCCGTCAGTGCATCTGTATGTTTCTGCACGTGGAAGCCAGAGGCTGGCATCATGCCTTCACTGATGACTCTCTGATCTCCAAGGCAGGGTCTCTAGCTTGGATCCAGAACCTTTTGGCTCTGACAATCTAGCTAGACAGCTTGCCCCTGGGATCCATTTCTGCTTCCCAAGAATTGGGATGGCAAGTGGGTCACCATACCTCTGCCCCTGGCTTCTGTGTGGGTGCCGAAGAGCCCAGCTATGGTCCTTATGCATGCACAGCAAATATCTTATCCATTGAGCTGTGTCTCCAACCTCCAAAGTTATTTCTAAAACTGGGATAAGGAAATAGACCCTCCCTTAAATTCCAGTAACAAGAATATTTATTAATCTACATAAGAGTTGGTTTCCAACGACACCCCATAATAAGCCATGCTTCCAGGTCCTCATGTCCTGTGCCACCTCCTCCCACATTGGATCTGGACTCAACTAGTGACTTATTTGTAATGCATAAGCTATGTTGGAGGAGGAAAGATGCCAGCTGTGTGCCAATTCTGAAGGTCCAGAAACTTCTGCTTTTGGTGAAGAAATCTGCTCAGTCTTAAAGTCAGCTCTCCTCCTGTGAAGAGGAGAGGGCAATGTCATGGGACTGAGGAGGAGAGAGCCCCATCACCCCTGCCAAGCGCTCCCTCCTATCTTTCCCACTAATATGCCAGACACACACTGCAGTCAGTATGTCACCTCCGGATGCCTCAGTAACAGCCGACATCTGCTGCACCAGAAGCGCCCACCCAAGTCCATCTGAATCATCAATTTGAAGCTTAGGGGGAAGTTTGTAGCCCAGCTAAAGCTAACCAAACAGTTACTTTCAATGTTGCCAGACCCTGGGCTTGCTAAACATTTCCCCCCTCTCCCGCCCCCGCTTTAATCTTCCAACCACTTAAACCACAGTTAAAGTATGTGTAACTGATTTCAATTTTCCAAATGAGGACTCAGGAAGAATGTGATTTCAGGATGGAAGCTGGGCCTGAGACAAAGTTTTCTGAAGTGTGGGCTCCACTCCCGCCCGTTGCATTGTGTGGGCAGGTAGGGACAGTAAGAGGTGAAAACGTGTGATGTCCCAGGCAAATTCCTACGCCCTCCGGTAGGAGCTTCTCTCCAGTGTTCCCTCTGTTTCTTTCTTTTTCATCTCGTGTTCTGGAGGAGGAAGTAGACTGTGGAGAGATGGTCAGGTAATTAGGTGGGGACATAGATGGGCTGCTGTGAGTTTGGCATGTTTCATAGCAAGTGGCAATCAGCGCTCAGCTGTGGCTTGAGGACACGCAGATGCTGCATCTGGGCACAGCGTGTCTTTTAGTGGAAGTGAGCATGTGTCCCTGATGTGGGAGTATGTCTTTGGGGGGGGGTTCGAGACAGGGTTTCTCTGTGTAGCCCTGGCTCTCCTGGAACTCACTCTATAGACCAGGCTGGCCTCGAACTCAGAAATCCATCTGCCTCTGCCTCCCAAGTGCTGGGATTAAAGATGTGTGCCACCACCGCCTGGCCGGGGAGTGTGTCTTGATCTCTGTCTGCTGTTATCAGTGGGAAAGCTGAGCTTTGTGCAGAGGAGGACTGAGTTTTGGGGAGTCCGCCTCTCCCCAAAGCTCAGGCAAGTTTTGGACTCTTAATCAAGTCTCACAGATAAGGGTGAGGGTGGGGGGCATGGCTCCTAACTGCTCCTGATAGAGAGATTGTCAAGCTAGGATACATCACCAGATCCCTCCTCTAGGGTTCTCTGAATAGCCATGCTTCTGGTTGAGATGTTCTGAGCCCAGCAGGACTGGTGCTAAGATCACTACATTGAGAACCGGCCGGCATGTGGGGTTTCAGTACCACGGACAGCTCAGCAGTCGGGCAATCTAGTAGGCAAGACATGGGGGAGGCTGAGTCCTCTGCAGGCGAGCAGACCTTTGGAAGAACACAAGAGTCTATGTCTGGCCTCATCGTTTTGCATGAAAGGAAACTCAGGAAAGGAGAGAAACAATTTGTCCAATGCCACACACCAAGTCAACAGACAGTCTACTCCCTCTCACCCTGGCACTGACCAGAGCTTGAATCGGTTTCCCAGATAAAAATCTCATGCTCTTGGGAGTGATCAGGAGAAACAGGAAATAAGAAGAGAGAGAGAGAGAGAGAGAGAGAGAGAGAGAGAGAGAGACAGAGACAGAGACAGAGACAGAGAGACAGAGAGAGAGACAGAGACAGAGAGAGACAGAGAGAGAGACAGAGAGAGACAGAGAGACAGAGACAGAGAGAGAGAGAGACAGAGAGACAGAGAGAGAGACAGAGAGAGAGAATAAAGCCTGAAAGAGTACCTGGTCCTGACGCAAAGGTCTGTAATTTGGCATCTAACAGCAAATTCTTGACAAGAGCTTCTTACTTCACTGAGGTGATATGGCCTTTCAAAAAACATTTCCGTTACTATGGCAACTTCGTCCCAAGTTTTATCTCCATAGCAATTCATTAGAGTTTTTCACCCCCTGGTGTGTATACATGTGAATGCCTATACATATACCTTTCCCAAATTAATGCAAAAATCACATTTTTTGAGGTGGAATCTCTAGTTATACAAATCTGCAAGGAGCATAACAGGCACATTTGAAGATAATCAGGGCTCAGGGAACAGAAAAAGGACCCTAGTACTTTTTGAGGGCCCTGCACCATTTCATGTCTATTAAAATCTCCCCTGGTCTTAGTGCCCTGTAAATTCACAAACGGGTATAAAGAACCCCTCTTTCATTGTGTCTCCCTAGTGCTTGGCTCATGACAAAGGCTTGGGTTTGACTGTGCTAGGGAGATGTGCTAGGTAAGGAGAAAGAAGCCTGGGACCCCTGACTGTCACCTCCCAGAGTACAGCGGTGTCCTTCCTGCTGAATCTGCCCCTGCACCCTACTTTGGAGTAATCCTGTAGCTAGTAGACTACATGCGGTGAGTGTTCAGAAAGGAGGTGTCCACCATCCAGATGTGTCTTCCTCTTTCCTCTGTCCCTGGGCTTTAGTTTTCTCTATTTCAGGTGAGAGGGTTAGATAGCACCGCCATCCACACCCTGCAGAGGGTCACAGCTACTCAGACAGCCGTAGATGAGCTGTGACCAAGCTCTGTCCTGACAGGCAGAAACTGCATTCTGGCCAGCAATTCCACAAGAAGAAGTGTGTTCAGTGGGTAGTGCTTCAGGAGTGTGCTCATGGCACACAGATAATAAAAGAGATTTGCACATGAGTGACTGAAAATCAGAGAGAGAGAGAGAGAGAGAGAGAGAGAGAGAGAGAGAGAGAGAGCTACTGCCTTGTAGGCTTTACCAGGCCTGAGCTAAGTCTCTGAGTTTAGAACCACATGACAAGCCTCCTTTCCCATGGTAAGAGAGAAGCTTCCTGCTTCCCTCAAGCCTGCCTGTGGCTCTAGATTGCATCTCTCTGCTCCCACCGTGACTGTGCCAGTCACCTCAGTTACAGAGATATAGTGGAGAAAACGACACAACACGTGGAGGCCATGACGAAGACACCAGATCCTAGCTCTGCCGCTGCCTGGCCAGACCTGGTGTCTTGTTTATTTGTTTAAGCGTGTGTAGTCTCAATCTGTGAATGCCAACATCTAAGACTGCTGTGGAAACTAAAAGTTTGGCTGGTCGATGGGATTGAGTGAGTGACTGCAGATGCCATTCAGGAGCCTGAAGGCTCTACCTGAAGGAATGACCCCAAGAGAGCAAAGGGAGAGATGCTTGGACACGAACTCTCCAGCTAAGCTTTCTCTAAGTTCACTCGCAAGGCGGGGTGGGGCACAGCTGGAGCCTTCCCACCCCACCTGGAAACAGGGCGACCGACGCCTGATTGCAGGAGACCAGACAGCTGAAGGATGATATGTGTGTAACAAAAGCCTGTGGTACATGTGATGTCAGTTCCCAACATGAGTGTATCAGTATGTATTGCTCAGGCACATGTCTCAGACCATTCAAATGTTCAAAATGGCACAAATGCTGCAGGAGCATTTATTTTTATTAAAAAGCCCTGATTTTGCTGTTTTGATTCCTAAACATGCAAAAGGAGCTACAGCAAAGGGTTGACAGTGATTCTTTCCGGGTGAGAGGCTGGGACTACTTCGTGCCCATTCTTTTGTTGTTGCTGCTGCTGCAGATGTAAAAATTCAATGCAATCATTGGTCAAGGAAAAATGCACCAAGTATGAAGTCCACGGATTCGACCTACTGGTCTATGCTGACCTTCAAGGCCCTAGCACGGCTTCGGGGCTCTGATCCAGTGTCTCATGCCACCATGACTAACTACATCCTTTGCTGGCATTGAACCTCATACGAATCAGGGCAGAGATGCGTGAACACTTCAAGCTATTTCTTTTTGTTTAATTCACCGTGCTATTGAGTGCTTTCAGACATTCTCATTTAGCTTCCCAGCCACTTGGTCAGCTAATGCTCTTAGAGATGAGGGACCTGAAGCTTCAGAGGCTGAGTGGCTTTTTCTGTCAGCTGAGAAGCCCTGAGGCACGGGGCTACTGTGCCTCTGTACACACCTGCCTACCGTGTCCACTCATTTCCTCGCTTTTGTTGACTGCTCATATATTTATTTACTTATATTCTATAGGCTGAACTACACCCCCTGGGGTAACTTCCTCCTCGACTAGGGGTGATACTTTACGGAGTTTGGAGGAGTGGTGCCCAGGCCTGGCTTTGAGGAAGGGGCACCATCACACAGAGGCTATGTGGTTGGCGGAGGACACAGACCTTGTGAGGTGGGGGTGGGGCCACCTCAATCAACCCCCTAAGTGCTGCTGCTTTGCCGCTTCATCTTCAGCAGATTTGGAAGTAGCTGTGGTTGGCCATCCCCTGTGTAGACAGAACCCTGAAGATGGGGCAGAGCGTGAGACCTTAGGCTCCTGCAGAGCCTCTTGCTTTCCCTCCGCCCGTACTTTGCCGTACTTCTCTCTTCTTTGCCTTCTCCTCCATCCCATCGTCTCTGCTCCCTCTCACATTCTCTCCTCGTGCCTTTTCTTTCCCCTCCTCCAGTTTTTATTTTCGCTTCCTGTTCCAGCTAGAATGGGAAGATGTTTTTGCATGAATCCTGGCTCTGGGTCAAGACAAGTGAAGTGGGGGCAGGAAAGGACTCCAGGAAGAGGGTTCTGGTTGCTGGAGCACATGGCTGAATGGTGGCCTGCAGCAAAAGGTGGTGGCATCCCCCCTCCCCCTCCCAGTTCTGCTCAGCAAGAACCAACAGTGGAGCAGTGAGGCCACTGGGGACAGACATTGGCCTCTTTGGCTCCCTCCTTTCCTTCAGAAACCAGTTCTGACACTCCAGGTGCTGCTGGGATCACATTCCAGGTGACTGATACCTGCTGTGCTGCTGGGATCACAGGACAGTGGGGTTCAGTGCAGCTGGGGCTTTGCACCCTCTGTGGCAAGCTAGGGAAGGAGTGGAAGGGTGGCTGTTAGCACTCCCAACTGTCCCCTGCTCTGGGATCATCTTGTAGGAGGTGGTACGTCTAACAAGAAATAGAAGACTTTACTGAGCTCCAGCTGCTGGAACTATCCCAGGTCTGTTGCTGGTACCTCAGGGATGGATGCTGGGACTGAGCTCTTGCAGACCCCTGGCCCAGGACCTGACCTACAGTAGATTTGCTGTAGATGCTAATTGAGAGAGTGAACGTGAACGAGTCCATTAAAGCCAACCTCAGTTTCCTCTCCCAAAAGAGCCACTCCCATAACCCTTCCTACTCGGCAAGGTCTTAGTGTTACCCAGGCAGCTTCTTTGGGTCCTAACTTCCTCTTCTGCAAAATGGGAATGTTAATGAAGCCCAATGCTTCACAAATTAGATACTTAGCAGAGTACTCCCATCCTGCTTAGGAAAGGACTTTGAAAACATCAAAATGAGCTCTGGATGTGAATCATTATTCGTTTTCTATCCAGGGTTCTCATTCCATAGCCAGCTCCATTTTACTGGGAAAGGAGCTCACACATTCAACAACCAAAATGCTGGTAGTTCTCTTTGCTGACTGTCTCTAAAGTGCCACGCCCTGTGCGGGCTAGATCACCTGCACATTATAGGAGCTCTGAGTCTTACCGCTCCTGTTATACAGATGAGACAGAGGCACGGAAAGGTTGAGTTACCTCGTTGAAGTCACAGAGCCAGGAAACAGAACAGTGCGGATATCACAGACCAGGGTCCTGCGTTTCTCCATACTGAATCTGAGACCTTCTGAGATTTGGCCATTGTGTCCTAAGCCAGCCACACAGGGAGAATGCATACTGCACAAGGGCTGGGGACACAGGAAGTGCTTTCGTCTAAAAGCACCCAAGGCTCAAGATTCTGATCATGGGTTACCTTTCTCCTGGAGTGCCGTGCCTCACTGGTTTCTACCTGAGACAATCCTGCCTTTCCTCTTGTCTGAGATTTACATAAGGTACTTAGCCAATGCCCCTTCTAGACTGCAGGAGTAAGAATGGTTACAAAGGTGGCTGCTCCTCCTCCCCTCCCCGGAACCAGCGCCTGCTGCTATTTCTTCCTTGAGCCTGGCCTTTGCATATACCTGCATGTGCAAGTAAGCACCCACACGCATTTGCCTGGGAATGCATGCTTGAACACTGAGAAATGCACAGCAGAACATTCATGGTAAACCTAGGGTGTCGGTGCATGTGTGCAAATCCAGCGTGCGGGAGACCGAGGTAGGAAGATCTTGAATTTGAGGCCATCTTAGTTTATACGGAAAGACTAAGCTTAGAGGTTTTGACTTAAAAACAAATAAAACACTCACACATCTTAGACAGGTCTTTGTTAACAATGATGGTGGACCTGCAAGGCTTTCCCACTAAGGCTCTCCTTTGTCAGCAAATTCAAGAAACTGAACTCGTGGGCCATCTCCCCTCCTTCATGCGAGCAGCAGAGCATTCTGCGTCAGGAAGTTCCCAGTGTTCACTGGAAGCTGACCAGGCAGACATCTGAAGCCCTTATTCCTTCCCAAGTCCTCGACTCCTGTCTTTTGGGAGTTAAAGAGACTTTTTGTGGTGATCTGAGTGGAATTCTCTCAGCCAGTAGGTGGCTCAGACTCCAGGCACCTGATCCAACTCATGCCAGGGATCCAGAACCAGTGTCCGAGTTTCCCCATCTTCCAAGCCCCTTCTTGCTTAATCAGACAAGCTACTTGAGGCAATGCCAGTCAGTCATCGACACTGGCTGTTCCTTCTATGCTGTGGGACTTGTAGATATTTAACAGGCCCTGTGGTACCTGGCCTCAACTGGCCTGTCAATCTCACGGATGAATCCCCGGGTATATATATGACTGAATGGAAGGGCGGCAGAAAGGACATATCCCAGTACTGATGACTTCACAGGGCTGTGTGGGAGCTGGGAGGAGTCTAAATCCTTCAGACGAAATCACTGCTTATGATATACCCTGCCCCCTCCCCCGTGCTGCCTGCTTTCGCTACCTAACTGGTGCCAAAGACAGAAGGTTCCTTCTGTTCTCCATTCTAAAGCCAGGGAAGGCTTCGGCAACCTTCTTTCTCGTTCATTTCCACCCAGTTGGAGAGGAGGCAGAGGGACCTGAGCTCCGTTCCCCAGATACCCTTCCCAGTACTCTATGCCCAAGCCTGGCTAAGTGGATGCACATAGGTTGAAAAGCCTATGGGAAGAGGGCTTTCTTCCTGTGGTGGCCTGGGCTCAGTTGTACCAGAGCAAACGCTTGCTTCAGATGGCCCCCTTCCCTTCCTTCTGCCCAGTAAGCACCAAGTCCCCTCCAGAACTTAGGTTCAGGTTATCAGGGAGTGGAGGGTGCATTTCTTAATTGGGAGAGTCTAGTACAGAAGACAACTGCATCCGGAGGCCATTTTATCATCATAGACACCCTAAGTCTTCTTCCAAGACAGAACTACGGGGTCTGTTCTGAGTCCATCCATCTACCATCCATAAGGGTGGGCAAAACAGGCCATTCACTGGGGCTTCTGGTCTCAGCCTGGAATGTTTCTAGATCCAGCCCCTTTCTACCCAAATGAATTTGTCTGCTATATTTTATTCTCTCCCCAAATTCTGTTCACTTTCTTTTTCCATTTCAATTTTATGAAGAAGATTAAAAGTTCCAGCAATTAAATTAATTCTCACTAAGTGTCTGGCTGCCCTCAAAGGACCTGCCTCCTCCACTGTAGGAGCAGTGTAGAAGAAAACAGTTCTTTGTAGGAAGAAGGAAACAAACAAACAAACAAAAAAAAAAACAACAAGACAACAAAAACATTAAAAAAGAAAGAAACCAAACATAAACCATCTCCCTTCTCTCTAATCTTGGTCTGAGAACCCAACGGGCCCCATAGCGGTCTGCCCCGCAGCTCATTTAGTCAACCAAACTGGGCTAGAAGTAGGACACATTCCCCTCCCTACACACACACACACACACACACACACACACACACACACGCACAGTTAGAATGCATCAGGAAGCCCGACGGCCATGGTTTTATTACAAAATTTCTTCCCAGACGCAATGTGAGATCAGATGCAAAATCTCAGTGATGCACCTCTTCCTTGAGCCCTCCTTAGAGCTGGCCCCCACCAACACGCCCAACATCTCCCCGGCAGTAATCTCAGCTCCCCGTCGCATCTCCCCAGCCCTGTCTCCTACCCTGCTCCCGAACTTCTCTTTGCAAAAAACCTGTGAAGAACCCTGCGTCCCCGGCTCCCGCGCACACAGGACAGAGTCCAGCGTGACAGTCCCTTCGAGCACCGCTGCCGCTGAGTCCTATGGTGTCCAGGCTTGGGTGCTACGAGGTACTTCGTTGATTGCAGACAACAGCCAAAACCTTGAGAAAGAGGCTCCGTGGTTCCTTCCTCGCCTCTGACGCTGGCGAGGGTGGCCGGCGCTCAGTACAGTCCCAGGATGGCGGCGCCCACGTCCTTGGAGGGCCTGCGTTCCTGCATCAGAAAGTTGATCATGCTCTCGGACTTGATGAGCAGGTTACAGCCCAGGAAGAAAACGCCAAAGACCACGGTGAGCGACAGCACGCAGAGCACGGCGATCTGCGCCACGCGCGACACCCACAGGCTGCGTTCGTCCGGCGCCAGTCCCGCGGGGACCCCGTCGCTGGCGGTCAGCGGTGCGCCGCCGGGGCAGCAGTCTAGCCACGTGCCCAGCCCGTGGCTGCGGTTTCCCAAGGTGGCTCGGGCGTCACCACCCACCTCTTCCAGGCCGCTGTGGTTCAGGAAGCTCACGTTCATCCCGGCGTGGTGCCTGGGGAGTCTGAGAACGCGGGCTAGGACGCGCCCGGGAGCTGGCGGCGTCCGCGCTGTCGGGGACGCCCGGGGGTCCCTTGATCACCCTTGCGCCAGGAGGAGAGGAAGGCGGGAGGCCGCCCACGCGCTGGCGCTTTTGGTCCGCCTACCTCCCCAGCGGGAAACGGGCGGCCAGGAACAGAGAGCAACAGGCGGCGCGCGAGCTGGAGAGAGCCAGCAGTGCGTGGCTGTCGCCCACGGAGCTCCAAGCCTGTGGTGCCGTGCCGCCCCGCCCCTGGCAACCGCCGAGCTCCGCCCCGCCCCGCCCTTCCCCAACCCACTCGCGGAGTCCAAGCTGCGGGGACACGAACCCCTCCCAGCGTGCAGTCTGCTCAAAGGCCGCTGGAAAGGGTCAGAGCGTCCAGGCAGCTCCTGCCCTCGGGCCAAGTAATCTTGACTCACTCTGGGCAGTTGTCTGTTTCTGGGCCGAAAGACGCCCCAAGGTGCCTGTTCCCAGAACTGTGGCTGGGGGCGGTCTAGAGCCTTTCTCATTCTGCTTAAATCGGGGCGGGGGCTGGGGGTAGCTTTGGGTCCTGGGCATTGCCCGCTCCAACAAGCTTGGCTCTGGGTGGCCTGCCTGTGCCACCAGAGTCCCTGCTGGAGCCTCTCAGCTTTCCCCCCGGCTGAAGGCTGTCGCAGCCAAGAGAGCTCTTTGCCTCTTACCATGTGTCTGACCCCATATGCCACCTCTATTTAATACATTCACTAAAATTAAGTCATTTGGGGGTGTTTCTATTTTGTTTATTTTATAGAAACATTCATTGTAGATCATAGCATGGATCAGCAAAAGTCGCGGGTGTGTGTGACCCCTCTAAAACGTCAAAATCCTGCTGTCTGGGGTGGGTCAGTGTTATCAGCTAGGTACAACCTCCTCCTGGTTGTCTCTATTTGTGTCGGGAATGCAGTGGCTCGCCTACTGTAGCGTACGTACATGCTGTTTTGTACTGCAAGTATCTGGACCAGACAGTCTGTACTTTGCTTTTGGCAGCAGAATTTCTTCTTCTTTTTTTAATGGATATTTTATTTACATTTCAAATGTTATCCTCTTTTTCAGTCCCCCCTCCTCCAGAAACCTCCTATCCCATCCCCCCCTGCTTCTATGAGGATGTTCCTCTGCCCACCCCACTCCCATCTCCCTGCCCTCAATTCCCCTACTCTGGAGCACCTTACAAACCTTCAAAGGACAAAGGACCTCTCCTCCCATTGATGCCTCTTTAGAGAAACACTCCCTATTCCTTTGCTTGCTATTCTGTTTAGCTTAAGTGGAGGGTAGGGGGTGGGGGGGGGAGGTGGGGAGGTGTGGGAAAGTTTAACATGGACTTGGAGCCCATGTCCTTGACTCTGTCCAGCTGAAGTCCAGCTGGCTTTTGCAAAGGTTAGGAGTAGAGGTGAGTAGGGGGATTTCGGAGGTAACGCCAGCTCCAGTGAGGCACACATAGGGCAGATGTTCTGTTCCATAAGTTCTCAGTCTTTCCTGCCTGCCCCCTACCCTTCCATCATCCTGGGCAGATTCTACTGGGTAACTTGGTGTGAAAGGAAGGTTGAGAGATTTTTTTTTTTTTTTTTGCCTTTGACCTGTAGTGTGGAGAGAGACAGAGACAGAGAGAGAGAGAGAGAGAGAGAGAGAGAGAGAGAGAGAGAGAGAGAGAGAGAGAGAGAGAGAAGAGAAGAGAAGAAAGAGAAGAGAAGAGAAGAGAAGAGAAGAGAAGAGAAGAGAAGAGAAGAGAAGAGAAGATTGGGCTAGTGGAAGTAAGCAAAAGATCACCAAACTGAGGACAAACCTGGGCTCTTCCCTGGGACCTTGCTGGCACAAGAGTCAGCCAATTGCCTATGTCTAGCTAACTGAAGGCAGGCAGGACAGGAAGCTTCGTGGTAGAGGCAGGGAAGCCTGGGGGTGGGGTACAGAAAAGTATTACGTGGGCTCAGCAGATGGGAGGCATAGAGTAGTAGTCTTAGTCTTAGTTTGGGGGAATGTATTGCTTTCCCTACCATGCCCTTTAGGATTTAAAGACAAAATTAGGGACGCTGTCAGCTGTCAGCTGCCTGCCAAGTTCAAGCCTGCTTGCTACAGGCGCTGTGTTTAGCTTTCTGACTGCTGGTTAGTATCAGGGTTTGACTTTCACATACAGTGTGGCCATTGCCTCTGTAGCTCTGGGCTCTCAGGCTCTTCTAGCTCACAAATGGGGGTCCTGCCCACTATCTGGACCATGAGTCCTAGCAAGATTGGGCACAGTATTGATGAGTACGAACTCCTGATTTTTACCCCCCCAACTCCCTCCACCGTGTGTGTGTGTGTGTGTGTGTGTGTGTGTGTGTGTGTGTGCACGCAGATCAAAGGTGGGCATTTTTCTCCATCCACCCCCCCCCCAGGACTAAGGATTGAACCCCTGTGTATCATACATGTGAGGCAAGCATCCAAATGGGGCTTTGGCTCCAGTCCCTTCTATGTTAGTTCTGAGCAGGGTCTCCCACTGAGTCTGGAGGTCACCAAGTCAGCCAGACTATCTGACCTTCGAGCTCTAGGGAGCCTCCAGGCTTCACCTCCTCAGCACTTGAATTCCAGGTGTGCCAAACTCAAGTCCTCACACCCATGTGGTAACCTCATCACTAACTGAGCCTTCTTCCTGGCTCCTGAACTCTTAATTTTTGTGGGAATCCTGACTGGTAAAGGTGTTTCCTTATCAATGGCTGCCTCAAAGATTCCTTCGCCGTACCTGAGGGGCAGGGATCTAGAAGCAGCTAGGCTCTGGACATAGAGTCCCTTACAGGATGGAACTCCAGGTCTTGGCTAAGACCATAGTCATCTAGAGTTAGATGTCTATTGCTGTGTAGAGACACCATGACTCTTACAAAGGAAAACATTTAATTGGGGCTGGTTCACAGTTCAGAGCCAATCTTCAGTCCATTACTCTCATGTGGCATGAAACATGGTGGCACACAGGCAGACACGGTGGCGCTGGAGAAGGAGCTGAGAGTTCTACATCTGGACGAGCAGTCCGGAAGAAGAGAGTGCAAGCCACTGAGCCTGGTTTGAGCTTCTCCGCAGTGACACACTTCGCCAACAAGGCCACACCTTCTAATGGTGCCACTCCCAACGAGCCTATGGGAGCCGTTTTCATTTCAACCACACACTCCCTTAGTCCTTTAGTTGCCTGTTGGTGGAAGGAACCTCAGTCCTCTCAGTGGTCTTTCCATGGGGCGGCTTGCCTTTCCTCATGGCCACACTTGGAGAAAGCGCTAGAATGTGAACAACGGGTAGATGGGAAAGGGAAGAAAAATGAAACCCGCCAGCAACCCTCACATGGTCGTGGTCTCACGGCAAGCCTTGGAGAAAGAAGTCCTGGGAGACTCAGAAGGAGGGAAATGCTGCCCAAGGTCATAGCAGGTAGTGTGGCACAGACAGTATTTAAACCTGTAAGACAGCCAAGTCCACACTCTCCAGTTCTTGATGCATGCGGGTAGATCTGTGTGGGGTGCCTTTCACTGTTAGGGGAAGACTGGAAGGTCAAAGGGCAGGGCTGGGCCTCAGGGACCCAGGAGCTGGTTGCCACCTGGTTGCCACCCTCCTCTAGAGAGAAGGAAGAAGGTGCCTCTGCCCCAGCTGCCACCCGCGTGGAACTATTTTTAACCCTCTACCTCAGTCACACTTCTGTCTCTCTGAGCTCTGGAAGGGCCATGTGGACAATCTGGTCCCCAAGAGGAATTGCATGGGCCACTCAGAGGCTGTAATGTACTGTCCCTGCAGCTGTTTGAATTAACCTTTGGCCTTCAGGCATGTGTGGGCCACCAGGGTTGGTAAGCAATGATCCTCCCTCAGGCAAAGAGGTTAATAAGAGCTTCCTTCTTGCTGCTGCTGGTTAGCTGGACCACGGGGACCAAGATATCCTCGCGAGCTGACACTAAAAACCATCTACACAGTAAACAGGGTAAGCACAGTGTTCTCACATGCGTGAGCTAGTGTAATAACGGTAAGACGGAGTTCATTTACATAGCCAGCTATACCTTCTCTGCCCTTTAAAAATGTAAATAGTTGACCACAGAAGAAGCATGCCCTCCAGAGAGGCTGAGAGCCTCCTCGGATCCTATTTCCTTGAGACATTATCTCAGTGAGCGATTCCTGAAGCAGGCAAATTTTCCTTCTGTCCAGTTCCTGTCCAAATAGTCTCATGTTTCCAGTTGGCAGACAGGAGCGAAGCCCGTGGCATTTTCCCTGCAGTGGGCACAGAATTAAACACTGGTTGCTTTGCTCACTCTTCCTTACGTGATGTTGCTACTGGGCTGCCAGTCCTGTCCTGCTATGGCAAGTGGGTAACAGGGCAGAAGGAGGCCCTCAGATCGTACAAGCCAGAGTAGAACACAAGCACCGCACAACGAGGAACAAATATATTTGTCATAGGTATCAGAGACCTTCAGATTTAGGACTGAGTGATTGATTGATTGAGACAGGTTTGTTTTTTGTTTTGTTTTGTTGTTTTTGTTTTTTTTTGTTTTTTGTTTTTTGTTTTTTTTTTTTTTTTGCGTTGGTTTGAATATGTTTTGCCCATGGGAAGTGGCACTATTAAGAGGTGTGGCCTTGTTGGAGTAGATGTGGCTTTGTCAGAGGAAGTGTGTCACTGTCGGGGCAGGCTTTGAGGTCCCACGCTTAAGATTCACCTAGAGCGCAAGAGTTATCTCCTGGCTGCCTTTGGATCAAGATGTAGAACTCTCAGCTCCTTATTCAGTGCCATGTCTATCTGGACTCTGCCATGCTTGGCCCAGGAAGTGGCACTATTAGGAGGTGCAGCTTGTGGGAGGAAGTGTGTTACTGTGGGCACAGGTTTTAAGACCCTTGTCCTAGCTGCCTGGAAGTCAGTCCTCTCCTGTTTGCCTTGTACGGACACAAAGAAAGTCTTCATTACAATTTTCTTTACAAAAACAGGTTAATGGACCAGGTGAGCTGCTGTCTGCTTTCTTGGGCTCTGTGTATGGAGAAGCATGAATCCCAGGGTCTTTGTCTGGTCTGTTTCCAATGTGCCTGAGCCTTATGAGCCATCTGTAGGTGAGGAGGTTGGTCATTAGCTGCAGTCTCCAGACTGCCCTCTTCAGAGCAGAGGTTCTGGGACCTTAAGTCCGTGGTGTTGTTTGTGAGTTCTCTAAGGAGATTCGAGATGTGGTATCTGACAATGGAACCCTTTCTCCCACTAATATCAACTAATGCTTTGTGCCACGAGGTACCACCTTGCACACTGGGAAATTCTCTGAAGCTTCTCTTAAGCCTCAGTTTCTTTATGTAGAACATAGACAATGCTACAAAAGTTAAATAAGGCCACGCCTGGAAACAAGCCTGGTGCAGCACCTGGCACAGAGTAAGTGCTCAATAAATGCTGGTAGCTATTATCTATAACGAGGTCCTTCCTTCCCAGCACTGACGTTCTGTACTTCCAACTGCAGCATGTAATTAAACAGCAAAGCATCTGGCTTCCCGCGCACAAAGAATAAGCCTGGGGGAAGGAAAGAGACAGAGAAGGCTCCTTCTGCGTTGCCCATTTGTGCAGCAGCCTCCCCACCAGCCAGTACAACAGGGAATGGAGCAAGATGCCAGCCCTTAATGACAGGGCTTGAGGAGCCTGTGGTTCCTGGTTAGCTCAGGCCCTTGGGGGATATTTGCCAGTGCAGACAGCTGAAGGGGCAACCAGGGCTGCTTTATGGCTGCAGAAGTTAGAATGTGGTTGAAATGTCCCCGAAGGGTCCATGTGTTGATGACCTTGTTCCTACGGTGGTGGTAGTGGAACTAGGAGATGGTCGAACCTTCAAGCGATGGTGCCCCTAGTTTGGGCATGGCGGCTCATGACTGTAATACCAGCATGGGGGGAGGGTGTGCGAAGCAGGCTCCGGCAGGTGAGCTCCCCCATGCTCCAGGGAAGTCTGGGCTACAGAGTGAAGCCTTGTCTTACAAAGACAAAGGGAAAGGCTGGGAATGCAGCCCAGTAGGTAGAGCACTTGCATAAGGCCCTGGGCCTGAGCTCCAGTTGGTATAAAGCAAGCATGGCACTGCAGGCCTGTAATGCCAGTCCTGAGGCACAGAGGCAGGTGGATCAGAAGTTGCCAAATTTGAGAGCAGCTTGGGATATATGACTCCCTGTCTCAGAACAATATAAAGGGCGGGACCTTGGGGAAATCATGATGTATAGGACGGACCCTGACACAGCTAGGTCACAGAGGAAAGGCAGAGAAATGTGGTAAGGACAAGCTGGTTAAAAAATGATAGCTATGGGGAGACAATGCCTGCTGGGCACCCAGAGGAGAGACCAGTGCCACAGGCTAGTGGTACACAGGAAAGGAAGCTTTGGAATTCCCAAGAGGCTTAGCGATGCCAACTCCAGCTTATGCACGGGAAACCATCCCCGGCCTTGCAAGCATGGGCTCAGCACTGAGTCTTTGAAGTCACGGGATGGCAGTCAGAGGCTGGCCCGAAGAAGGGCCAGGTATGTGAGTCTCTCATCAGTTGCAACAGGACCTGCGAAGGCCGGAAGTGATTTTACTTTCAGTAGTTCAGGGAAAGTATCTCTGAACTCTGGACATGAAGCAAGTATTTGGGGACACAGACACGGGGGTAGCACTGGCTAAGCTTGTATTCAATCTTGTTAAGGGGGCTTGGCCTGGGAAAAATGGGTGATTCTTGCTTTCTTGTCTGCCCTGTCTTGAGGAATTCCTCTTCTCCACTGTAACCAGTAACTGTGGGTTGCAATGCGCCAACATGCCAATGACACATTCTTGCTCTTCCGGAAACAAAGGACCAATGACAGTGCCTGGGTCAATCCTAGTACCTTCCCCCAAACTGTTCGGGCACAGGGTCCCTTCTGCCTGTGACCTGATAGACTATTAGGTAACCACCGATGAACCAAGGAATCATACTGTACTGACTGGTTTTGTGTGTCAACTTGACACAAGCTGGAGTTATCACAGAGAAAGAAGCCTCCCTTGAGGAAATGCTTCCATGAGATCAGCTGTAGGTTATTTTCTCAATTAGTGATCAAAGCGGGGAGTGTCCAGCCCATTGTTGGTGGTGCCATTCCTGGGCTAGTGGTCCTGGGTTCTATAAAACAGGCTGAGCAAGCCAGGGGAGGCAAGCCAGTAAGAAACATCCCTCCATGGCCTCTGCATCAGCTCCTGCTTCCTGACCTGCTTGAGTTCCTATCCTGACTTCCTTTGGTGATGAACAGCAATGCGGAAGTGTAAGCTGAATAAACCCTTTCCTCCCCAACTTGCTTCTTGGTCGTGATGTTTTGTGCAGCAATACAAACCCTGACTAAAACACACACCTTTCACACTGATGGAACCAGCCATATAATTTCTTTTGGCCAACAGGACAACTGAAAAGGTAAAGCAAGAGGTTGGTTTGAGAAATGTTTGTTTCTAGGTCTGGTTGTCTTGGTACACTCACTACATGATCTTACTTGCTATTATTACAGTTTTCAAAAAAAAAAAAATCCAGGTCCTATGCATGCAGCACACATGGAAGCCAGAAATGGGCACAGACTCTTTAGAATGGGAGTTACCGCTGGCTGTTAGCGGCTACGTGGGTGACGCCACGTGAACCTGGATCTTCTGTAAGACCAGCCAGGCAGTGCTTTTTACTGCCGAGCCCTTTCTCCAGCTCCTGATTAGATGCATTTTTCTAACATCTCATTTGAAAAAGGATCCTGCTTCTGGAAATGGTGCAAATCTGCTATCACAAGACAGCAATTGCTCAATACTACAAGGGTTAGTTTCAAAGGAGACACACTACACATTATTGTTTATAAGAAGGATCAGTGATTAGATGATGGGCCAAGTTTAGCCACAACCTGTGTTTAGACAGACAGACTCACTCATGGATGCATTATCTGCGCCTGATTTTGTGCCATGATGACAGAACCAAGTAGTTGCAACAGAGATCTTATGGTCTGCAATGGTGAAAATACACACAGTGAGGGCCTTAATTAAAAAAGAATGGTTGCTACCGCCTGCTTCGTAGGAATTATAAAGAAGGGTGGGGAACTGTGTTGAAAATATGGCTGAGTAGTAAGAGCACGCACTGCTTGAAAGAGCAGGGCTAGACACTGAGCGCCAACCACTGACAATGTCACTAAAGAGAGACATGACATGCTTGTGATTGTTAACTTTAATGTTAATGTAACCTAGAATCATCTGGGGAGAGAGAGAGAGAGAGAGAGAGAGAGAGCCTACTTTGGACTGCTCTGTGTACCTGTCTGTCCTGGCTTGTTTTTTACCAAGTTAACTGATATGGGAAGAGCCTGCCCAGTGTTGGCAGCGCCATTCCCTAGGCACGGGATCTTGAATTGTTTAAGGTGGAGAAACCAACCTGAGCGGCAGAAGGCAAGCAAGCGTATGCAGACATTCATTTCTGTCCGCTGTTCACTAGGGATGTCATGTGACCAGCTGTCCCCAGCTCTTTCCACTACGCAACTTCTTAGTAATAGTAAAGGACTGTAACTTGCAAGCTAAAACAAACCCTTTTTCTCCTAAATTGTTTGTTATCAGGCTATTTTAATCACAATAACAGAAATAAAACCAGTACAATGCTTTTGGGAAGACAACTAGACTTGTCAAAAGTTTAAACCTTCATCTGATCTGGCATCTAGATTCAACTCTCAATGAACAGAAAATGGGAAAAAAAAAAACCAAAACAATGGGGAATGGTTAAGCCGCATCACAGATTTGCAACATGTAATGTGGATATTTCAAATAATGAACTGCAGAGCTGGGCATTAGTGCTCAACAATGCGGCCAGCAGGACTTGAGAGACTAAGGCAGGAAGAGGACCGTGAGTTTAGGGCTAGCCTGGGCTACAGAGTTCTTGCCTTTAAAAAAAACAAAAAAAGACAATTTTGTTTATGTGTGTGCTCCTAAGTGGGAGCTAAGCCTACGTGTTAATGTCAGACCCAGGTTCAGCTTTAGGCTGCCTCCTCCAGCTCTGAGCCTTTGGGATGGCTCAACGTCTCTGCAGCTGATTCTTAGGAGTTCTGTGAAGACAAGTGGGTTCCCTGCCTGCAGTGTTGAGCACTGTGTCCCACTGCCACTTCTCCGTCTCTTTCACTGAGTCATTCATCCCGGTGCCCCACATGCTAACCAGGCTAGTTAAGCCTTGTGATGCTGCAACAACTGGTCCAGTAAGTCACCCATAGGGCTCCAGGCAAAGTGAACGGGAGATTTTTCTAAAGCTACTCTGAGAATCACAACTCTCCGATGCTATCGCCAGCTCCACAAACTGGAACCTGGTGTCTGCCCCCGTTTTTTAAAAAGGTCTGGGAACACAGGGAGCTCTCCTAATGCTGATGGACAACGAACAAGGCAGATTCGTAACCAAAGAAACCAAAGCTGTAATTCAAGCTATACCAAGAAAAAGAAAATGGTGCTGGCTAACTTCAGGAAGCTACGGCTTCTAAGGGAAGGCATTTCTCAATACCAAACTCTGAACACCGGTCTTCTTGGATACGGGCTGCTTCTGCCATCTAGTGGCTACTTGCTAGCACAGCAAGTACCAGCTTCAAGACGTTGAGCATTGTTTCCGGACTTCTAAATTACACTGTGTTTCTCAACTATGCTTGATCCGTAATTACCATTCTAGGAAACGTAATGATTAATGATAGTAATTTCTAAATAATTTTAGGCACCCTTCTGAAGTGTACTCATGCTGTACGAGGCAGGTAGGTTTTCTTTGTGAGCATGTAACAGAAACACAACTCAGATTTGTTTATTTAAGATGGGATACTCACTGAGTCCCAGAGAGCAGGAAGGAAAGGGTGTGTGTGGGTCCTTGAAGGTTGCTTCTGGACTAGGTTCCAGCCTGGATTCCATAGACTTTCTACAAAGGATTGAAGCTGCACAGGGGCTGGGTCCACAGAAATCAAAATGCAGGGTCTAAGTCCTGTGCAAAGCTCCACAGCTCTGCAGAGTTCCAATTTAGAATTTAAGCAACACCCTGCAGCCCAGGGGTGGGAGCGAGACAGGCATGTCCTCTTTAGAAGCTAAGGTTGTTCTGTTCCCGGAAAGGGAGGGAGGTGGCCAGGTTCTGCCCGTCGGTCTGCCTTACTCGGGACAATTTACCTTCCAGACCCATCTTACCATTTCTACTTAGAGCTTGGACAGTTTGCACAGTTCAAACCAGCATATTTCCTGGAGAGTGATGACGTCACAGAACCAGGGTTCCAGAAGGCTGGGGTGGCCGAGAACACATGACTTCTTGAGAGGAAGGAGAACTATTAGCACATGGGGCCAGAGAGTGCTTGGTAAGGAAGAGGGGGCTCCTGCCATAGACCATCTTGTCCTGTAGATCCTCCCAGAAGGCCCTGGGCTGGCTGGGAGCTAGGGCCTGAGAGGTAGCTTTGAAGCAGATAGGGCCACATGCTGGGACCATTAACGCCCCAAAGGGATTTCCTGAAGGGCTTCCATAGGCCAAGCCAGACCTTCCTGCATCCCAGGAAGCCTATCTCTGAGGGACATTCTGAATCAGAATGGGGAGGGCTGCATGGCATATCTGTGAATTAAACAGCTATTTGCAGTTTATCTGAAAGTCTAATTCAACAGAACTTCATCTGTTCCATTTGCAACACCAGAGTAGGGTAGTGAGACCATCCAGAGAATGTCCCAAGTGCTGTGTGGTAAGGATAAATCAAGAGACTAGGAGGCAAACAAAGGCACCAGAGAGGTCACCTCATCCCTACACACAATGAAGGGAAGGTGGAGGGACCCTGGCCTTTGACCTCAGCATCATATACCTAATTTAAAGAGAAAGACACACACCCTATGGGGGGACCAGCCCATGTGTGCTCTCATAGAATGAGAATTTTGAAGGACAGAACCCAGTTATTTCTGTTCCCTTCTGTTTAGGTCCATTTCTTTACAGTTGGACCCAGGCTTCCCATCTGTGGCCAGAACACCTCATCAGAGCTTGTGTATCTTGAGGTTTCACGTCCAGAGGTGCAGAGTGTCCCTTTGCTCCTCACCGACAATGTTAATTTTAATTGCAAGGTCAAACCACCAGGTTTCGCTAAGCAATACGGGAATGACCAAGACCATGTATATAAGTCCTGATATTTTTCCAGCTCCAAATAACTCAGACCAGCGCCAATGGTAGCCATTATCCAAACCACACATTGTGCTCAGGCTGTGTTCCTACTGTAGCCTGGAAATCTGTCACATTCATAGATTCCATTCTGTAAGGAATGCGAAACCATGTCTTGGTGTTTATTGTTTATTTTAATCGCCACACCATTCCGATTGGGCAGGTATTAGCAAATAAATCTTCATTTCACACGTGGGGTCTGGAGATGCATGCTGTTTGAGGTCACACATCAGCCAGGCCTTTGACAGCTGGCAGTGGGTGGGAATCCTCCTTCTGAAGACACATTAAATACATACCACAAATGCTGGTAAAACAAAATCTGCTCTAATTTTGCCGACCTTACTCCCCATCTTGGTACCCAAACACTGCTTGTGCCTAAATACCCATTAGAGGAGGATCAGCCCCAGAAGCCAGAGTGGTCTTGACTTTGAACTGTTGAATCTGAGCAAAGACAAATCAAGAGACTAGGTATATGGAGGATCACGAGATTCCCTCCCTTTCCTTTTGTGTTTAGATTTTCTGAGAATATGAATATAAAAGAACTGGCCTGGGATACCAGGGCTCTGGTAGTAGAGGCAGGAGGATTGCTGAAAGCTGGCTACATACTGAGTTACAGGATAGGCTTGGGGTATACATTGAGGTTGGGGGGCGGGGAGCACTGAAACTCACCAGGCATTGCACACCGACTGAGTGGGGGAAATTTGGTTTCTCTCTCAGATTCCTCAGGCTCTCAGGGACTGGCTGGCACCCCGTCTCCTTGGACGACGATGAGGGCGCTGTTCATCTGTGTGGCGAGCTGCCTTCTGGTAGTGAATGATGGCAACATCATCAATCGCTGTACCTTGGCCAAGATTCTGTACGAGGAGGACTTGGATGGGTTTGAGGGCTACTCCCTGCCTGACTGTGAGTGTCTTCTCCTCGGCTCCTTCCTCTCTGCCCCGCTCTGGATCTCTTACCTGCCTTCCTTTCTTTGCCATTTGTCTTTCCAAGTCAAGTTCAGAGAACC
This sequence comes from Apodemus sylvaticus, assembly GCF_947179515.1. Taxonomy (NCBI): domain Eukaryota; kingdom Metazoa; phylum Chordata; class Mammalia; order Rodentia; family Muridae; genus Apodemus; species Apodemus sylvaticus. Next base: position 19,341,172 of record NC_067481.1, read on the forward strand.
ATCTCCCTGCAACAAGAAGCCTTTCCCAACATGTCACATCTCAACCAACAGCTATTAATTGAGCACTTACTATGCACTACTGCTTTAGAGGTAAATCAAAATTCCCCCCACCCCCATAGAGCTTACATTCTCAGAGGGCAAGCACAGCAGCAAACACACACACACACACACACACACACACACACACACGGATACCCAGTGTTGGCTGCTGGTGACATGTGCACGAAGAAATGTGGTGCAGGCTTGTAATTCCCGGAGTTGAAGGCAAGAGGATTTCTCTGAGGCCTACCAGGGCTCTATAGCAAGTTCTTGTCACAAACAAACAAACAAACAAACAAACAAACGAGAAGTTTAAGGGGTCAGCAGATGGCTCAGCGGGTAAAAGCCCCTGCCACATTGAGTCTGATCCTAAAAAAATGGCTTTATAAAAAGTGGGAGCTGGAGAAACACTAGCAGTTATGAGCATGCTCTACTCACCCAGAAGACCAGAGATTGAGTCCCATATCAAGCAGCTTATAACATCCTGAGACTCCATCTCTAAGGGGCCTGACACTTCTGGCCTCCATGGGCACCCATGCACAGACGCACAGACACACAGACACACAGACACTCATACACGTAGTTAAAAATAATTTCTTATGCATCTGTAATCCCAGCACTCATGGAGAAATGGGTGGCAGAGAGAGAGAGCGAGAGAGCGAGCAAGAGAGAGAGAGAGAGAGAGAGAGGAGAGAGAGGAGAGAGAGAGCATCTGTAATCCCAGCACTCATGGAGAAATGGGTGGCAGAGAGAGAGAGAGAGAGAGAGAGAGAGAGAGAGCCTGAAGCTCCCAGGCTGTGGAATACGCAGCACAACTGCAGAAACAAGAGAGGTCCTCAAGGAGAGAACTGACTTCAACAAGTATTCTCTCTCTCCCTCTCTCTCCCCCTCCCCTTCCTCTCTCATCTCCCTCCCTTCTTCCTCTCTCCCTCCTTCCCTCTATCTCTCCCTCTGCCTCTCTTTCTCCTGTCTCCTGTCTTCCTCTTTCTTTCACACACAATTTTTTAAAAAAAAAAAACATAAAAAAATAAATACATGGGTAACACTATTGAAACTGGAGTCGGGGGAAGACTCAGGAAGTGGCACTAGGCAGGGATGAATGAACGAATCACATGACTAGAAGAAAGGCACTCAGGCCAAAGGAACAGCCAATGCAAAGACTGCGGGTGAGGAAGGGATCTCTCCGCCCCATCGAAAATTTGTACACACCACGCCTTTGCTATGCTCCTCACTTGTCCTGCTCTCTCTCTCTCTCTCTCTCTCTCTCTCTCTCTCTCCCCTTCCTCCCTCCACCCTCCACCCCCTCTCTCTGTGTTAAGCCCATACTTCTGTACTTTTGTTCAATCTGTACCAGACCCCTTGAAGTCAATACCAGCCTATTTGGCTGTGCATAGCTCCACTCAGCAAATGCATAAACCATAAGTAGGTGAAACAATAGGGGATGGCTTCACAGATGGACGGGGAAATGGACGGAGGGCAGGACAGATTGGCCATAGCTGTTTCTAGCTCTTCAGGCATGGCTAGCCTCTTACACCTTCTTCTCTCTCCTGATGCCTCGCTCCCGCCCCTGAGTGCGAACTCTCTACCCACTCAGTTTAGATCTTTCCTAAAGGATGTCCCTCTTCTCTCTTTTCTCAGGGCTGTGCTTGGCTTTTGTGGAAAGCCAGTTCAACATCTCCAAGGTGAACGAGAACGCGGATGGGAGCTTCGACTACGGCCTCTTCCAGATCAACAGCCGCTACTGGTGCAACGACTTCCAGAGCCATTCAGAGAACTTCTGCCACACCAACTGTCAAGGTCTGGCTGGGAGCCCGAGGGTGGGAGAGCTGAGGGGAGACTTACTCTACTTACAGGACCTTCCTCCCCAGGCCCTGCCTGTGCATGTCCTTCCAGGATGGTTTAAAGAGCAAGGAATCCCTTGACTGAGATATGAATCTCAGTCACACTTGTTCCATCCTTGCAAGAGGTCTGGAGGGTCCCTTGAGCCCAGAGAGACTCTTCATGGCCAGGTGTGGCCTTGCAGCCACACTGGCAACATGCTATATAGCGAGCACAGTATATGCACTGGCCTTTTTATGCACCCTTCCATACGGTAGAACCTGTTTATGAGCCCCACTTCTCAGATGGGCAAACTCGGGCTCAGAAGAGCCAAGGTTTGATGTCATCTAGTACCATCCATTCAGCAGGCTGGAGCAGGAGGATTGTCAGAGTCGAGAAACTCAAGGCTGCCCTGAGGACATACAATGAGATATTGTCTGAGGAAGGGAGGGAGAAAGGGAAGAAGGGAGAATGGAGGGAGGGAAATTAGTGTGACTTGTGGCTTGAAGTACCCAGGCTAAGGTCAAATCAAAAGCCGAGTACAAATTCCCTGTCTCAAAGCTAATCCAAGAGGCTTGACAGGGTGGGTAAATCCTCCTACCCTGACATCCCTGAGCATCTCACCTATAGTCCCTTCTCGCCTATAGACCCCACTCTCCATAATCAGGACCTTTTCTTTGTTGCTGTGTCATCTGTTTCGGCCTGCCAGAAACCCTGCAAACTTTGCATGGGCCATTACCTACCATAGCTGGAGGAAGAGCAGGGGCCAGAGTCCAGTCTCCTCCTGGCCCCACTTCCCATCTCTGAGAGCCATTTAGGTCATCTAAGCAGTCCCTAGATGGAGGCCTTGCTTAACCCGGAAGTGCTCAATCTCGTCAACAAGACAGTCTTTGGGATTAACCCTTTGTACCCATCGCAGGAGACCTCTTTCTTCTTTTCAGAACTACTGAATCCCAACCTCATTTCATCCATCCACTGTGCAAAAAGGATTGTGTCTGGATCCGGAGGGATGAAGAACTGGTGAGGAGAATGTGGGAGGACTGGTGGGAGGACTATTGGGAGGACCTATGGGAGGACTAGTGGGAGGACTGATGGGAAGAAGTTAGTGGGCAGAGCCCCAAGGAGGACATGGCAGAGCAAGAAGCAGAAGCCAAAGAGTTGTGGGCAATCCCTTACAGAGCTTTAGAAAAATGGGGGGTTGGACAGATGGCTCAGTGGTTAATACCACTGGCTGCTTTTCCAGGGGACCCTGGTTCAGTTCTTAGCACCCACAGGACAGATCATAACCACTAGCAACTGCAATCCTAGGAGCATCACCACTCTCTTTTGGCCTCCACTGGCCCTGCACACACGTGGTGCTCATACTTCCACTCAGCAAACACTCACATACAAAATAAATTTTTTTTTTTAAAAGGAAAAAGGCCTGGCAGTCGTGGTACATGCCTTTAATCCCAGCACTTGGGAGGCAGGGGCAGGCGGATTTCTGAGTTTGAGGCCAGCCTGGTCTATGGAGTGAGTTCCAGAACAGCCAGGGCTACACAGAGAAACCTTGTCTTGAAAAAACCGAATCCAAAAAAAAAAAGGAAAAAGATGAGAGTGGTGGATGGTCTCAGCACTCTTTGTCCTAACACCCAAGTTTGGTTCCTTCTCTAATATTGTATGAATAACTTGTGATTGCAATAAGAGAAAGCAACTCGAGCCAGCAGAGGGAAACTTATGTATCCATACATTTAGATGCTTTTGGTTATTTTTAGCCTGGGTATATGTGTGTGCGTGTGTATATGTGTGTGTATGTGTGTATGTGTGTATGTGTGTGTGTGTGTATGTGTGTGTATGTGTGTGTATGTGTGTGTGTGTATGTGTATGTGTGTGTATGTGTATGGTATGCACTTCTGCATACATGTGTGTGCAGGCCTGATGTTGATGGCAGGGGTCTTTCTCAGTCCTCTTCACTCTATTCCCTGGGCAGGCTCTCTGGATTGTAACCAGAGCTCACAGATTTGGCTTGTCTGGCTAACCAGCTTGCTCCAGAAATCCTGTCACAGCCTTCTGAACACTGGAATTCAGGCAGGCAGGGAAGCCTGTCTAGCAGTTATGTGGGTTTGGGTGGGTGGGGGGAATTCCAACTCAGGTTCTCATGCTTGGGAGTCATCCCCAGCCCAGAAATGTATTTCACGAGAAGGTCTCTCACTGAGCCCACTCCAGGGATGCAACAGCTAGGCCTCGGGAGACGGCAGGAACCTCAGTGGGAGCTAGGAAAAAGGCAGAGGCTTCCCATGGCCAGTTCTGCTTCCACTGCATATGCAAGCCACTGTTCTCTGCAGACCAACAACCTTTGCTCCCAACACACAAGACAGACCACAGCCTGCCAAGTCTACAACTTAAAGCCCTAAGTGGACCAGTTGGACAAGTCCTGGTCAAAGTTCCAGAGATAGAGTCTCTAATTGGTCTGTGTGAATCAGTGGTTTCCTCCTTGTTCCAATCAGCTAAAAGCATGAGAGGATTTAAAGAACACACATATCTCTCCTGTAGGGCCTCTCATAATAAACAACTTTTCCTGTTAAAGGGGCCTTTAGTGGACAAACACCCCAAAGCTTTGAGCTGCTCAAAGCTGGATGCATAGAGGACCACTTTCCTCCGTTTCAAACTGGACATGTAACTAATACGAATGGCTCTGTCTACAGGAATGTGTAAGAGTTATAGAATTATGAGCCTTGCATGTTCAATTCAAGATCCAGGAAAGGCCATTAATGATTGTGTAAGGGCTGCTCCTTTCCGAAGGGTAGGTTCAAAGACTGCAACTTGGGTTTGAACTAACTCTAAATCCTATAGAATAGTGCCACCCACTTTCAAAGGGAAATGAGGATTTGAAAATGTGGATACTTACTTACTAAACGAGGGAAGAGGGTAAGCCCTAGGGGTGAGGGAACCTTAAAGAAGAATCAGAAGGGTTGGCCCTGCTAGGAATGAAGCGAATTCTAGGGGCTGCTCTTCAGGGAGGACCCCGAAGAACTGGGTTAGTGTGTGGAGAAACAGCACTTACAGAGAGCAAAAACCTTCTATTTTTAACCCCACACAGGGTAGCTTGGAGGTTGCACTGTTTAGGACGGCCACTCTCCTACTGGATGACCGGATGCCGTCTGGAATGAAGCAGGGTGCAGACCTACTGGGGAGTCACTCCAGGACCCCTGTGCTCCTTGGATATTCTTCACTATTTTATCGTCTTGCCTTCACCTGTTACTTTCTTCTCTTCCCACTCGCAAGTAAAACTGACCAGAGTCCCGGGGGGGGAAACGTCGCCTTACCGCGGTGGCTCCCTGCTTGCGTTCATCCAGGCCCTGTTCCTTTGTTCCTGTCATTTGCAAACCAAGAAGATGACAAATAAATACAATTATATTTTTCAAAATTTATTAAACAAAGAATGTATTTATTTTTTATTAATTCCAGTTACAGCTGTGCGCCTACACAGTGTTCTAGGCCCAAGAAAAAGGAAGACAAATGAATCTGTTACTCTTGGATATTCATAATTAAGGTGGCAAAGGAGAGACATCCACAAATATTGCAGTAGGCAATAAAATATTTACTAAAATTTATACACATTGGTTAGTTAGGGCCAGACAACTGTTTTTAAAGGTAAATTGAAGGTCAGATATAGGTAACCAGCCAGGAGTGCTGAGGGTCTGGTGTTGAAGTAGAGAAAATGGCACTGAGACAAAGATATCATAACAGGTACAAATGATTTGGAGAGACTGAGAATCTAGATTAATAGTAATAGTAGTAGCAGCCACAGCAGCCACAGCAGCAACAACAACAACAACACTAGAACCAGCAAAATTATTTAGCAGGTAACAGTGCTTCACAACAACAACAACAACAACAACAACAACAATAATAATAGAGCCAGCAAAATTGTTTAGCAGGTAACAGTGCTTCCTGCCAAACCTAATGACCTTAGTTCAATTATAGGAACCTACATGGTAGAGGAGAAAAGTGATTCCTGACCTACACTCCTGTGTTGTGACATGTGTGTTACACACACACACACACACACATACAAGCTTTTCTGCATAGTATCTTATTGGTTTGGCAGGAGTAGGTATGGAATAATTTGCTTAAGGACAAGGCAGGAGAGGGACAGTTGGGGGGATGTCCTGCATGCAGCCACTACCAGCAGAGTCTAACTAAACTGAAGGATTAACTTGGACCACTTATTCCTCTACCCTAAGCTTTGACTGCATCAGCAATCAGACCAAGGATCTGACAGGCGATTCATTGGTTTCCTGATTTTTTTTTAATTTCCCAAGCAAGTAGGATGTCAATCAATCACCAAAACCAGAAGAGCTCCGTATTAGATGCCTGTCATGTTGCTGTGCCAAAATACCTGGGGCGTCAGCGGGGGGGGGGGGGGGGGGGCAGGGGGGACCCAAAGTTTTTGTTTTTATTTTTTATGCTTTGACTCCCAGTTTGAGAGTCTGGTCCACCACAGCTGACGTGGCAGCAAGAGTGTTGGACAGCTGGTCACATGGCATCTGTAGTTAGGAGCAGAGATAAATGCTGGTGCTCAGCTCAGCTCACACACTCCTTTTTGATTGGCCCAGAATCCTAGGCTATGGGATGGTGCCACCCAACATTCAAGTAGGTCTTCCTTCCTCTGTCAAATCTTTTCTGGACATACCCTCCCAGACACACCTGGTGCTGTTTCCATGGCAATCTTAAACCTAGTCTGGGTGACAAGGATAAATCATCACAAATTCCAACTTGATCTTAATGCTTAGTTAAGAATATTATAACTAGAACATTCTAAGATGTCTACGAAATGTCAAGAAAAGAAGGAAGCCTGACTCAACCCAGACACCTCTTTCTGATGATGAAGCAGAGGCTACAGACACAGAAACCACTGATATTGGATTTATGTTGGATTTCAAATTGAGTGGTGACTGCAGAGAACATCCTAGAGATACCACAGATCCCTATCCAGGAATTAACAAAAGAGAGACACCGACATCAACACACTGCCAACATTCTCTCAGTCGTGAACACAGGACGAGATTCCATCCAGCTACTGGTAGTTTGCTCTTTGTGTGTTAGCTATTCCTGGGACTGTGGGAAGTGCTGTGTTCTGCTGGAGTTCCTGAGTAGTCTTACCTCTCCTTGACTGTCCAAGGGAAAGATGGTCCTGCCTATGAAACTGCGGTGCACCACCAAGAGAGGATTAAAGAACATGTGATTACATCTCTTGAGATGTCTTCTATAGTTGGCCATTGCTGTACACTCCTAATTGGATTGGTTATTGGATCTTCTGAGAAAATTTCAGGGGCTCTGAACAAGTCAAGTATCGAGTCAAGACCCTCATGGTTATGCTAGGGAAGTCTGGACATGCAGAATCTGCAACCCGCCTCAACACTTACCCACCAAGTGCCGCAGTTGATTGGTTCAACTCCCAGCCTTGGGTAGGATTCTCGATGCTTGGTTTTCTAGCAACCAAACTCAAGTATCCTGGGAAAGAGCTTATGGGTCAGATTCAAATGGTGGCATCACACTCTCAGGTGATAACGTATGTTTTCATCAAGCAGTACTTGGAGCAGTACAACTGAGAGTAGGATGGGACAATTGCTTTGCCACAAGTTACATATAAGATACTGCCTTTCCTCTCCATGGAAAAGAATCTCAAGCCGGGCAGTGGTGGCACATGCCTTTGATCCCAGCGCTTGGGAGGCAGAGGCAGGTGGATTTCTGAGTTCGAGGCCAGCCTGGTCTACAGAGTGAGTTCCAGGGCAGCCAGGGCTATACAGAGAAACCCTGTCTCAAAAAACTAAAAAAAAAAAAAAAAAGGAATCTCAAAACGAGCCTTGGAGAGTGGTTTGAGTTCATAGGTGAGCTTTGACATGGTGACTCCACCAAACTCGCTCTGAGAGCATTTCTGAATCTCTCTTTGGCAGCACTCTTCTGGAGCAAACTAGAGAGTGCTACCATGATGGCATTCAAAGTGCCGGTAATCCAACCTGGTTCATCTTTGACAGAGCCTCTACTCCACAGAGCCTGAGAGCAGCAAATCGTGAGATTGGGAATAGGTGGAGAAATGAGCCCAAAAGTCCAAGCTGTCCTTAAAACGATTGGCCTCATGAGTTTTGCTATGGACAAATGAACCAATGCCATATATGTATGGAATATTATAATATAAATATATAAAATATATAATAATATCTATTATATATGGAATATTATACTAGTCTCAGCATTTTTGTAATATAATTTTTATGGAAGTCATACATTCAGGGAAGCGGAATATATTACAGTTCATTTTATACAATTAAAAAAATTATATTGTCAGGCTGGGAGAGATGGCTCAGTGGTTAGGAACACGGGCCGCTCTTCCAGAGGATACAGGCTCAGTTCCCAGCACCCACATGGCAGGCTTACAACTGCCTGTAACTGCCTATAAGTTCCAGGGGATCCAACTGCATCTTCTGGCTTCCATAGGCAATAGGCATATGCGGTGCACCTATACATGCAGGCAAATCACCTATAAACACTAAAATAAAGCTACTGTCCTTTTGTTATTTTGTTGAGGACAGGTGAAAACACCATCACAGACCAGCAAGGATCTGAGGGCTGTCATTAGAACTTACAAGTTCTGCTGAGTCCTATTGGCCCCCGACAACTTAGAATTATTGAGTCTTAGACCTCATCTTCTCTCTGGGCATTCCTCCCACAAGTAGCCTATTATATCTTCCGGAACACCTTTCACAGGCCCCATGAGCTCCAGTAGTTATTTGGAACCATTCTGATCCCTTTCTAAATTTGATTCTCCTCACTTTACTCTAGCTTCTCATTCCACTCAGGCCCAACGCCACATGCGTACACCACCAGAAACTCCAGGACAACCAGGGACATGTCTTTAAACATTTCAACCGCTAGACCCCCTAGTGACTGAGTTCTGCTTAATCTAGCATATTTTAAACCCCCTAAAGTTAACTCCAAGGAAGCCATCTTTAGAAGTCATTTCCCACCGGTTCAACGGTGCTAACTACCTACTATTTTAATCTCTTCCGGAAGTGAAGGTGAAGCCAACTGGATCCTGCAAGTCTACTCTTAGAAAGTACGCTTGGATAGGGGGATTAGCGTCAACTCTAGCGCTGGAGTGGTGCGGCTGGAGCTGAAGATTGAGAAACAGAGGTCAGCCAGGTGATCAGGGCGGGGAGGACGCGGGGTTCACACCCCTTGCTTGTGCGCCTGTGCGGAGGCGTTGCTTGCGCAGGCGCCGTGAAGGTAAGGAGTGGGCGTTGCCGCAGGAGCGCGAAAGCGTTGAGTGCGAGCTTGAGCTCTGGACCCTCAGGCCGAGTCCTTGCAACTGAGGGGCTGTGCTGAGGATGTGTGATGGATGAGGCCGCCTCCCTCGCCTGGGCAATCCGGGTCCCCTTGGCTTCGAGTTTCAGCTGCAGGTAATAACTTCGGACCCAGGGCTAGAGGACCAGCTGTCTGAGAGCCAGCCGGGCGCCCTCAGCCATCCGAGCTTCTGCGCAGGGGCAATGCTCGGAGTGGAGAAGGGCGGGGGATGAACGCTCAGGTGTGGCCCTCACACAGCATTCACTGTTCGCTGCGTTCTCCCAGGTTGGCCTTCTGTACATATAATCCAGGTCTTCCTGAATCCTGAAGTAGTCTGCCCGGGTTTCTACACCATCGAGTTTTACTAGGTGAGGGTCGCTGGTAGAGCCTAAAAGGCATGCGAGCGGAAGGAAGCATCGTTTTCAGACGTGGCCCCTGAAAGGTGGGTAAAAGTGAGGGATCTGGAGTGGAGGTCCATGTTGAGCAGTGAGCTAGCATCTGTGCTGCTCTCTGGTTCATAGTGCACTTCGGGTGCATTTTCACTGAGCCCATGGCTCCAGGCTTCTGTGTGGTTACATGATATATATATATATATTTTATTATATATATATATAATAAAAATATATATATATTTTTAGCAGTGACTTGTGTGAGGTCAAACCCAAGTGTACTCATGTAGAATATTCCGCACCAGTTTATGTTGCCTTTAAATTTAAGAAATCACAAGATTGGCTTCTGTTGCTTGATCTGGATTTAAGATATGTAAGATGTGGTTGGTATACCTGTCATTTGTAATCCAAAGGGGATAGTTTGTCTTGATCACCTTTAAACTGTCTGTCAAAACTCCCTTTAGTTCCCAGAAAATTGACTCCATTGAGGTGTTGAAGAAACGTCCTTCCATGTCAACATGCCAACCAACTTAATTTCCAAGAACTTGCCTCAGGGCGACTTCTCATTATGTTCCCCAAGTCAGACACCTATAATGATTGGCCACTTGATCTTTCTTTGCTGCCTATTTTTATTTTTGTCCATGTAGCTTTTATTGAATCTGGAAATTCTGCTCAGTAGTGAATTATTACACTATCTCTGCTTCTATACATTGTTCAACACTCTTTTCCATTTTAGATCATTCACTTCTGATGACTGAAGAGATCATCTATCAAACATTCATTAACTACGCTGATCTATTTCTAACCTGTGAGTAGGTCCAAGCATTTGTATAGTATAGATGTCATTGGAGAAATTACAAAGCAGTAGTGAGTTTTTATTGGATTTTGGAAACACACCATTTTATAAATCTTAGGTTTTAAGAATTTTACAAGTTAAGCTCATCATTGAAAAAGTGAAGTCATATTTATTGCAGAGCCTTGCCTTAGTCTTGTTCACCCTCCTGCCTTGTTACCAGTTTAACTATAATTATTCTTTTAGTTCCAATGACTATAGGTAGTTCTGCCTTGTCCCCCCACTCTCCAGTACACACACCTTTTGTAAACATAGAAAAGAGAATACTGTTTAAAATAACATCAAGAAAGGGTATTAAAGCACCTTAAATTTTTATTTCATTTTCTCTTCATGAAGGAAGGTGACTGCCAGAAATAACTATGGTAAGCTTCTCTGAGGTAACAACTCTGTGCTTCTTGCTTGTCCACACATCATATGGCCAGTCTACCTTGCAATACTGGACATTTCTAATAGGCAGTTTTAGATCTTCAGATAGAGAAATCAGTTTCATTTTTAAATCATTTATTCATTAATTCACTTATTCAATTGACATATTATCAATCTCCTAGTAGATAGTATAGATTGTGCTTGGTTCTGGAAAAGAGCAAATTATTGGCCTATCAGGTACTTAATTGCTTATAGACTTGTGACAGAGAACTAAGGTGCATAAACAGATACACAGGATACTACTAATTTATTTATTATTTTGTATTGTTCAAATCTTATGAATATATAGTAATTTAAAATTGAAGTAGATATCTTTGAAAGAACTACTGTACTATAAGGCTGGGAAATAGTTCATTTGGTAGAGTGAGTGCTTGCCTAGCATGAAGTAGGCTTCTATTTCTAACATCACATTAAAAAAAAGTAGACAGATCGGTATACACCTCTAATCCTAACACTCAAGTTGGAGATAGGAGGATCAGAAGTTCTCTGTCTTGGGGCAACACAGAGAATCCACTTGTAGGAAGCCTTGCCAGCAAAAGAAAAGAAAAGTAAAGAAAAGAAAAATCCACGATGATTTATAAAATATTTAGAGTTAATGTTAGGAAGAATTTGCATTCTCACAGAAGAGTAGTAATGCAAATGAACTTCTCTCATAGTTTTAGTTGCCTTTAAAATTCATAGAAATAGGTACATTTCTTCCTTTTAGTGGACTAGCAATTTGGAGAGGATGGCTAGTTGGGTGGCTAGTTCATCTCCTTTGCGTTTTGGATCCTGTTCTGCTAGGTGCCTTTGCTCACTCACAGTTCTATGCTTTTCTCTGCAGGACTTCCTTGTTATTACCACTGTCCACCAAGAGAGGGAAACTAGTAAATCATGTGTCCTGAAAATGATGCAAGAAAGAGCCGTGTCTTAAAAAAAAAAAAAAAAAAAAAAAAAAAAAAAAAAAGCATTTATTTAGAGTTCTCTCTGAATACAGTTAAAAAAAGATCTTTTTCTTATGCCATTTAATCTTCACATCTACTCTGTAAAATGAACATTGAGTTTCAAGTATATCCAAAATAGAATTTCTGGCAGATTATGATATTGTAAATCTCTATTGTAAGATGAAGTGACTAGCTTCATTATACAGTAAATATAAGGCAGCTCGACATCACGCTCTTGTCCTAAATGGCTCACAATGCCAAGAACGGTCAAATTACTACTTTGGTTTCCATTGGTCAGACAGGGTCATGAAAACTTGGTAGACTTTGACTAATCATACTTTCATGTCAACATAATCAAAAACTTTAGACAAAAGGATTGAACTGGATTATGTGGAGAACATGCAAGAGGACAACTACTGTTGAAATTAGTGGATATATATGAATTAACCTACCACCTAGAATTAATCACCTTAATCATTTGGGTAGTCCATGTTTTCTTCACTGCTTCTGAAATATGTAATCATAATGCCAACATCTAGTGGTTCTTTTGCAAATATTAATCGATTTTGAAGCTATAGGATACCTCACTGTTAGCTGGGGTTGTTTTTGGTTTTTTTTAAAAATATATTTCCATTAAAATTTTAGGGTTTCTGGGGATGTAACTCAGTGGTAAAGAGCTTGCCTAGTACTCATAACACACACACACACACACACACACACACACACACACACACACAGAGAGAGAGAGAGAGAGAGAGAGAGAGAGAGAGAGAGAGAGAGAGAGAGAGAGAGAGAGAGAGAGAGAATATTCTAGAGTGGACTTTAATTCAAACTCCTAATAGCTTTACAGACTTTAGTTATTCTATGCTGCAGAAGTGGTGCTAATGCCCCACAAACACAGAAGCCCTTGAGTTGTTGGTGCCCCCAAAGAGTCTGTGTATGAGCTGGAGGAAGCTTTGTTCTCAGCATGGAGAGGGGAATAGAGGAGAGATGCATTATTTTTAATTTCTTTCTCGAATTGCCTTTTCAGTGGCAAGTTTTTTTATTAAGCATATACTTGACAGAACTTTTAAATTTACATTAGGAGAGTTGACCTGTCCAAAAGTTTTGGAGGAAAAAGGGAATCATATTTCTCTATTTCCTGGTTAAGGACTTGCTTTTATGCTAAAATAGTTGTTCAAATCCAAATGTCTTCAATTACCTTGGCAAACCATTATCTAAATATTTACATAAACTCTTGTGTGAACATCTAGTTTTTTGACTTATGGGATGGCTTAAGCAATGAATAAATCCAATGTTGAAAAGATAATCCAATTGATTCTGAGGTATTTTTTTCCTAGACTAGTTCTAAGGCTAGGGAGTTCTAAGTCAGAAGCAGGAGTTCCAATGATGGAGTGGAATGGGCCCACTATCATCAGTTCTACCAACCAATTTTTTTCAGTGTGTGATTCAAGCCTTGATCTACAAAAGACAAGAGTCTGCAAGAAGTATATGTTCTACCTGCCAATATTAAACCTGTGGGTATGTAAGATTCATGCCATATAGTTGGCTTAGATCCCTAAACTGGCACCAGGAACTTCTGGAATAGATTAGGGGCAGTGGCAATGAGTCCTATTAGAATGTACCTAAAGTAAAGCCAGTTAGCCAGATGTTATGTGTTATGACTGCCTTTCCTCACTAGGATAATGGTCTAAGAATTATGGCTGTAGTTTTGTTTTTGAAACATAGAACAATTATTATTCTTACAAGCATTTAAAAATTCATTTATTTGGTTGGATATAGGGCAGTCATCATTCTGTTTAATAATGGCTCAGGTTGTGTTGCTGACAGATATTAAGAGCCATCAGGTCTTTTCAGACACCTATTTCTAGACAGCTGTCTTCAGTATCTTCTGAGTTTAGAAGAAGCTCTCTTCAACTTTGAAAAAAATTACTGATAGTTACATGCAGAATTTTCTATATTAATGTAATAAACAGAATAAAACAAGTCTAAGAAGTAGAGTCAATGATAGAATAAATAAGAAACTAGTGGGAAGTTATAATCATTTTATACATTATTGATACATTATATATCTTCATATACCAATAGTGTCCAAAAGAAAAGCAATGATACAGACTGAAACACAAGTTTCAGGGTTAATAGCTATGGGTAATTACCTTTGTACTTAAAGTAAATATCTTTTTTGTTTGCTTGAAGAGACAAGTTATTTTTTTAAAACAGGTTTCAAGTTGAAACAACTTTAACTTTGTGATGTTCTTGAAGCTATAAAGACTCAGATAGATCTTACTCTAGTGAATAACTGTCTAAGTTCCTTCCATCTGAGTGGAGTGAACTTCTGTGCACATTGAGATGTCAGCAAACATCAGAAGATATTTGTATCTCAACCAAGAAGCATCTGAGTAAAGTCTAACAGACAGTCTTTTCATAAAGAATATGTCATTCCATTTTTCCTGGATTAAGGAAAGACAGTGACATAGTATAATCTCTAGGTTATTACCAACACAGAGCAAAGAGGATTTTGGGACTCTTATGGATTGTGGATGCCATATAGTTTCCCACCACCAACAAAGGTGTCCATAACTAGAGTTCTGTATATGACAATAGAATCTCACTGAGTCTATTAGCTTTATTCTTGCTGAGTGGCCCATGTCCTCTGTTTCTGTATTAGGTGGGCTTATGCTTAATTTTGGCACATAGGTATAAAGCTGTGTAGCTCAGAGCACTTGTTGCAATTTATAAGCATCCTACTTATACACATGACAGTATGAAGTATGGCATAAAACGTTTTTAAATTTGTAAAGAAAGTATAACAAAGTAATCAATTGAAAAAGGAGACACAAAAAAGGGCATAGATATAAAATACATTTTGGTAAAAATGGTTTAAAAATGCTTTCAGATGAGAAAGGATTTGATATAGTAGCTTTGTCCTAATCAGTGTTCCAAAATGTTCATCAAAATTTAGGACAAACCCAGAGAGGTTAAGCATATTACAGGTCTTTGTTAAAAAGGTCCATGAGGGCTAAAAACTTGAAGATAGTAATGTATGATTAAGTTTATATTCATGGCCTGCAGGTAGTTCAACAGATAAAGCTACTTGCCACCTCATAATGCAATCCTGATGATCAGAGTTCCATCCCTAGAAACCTCTTAAAGGCAGAAAGAGAACAAACTCTATAAGCTGTTCTTGGAGTTCTGCATGCATGTTGGAGCATGTGCCCTATTCACTATATAATAATAATAAAAATGTATGACTTTATTGTAATTAAACATTATTTTAAAAGTCCTAACAGCAGATATTATTTGGTGCTTATTTCATTGATCAGTCTACTGTGAACACTAAGAAGATGCTACAAAAGCAAGAAACAGGATATAAATACTCCAAGATAGCTTAAATTTGGAATTTTCTACAACAAAGTTGAAGGAGAGATAGTCCAAAAGGCCCAGGAAAAAAGATACAAGGCAAGAGAACAAGCAGAATCCAACTGGGACCCTGCCCAGTAATGGTTTTGTAACAAAGGTTAACTGTCATAAATAAAGGGCGGGGCAGGGCAAACTGGTTGCCAAGGTTCCGGGGGCTTCCATTCAGGTTCCCACCAGTGTGGGACAGCACTGTGGATCGGTCCCTACTGTATGTCATGTCTCTACTGCACTTTGGCGCACGAAAGCTTCTCTTCACGTGGCAACTTTTTTGGCTGCTGGCCCCAGCTGTTCCCATTCCAGAGTTCACTGGAAATCCAGTCCAGTTGACTTCAGAGTCCTGGGTGCCAACCAAGCTCTGGTCTTGGCACCCTTCTGATCATCCACCTAAAGCTGCACATACTCGAATATCCAAGACAGAAGCAGGGGGCGTTGATCACCTGGGATCCTCTGTTTCCACAGAGATGTTGTCCCCACTTGAGGAGTTGACTGACAGTTTACTTCCGTTCCAGGACCCTAGTACTTTTCGGGAGCTGAACCCAGAGTCCGAGGAGCTCGTTTCCCATAAGGATCTGACCGACAAGCTGATACCAACTGGGAAGCAGCCAGGGAATAATTTAATGCTAAGTGGGGATCAAAATCAGGCTTCCACTCTGCCTTTAGAGTTCAAAAGTACTGCCAGTCTAGTTGGGGCTGCAGATAATCAGTTGTATGATATACTTGTTCCAACACTAGACAGCCAGAGTTCAAAAGCAACAACGTTCATTGTTTCACCCAAGGAGCTGAAGAAAGATCTAGCTCAGCACAAGAAACCTGCTAAAGTTGTTGGAAAACCTCAATTTCAGAAACAAATCATGGATGATTATTATGAAGATCTGACTATGAATAAACCTCATTCTTATAACCTTCCTCTACAATCCCAGGAGAATGCAGGTGAAGCTCCTGAGCTCTTAGAGCAAGTTGAACTCAATCAGATGGGGACACAAACTCGAAATCCAGAGAACTTCCAGCAGGAAGCTCCAGATTATTTCTCACAGTCCCCTGAGGAAGATGAACCTTTAATTCAAAAAGAAGACTCAGCTCACCATCAACTCCATTATACTTTGCCCACTATTACAGGTAAGCCTGTAGATACAGAACTTAAAATAACTTCTGAGCCTATAAAGGAGGTTGAGTCATCTCCATATGAGGAGGAGACTCCAACTCAGACTCCAGGTCCTCTTGTTGGAGCTGAACTTTATCTTAGCCAGCAGCAGCAGCCAGCTAAACCTTCTGAGACTCCTGAAGAAGGTGAATCTTCTGTAATTGATCTGGAGTCTTCAGTTCAACCCCAAGAGGATTCAGAGGCGTTAGGGCCCTTACCAACTCAACAGGAAGATCTATCTCAACATTTAGGCCCTGTTTTGGAGGATGAATCTTCTCTCAGTGAACTAGAGCAACCACTTCAACTTTCTGAGTCTCCTGAGGAGGTAGGATCAGGTTCTGAAAACCAGCCAGAAGCTTCAGTCCAGCCTACAGTGCTCCCTCTAGCCGAACAAGAGGCTCCATTTGGAGCTCCAGAGTCCCCTATTGAGACTGTAGTTGAAACTTCACCAATTCATGAAATCCAGCCAACTCAAAATGAAGATTACCAATATCACTTGCCAAATGTTACAGTTAGACCTGTGGCTGTGATGCTTACTATAACTTCAGAGCCTATCAAGGAGATTGACTCTTTTCTGGTCCAGCAGGAATTCCCAGTGCACACTTTAGAGTATTCTAATGATATTGAACCCTTCCTCAAAGAGGAGGAGCCTCCAGCTCAGGTGTCTGAGTCTCTTGGGGAGAGTCAGTTTGAAAGTCAGCTGGAAGTACCAGTTCAAGCCTCAGAGTATGATGAAGAGTTTAAAAGTTCTGCAGCTGAACAACTAGCTCAATTTCCAGAGAATCATGAAGTGACAGTTTTTCCCTCAGATCGCTATCCGGCTCAGCAATCTAGCTTGTCAGATGTGACTGGTCAACCTTCAGATCTGGATATTACCATAACAGAAAACCCCATAGAGATGGTAACTTCTGTCTATCATGATGCTGCAGCAGCTCCTGAAGAGGTTGAATTCCTGATAAATCAACAGGGTGTTCCATCTCAATCCCTAGAACCTATTTTGTATGATAAACCTTTAAGCCAGCAGGAAGACACAACTGGAATATCACAGATATCTGAGGAAGGAGAATCCTTTCCAGCCCAACAGGAGACTCTAGACCATAGTCTAGAGATGTCTACTGAAGAGATAGCTCAACCTCCAGGTCACCATGAGGTAACAGGTTCACCCCTAGGTCATGGCCAAGTTTATTCTCCAACATCACAGAATATCCTAACTCAGTATCCAACTTCCCCAGAAGAGGATCAGTATTCTCCAGTTGGTCAAGGGGTTCCAAACCAACTTGAAGAGCTTTCTGTGGAACCTTCTCCAAGTCAGCAGAACTCAGCATGGCCTTCAGTGACAGACATGTTTCTTTCACCTGCAGATCTAGAGGCAATATTCAGAGCTACACATTCAGAATCATATAAAACAACCATTAAACATGAGGATCTAGTCCTTAGCATAACTCCAGAGCCCTCTATGGAGGATGGATCTATTCTGTTTCCACAGGAGGACCTACTTCAGCCTATAGATTCCACTGAGCAAGGTGAATTTTCACATATCAAGACCAGTGCCCTTTCAAAACCTCCATATTTCTCCAACACCGAAGCTCTATCCTTCCAAGAGGCCATAGCTGAGACAACACACAACTCTAAACAGGTGGATCTTTCTTCAATGTATCAGGAAGCTCCAGAACTACCTCCAGGTCACACTAGGGGATTAGGACCTTCTCTATATCAGCAGATTACCCAATCTCATCTCAAAGGCCTCCATGAGAATCTGAAACTATTTCCAGTGTTAAAGCCCACTGCAGCTCAGGCCTTAAAACCTTGGATGGGAACATTTTCTCTAATCCATAACATTATTCCACATTACCCTCCAAAACCACTGAAAAATATGGCAACTCATATTCCAGGACACAAAATGACAGTTCCAAGACCAGATCAGGATCAAGGTGAATATGCAATATCATCTAATGGTTCATTTCAATCTTTGGACCTGGAAGTTACTGTAACTTCAGGAATTACTCCAGAGGATAAGCATATACTACCAAATAGAACTGTAAATCCACAGACTAATTCTCAAGTGAAAATCCCACATTCACAGCATGTTGAGACTCAGCATTCAAACCCAGCTAAAACCACAGTTCAACCTTTGGATCTGGAACTTGCCATAAATCTGCAACCTACTCCTAAGGAGAACTTTGCTCAAACTTTGCAGGAGACCACAACTCAGATGACAGGGCCACCTAAAGAGGTTATAGCTCAAGCTCCAGAACATCATGAGGGGAAAATTCCAATACCAACTCAGGATCAAGCTGAGTATTCAACTTCACCCACTGTCTCATTTCAGCCATTAGACCCAGAACTCACCATAACTTCAGAGGCTACCAGAGAGCCTCATCATCCTTCAGTTCCACAGCAGACTATAATAGTTTATCCTCCAAAGCAACCTCTGGTGATAAATTCAGAACAAGTTTACACTCAGCCTCCAAACCCAACTGAAGCCACAGTTCAACCTTTGAATTTGGATTTGAACATAACTTCACAACCTACTGCTGAAGGAGAACTTCCTCAAACTCTACAAGACAGCACAACTCAGATTTTAGAACCACCTACAGTGGTTCTAGTTCCTGTCCCAATCTATCAGGAGGTGACAGTTCAAACAAGTCAGTATCAAGCTGAGTATCCACCTTCACCCACTGTCTCATTTCAGCCCTTAGACCTGAAACTCACCACAACTCCAGAGGCTACAAGAGAGACTCACTATCCTACAGTTCCACAGCAGACTATAATAGTTCATCCTCCAAAGCACCCTTTGGTGATATATTCAGAACAAGTTTACACTCAGCTTCCAAACCCAACTGAAACCACAGTTCAACCTTTGGATCTGGAACTTAACATAACTCTACAACCTACTGCTGAGGCAGAAAGTTCTCAATCTCTACAAGACAACACGTCTCAGATAGGCATAGAGCCACCTATAGAGGTTGTAGCTCTAGTCCCAATCTATCAGGAGGTGACAGTTCAAGTATCAAGTCAGGATCAAACTGAGTATCCAACCCCATCTACTGTCTCATTTCAGCCATTAGACCTGAAACTCACCATAACTTCAGAGACTACCAGAGAGCCTCATCATCCTACAGTTCCACAGCAGACTATAATAGTTCATCCTCCAAAGCATCCTCTGGTGATAAATTCAGAACAAGTTCACATTCAGCATCCAAACTCAACTGAAACCACAGTTCAGCCTTTGGGTCTGGAACTTACCATAACTCCACAACCTACTGCTGAGGGAGAACTTCCTCAAACTCTACAAGACAGCACAACTCAGGTCACAGAACCACCTACAGGGGTTGTAATTCCAGTACCAGTAGATCTGGAGGTGACAGTTCCAACACTAAGTCAGGATCAAACTGAATATCCAACCTCATCCACTGTCTCATTTCAGCCCTTAGGTCTGGAACTTACCGTAACTCCAGAGCCTACTAGACAGGCTGAACATTTTATAACTACAAAGAAGACTACTGCGTTTCCTCCAAAGTACACTCATATGACACTTCCACAACAAGTTCCTGTTCAGCACCTAAAGCCAATTGAAGGCATAGTTCAACCTCTGGATCTGGAATTTACCATAGCTCCACAACTTACTGCTGAGGGAGAACTTTCTGAAACTGTGCAGGAGAGCACAACGCAGATTACAGAACCTCATAAAGAGATTGTAGTTCCAGTCCCTCTATATCAGGAGCTAATAGTTCCACCACCAAGTGAGGATCAAGCTGAGTACCGAACATCATTTCAACCATTGGATCTAGAACTCACCATAACTTCAGAGCCTACAAAAGAGGCTTATGATTCTAAAATTTCAAAGAAGACTGTAACAGTTCATTTTCCAAAGAACCCTCTGGTGATGAATCCAGAACATGTTCACACTCAGCATCCAAACCCAGCTGAAGTCACAGATAAACCTTTGGGTCTGGAACTTACCGTAAGTTCCAGTCGACAACCTACTGCTGAGGGAGAACATTTTCAAAGTATGCAAGAGACCACAACACAGATTTCAGAACCACCTAAACAGGTTGTAACTCCAGGCCCAGAATATCAAGAAGTGGCACTTCAAGCACCTATTCAGGAGCAAGCCAAGTATCTACTTTCACCCACTGTCTCATTTCATACCTTGGACTTGGAACTCACTGTAAGTTCAGAGCCTCCTAGAGAAGCTCACCATATGACAACTCCAGACAAGACTATGGTTCCTCTGCCAAAGTACCCTCTGGGGATCTACCCAGGTCATGTTCATACTCAGCATTTAAATCCAACTGATGTCACCAGTCAGCCTTTGAATCTAGAACTTACTGTAAATCCTCAACCTAATACTGAGGAGGAACATTCTCAAACTATTCAGAAGAACACAATTCAAATTACAGAACCAGCTAAAGAAGATGTAGCTCTAGCTCCAGAAGTTCAAGACATGACAATTCCAATGCCAGTACTGGAACAAACTGAAGCTCCAACACCTCAAAGTATGTCATTGCAGTCTATGGATCAGGAACTCACACTACTTTCAGATCCTCCTGATAGGACTGACCACCCTCCAGATCCAAAGGAGACTAAAAACGATACACAAGGAAAGATATTCCTTCATTATGCAGAACCTCCAATGGGAATGGTAGTTGAACCACCAGATCTGTTTTTTCTCACAACCATACAATCTAAACCTGTGCAAGAGACTACAACTGAAATTACAAAATCAACTAAAGAGGTTGCAGCTCACACCATAGAGTATAAGGAGGGAGTATTTTCAGCTCCAGTTGAGGGTCAAGCTAAGTCCCCAACACTACCAAATATATCACTACAGCCTTTGGATCAGGAACTCACCCTATCTTCTCAACCTTCTGGTTGGCCTCACCGCCCTCCATATCCAAATGAGCCTGGATACCCTACACCAGGAAAGATTTACCTTCATTATGCAGAACCTCCCAGGGGAATGGTGGTTGAACCTCCAGATCTGTTTTTTCTCAAAACTACAAAATCTAAACCTGCACAAGAGAATCCAGCTCAGATTCCAAAATCACCTAAGGAAGTTGCAGATCCCACCCTAGAATATAAGGAGGGGGTGTTTCTGGCTCCAGTTGATCGTCAAGCTAAGTCTGCAACTCCACCCAATATGTTGTTACAGCCTTTGGATCAGGAACTCACCCTATCTTCTCAACCTTCTGGTTGGCCTCACCGCCCTCCATATCCAAATGAGCCTGGACACCCTACACCGGGAAAAATTTACCTTCATTATGCAGAACCTCCCAGGGGAATGGTAGTTGAACCCCCAGATCTGTTTTTTCTCAAAACTACAAAATCTAAACCTGTACAAGAGACCCTAATTCATATTACAAAATCATCCAAAGAGATGGTACCTCAAAGTCCAGAATATAAGGAAGCTGTGCTTCCAGATCCAGTTGAGGGTCAAGATGATTCCCCAACCCCACCCAATATGTCTTTACAACGTTTGGATCAGGAACCTATTATATCTTTTCATCCTCGTGGACTAGTACAGGACTCTCCAAATGCAAAGGAGACTAAAAAACATACATCAGGAAAGATTTTCCTTCATTATGCAGAACCTCCCAGGGGAATGGTGGTTGAACCTCCGGATCTGTTTTTTCTCAAAACTACAAAATCTAAACCTGGCCAGGAGAACCCAACTCAGATGACAAAGTCACCTGAAGAGGTTGCAGCTCACACCTTAGACTATAGGAAGAGGATGCTTCTGACTCCAGATGAGGGTCAAACTGAGTCTACAATTCCATTCAATATGTCATTACAGCCTTTGGATCAGGAACTTACCCTATCTTCTCAACCTCCTGGTTGGCCTCACCACCTTCCAAATCCAAATGAGCCTGGACACCCTACACCGGGAAAGATTTACCTTCATTATGCAGAACCTCCCAGGGGAATGGTAGTTGAACCTCCAGATCTGTTTTTTCTCAAAACTACAAAATCTAAACCAGGGCAGGAGAACCCAACTCAGATTGCAAAATCACATAAAGAGATTATATCTCAAAGTCCAAAATATAGAGATGCTGTGCTTCCAGATCCAGTTGGTGGTCAACATGAGTCTCAAACACCACACAATATGTTATTACAACTTTTGGATCAGGAATATATGATATCTTTTCTTCCTCGGGGACTGGCACAAGAGTCTCCAAATGCAAAAGAAACTTGGAAACATAAACCAGGAAAGATTTTCCTTCATTATCAAGACCCTCCCATTGGAATGGAGGTTGAACATCCAGATATATTTTTTCTCAAATCAACAAAACTTAAACATGTGCAGAAGATGCCGATTGAGATTAAAAAATTACACAAAAACCTTGCAACTCACACAATAGGATATAAAAAGAGGGTGCATACAGCTCCAGTTGAAAGTCATGCTGAGATTGACGCACTACCCATTATGTCATTAAGCCCTTTGGAAAAGGAAATCCTTCTATCTTCTCAACCTCCTAGTTGGACACACCCCGCTCCGACTCCAAAGGATACTAAAAACCATATACCAGGAAAGATTTACCTTCACTATGCAGAACCTCCCATGAGAATGGTAGTTGAACCACCAGATCTCTTTTTTCTCAAAACTACAAAATCTAAATCAGTTCAGGGAATCCCTTTCGAACAGCATTCTCAACCTCCTGCTTGGATTCACCACCCTCCAAAGCCAAAGGAGCCTAAAAACCATACACCAGAAAAGATTTTGTTTCATTATGCAGAATCTCCAAGGGGAATGGTAGTCGAATCGCCAGATCTGTTTTTTCTCAAAACTACAAAATCTAAACTTGGGCAGGAGAACCCAACTCAGATTACAAAATCACCTAAAAAGGTTGCAGCTCAAACTGGAGAATATGATGAGGGGGTGCTACTGGCTCCTGTTGAGGGTCAACCAGAATCTGAAACACCACCCAATATGTCATTACAGCCTTTGGATCAGGAACTAACCCTATCTTCTCAACCTTCTGGTTGGCCTCACCGCTCTCCCTATTCAAATGACCCTGGGCACCCTACACCAGGAAAGATTTACCTTCACTATGCAGAACCTCCCAGGGGAATGGTAGTTGAACCTCCAGATCTGTTTTTTCTCAAAACTACAAAATCTAAACCTCAAATTCCCAAATTGACTAAGGAAGTTGCAGCTCCAACCCCCGCACATGAGGAGGGGGGGCTTCTGGTTTCGGTTGAGCGTCAAGCTAAGTCTGCAAATCCACCCAAAATGTCATTACAGCCTTTGGATCAGGAACTCACCTTATCTTCTCAACCTTCTGGTTGGCCTCACCGCCCTCCATATTCAATAGAGCCTGGGCACCCTACACCAGGAAAGATTTACCTTCACTATGCAGAACCTCCCAGGGGGATGGTGGTTGAACCTCCAGATCTATTTTTTCTCAAAACTACAAAATCTAAACCTGGATGGGAGACCCCACCACAGATTACAAAATCACCTACTGAGGTTGGAGGTGAAATGCTAGAATATGAGGATGGGCTACTTTCAGGTCCGATTGAAGGTCAAGGGGAGTCTCCACCACCACCCAGTATGTCATTACAGCTTTTGGATCAGGAACTCACCATATCTTCTCAACCTTCTGGTTGGCCTCATCACCCTCCATATCCAAATGAGCCTGGGCACCCTACACCAGGAAAGATTTACCTTCACTATGCAGAACCTCCCAGGGGAATGGTAGTTGAACCTCCAGATCTGTTTTTTCTCAAAACTACAAAATCAAAACCTGCACAAGAGAATCCAGCTCAGATTCCAAAATCACCTAAGGAAGTTGAGGCTCCCACCCTAGAATATAAGGAGGGGGTGCTTCTGGCTCCAGTTGATCGTCAAGCTAAGTCTGCAACTCTACCTAATGTGGCATTACAGCCTTTGGATCAGGAACTCACCCTATCTTTTCAACCTTCTGGTTGGCCTCATCGCTCTCCATATCCAAATGAGCCTGGGCACCCTACACCAGGAAAGATTTACCTTCACTATGCAGAACCTCCCAGGGGGATGGTAGTTGAACCTCCAGATCTATTTTTTCTCAAAACTACAAAATCTAAACCTGGATGGGAGACCCCAACACAGATTACAAAATCACCTAACAAGGTTGGAGGTGGAACTCTAGAATATGAGGATGGGCTGCTTTCAGGTTCGATTGAAGGTAAAGGTGAGTCTCCACCACCACCCAGTATGTCCTTACTGCCTTTGGATCAGGAACTCACCCTATCTTCTCAGCCTTCTGGTTGGCCTCACCGCCCTCCATATCCAAATGAGCCTGGGCACCCTATACCAGGAAAGATTTACCTTCATTATGCAGAACCTCCCAGGGGAATGGTAGTTGAACCTCCAGATCTGTTTTTTCTCAAAACTACAAAATCTAAACCTGGATGGGAGACACGAACCCATATTACAAAATCACCTAATGGGGTTGGAGGTGAAATGCTAGAATATGAGGATGGGATGCTTTCAGGTTTGATTGAAGGTCAAGGTGAGTCTCCACCACCACTCAGTATGTCCTTACAGCATTTAGACCAGGAACTCACCCTATCTTCTCAGCCTTCTGGTTGGCCTCACCGCCCTCCATATCCAAATGAGCCTGGGCACCCTACACCAGGAAAGATTTACCTTCATTATGCAGAACCTCCCAGGGGAATGGTAGTTGAACCTCCAGATCTGTTTTTCCTCAAAACTACAAAATCTAAACCTGCACAAGAGAATCCAACTCAGATTCCAAAATCACCAGAAGAGGTTGAAGCTCCCACCCTAGAATATAAGGAGGGGATGCTTCTGGCTCCAGTTGATCGTCAAGCTAAGTCTGCAACTCTACTTGATATGGCATTACAGCCTTTGGATCAGGAAGTCACTCTATCTTCCCAAACTTCTGGTTGGCCTCACCGCCCTCCATATCCAAATGAGCCTGGGCACCCTATACCAGGAAAGATTTACCTGCACTATGCAGAACCTCCCAGGGGAATGGTGGTTGAACCTCCAGATCTGTTTTTTCTCAAAACTACAAAATCTAAACCAGCACAAGAGAATCCATCTCAGATTCCCAGATCACCTAACGAAGTTTCAGCTCCAACCCCAGAATATGAGGAGGGGGTGCTTCTGTTTCCAGTTGAACATCAAGCTAAGTCTGCAAATCCACCCAAAATGTCATTACAGTCTTTGGATCAGGAACTCACCCTATCTTCTGAGCCTTCCGGTTGGCCTCACCGCCCTCCATATCCACATGAGCCTGGGCACCCTACACCAGGAAAGATTTACCTTCATTATGCAGAACCTCCCAGGGGAATGGTGGTTGAACCTCCAGATCTGTTTTTTCTCAAAACTACAAAATCTAAACCTGCACAAGAGAATCCAACTCAGATTCCAAAATCGCGAAAGGAAGTTGCAGCTCCATCCCCAGAAAATGAGGATGGGGTGCTACTGGTTCCACTTGAGCGTCAAGCTAAGTCTGCAAATCCACCCAAAATGTCATTACAGTCTTTGGATCAGGAACTCACCCTATCTTCTCAGCCTTCTGGTTGGCCTCACCGCCCTCCATATCCAAATGAGCCTGGGCACCCTATACCAGGAAAGATTTATCTTCATTATGCAGAACCTCCCAGGGGAATGGTAGTTGAACCTCCAGATCTGTTTTTTCTCAAAACTACAAAATCTAAACCTGGATGGGAGACCCCACCCCAGATTGCAAAATCACCAACTGAGGTTGGAGGTGAAATGCTAGAATATGGGGATGGGTTGCTTTCAGGTTCAATTGAAGGCCAAGCTGAGTCTGCAACTCTACCCAATATGTCGTTACAGGCTTTAGATCAGGAACTCACCTTATCTTCTCAACCTTCTGGTTGGCCTCACCGCCCTCCATATCCAAATGAGCCTGGACACCCTACACCAGGAAAGATTTACCTTCACTATGCAGAACCTCCCAGGGGAATGGTGGTTGAACCTCCAGATCTGTTTTTTCTCAAAACTACAAAATCTAAACCTGCACAAGAGAATCCAACTCAGATTCCAAAATCGCGAAAGGAAGTTGCAGCTCCATCCCCAGAAAATGAGGATGGGGTACAACTGGTTCCACTTGAGCGTCAAGCTAAGTCTGCAAATCCACCCAAAATGTCATTACAGTCTTTGGATCAGGAACTCACCCTATCTTCTCAGCCTTCTGGTTGGCCTCACCGCCCTCCATATCCAAATGAGCCTGGGCACCCTATACCAGGAAAGATTTATCTTCATTATGCAGAACCTCCCAGGGGAATGGTAGTTGAACCTCCAGATCTGTTTTTTCTCAAAACTACAAAATCTAAACCTGGATGGGAGACCCCACCCCAGATTGCAAAATCACCAACTGAGGTTGGAGGTGAAATGCTAGAATATGGGGATGGGTTGCTTTCAGGTTCAATTGAAGGCCAAGCTGAGTCTGCAACTCTACCCAATATGTCGTTACAGGCTTTAGATCAGGAACTCATCTTATCTTCTCAACCTTCTGGTTGGCCTCACCGCCCTCCATATCCAAATGAGCCTGGACACCCTACACCAGGAAAGATTTACCTTCACTATGCAGAACCTCCCAGGGGGATGGTAGTTGAACCCCCAGATCTGTTTTTTCTCAAAACTACAAAATCTAACCCTGTGCAGGAGACCCCTTTTGATCAGCCTTCTCAACCTTCTGGTTGGCCTCACCGCCCTCCATATCCAAATGAGCCTGGACACCCGACACCAGGAAAGATTTACCTTCACTATGCAGAACCTCCTGAGGGGATGATAGTTGAACCTCCAGATCTGTTTTTTCTCAAAACTACAAAATCTAAACCTGCACGGGAGAATCCAGCTGTGATTCCCAAATTACCTAAGGAAGTTGGAACTCCCACCTTAGGATATATGGAGGGGTTGCTTCTGGCTCCAGTTGAGCGTCAAGCTAAGTCTGCAACTCTACCAAATATTGAATTAGAACATTTGAATCAGGAAATCACCCTATCGTCTCAACCTTCTGGTTGGCCTCACCGCCCTCCATATTCAAATGAGCCTGGGCACCCTACACCAGGAAAGATTTACCTTCATTATGCAGAACCTCCCAGGGGAATGGTGGTTGAACCTCCAGATCTATTTTTTCTCAAAACTACAAAATCTAAACCTGCACAAGAGAATCCAACTCACATTCCAAAATCGCGTAAGGAAGTTGCAGCTCCATCCGCAGAACATGAGTATGGGGAGCTACTGGTTCCACTTGAGCGTCAAGCTAAGTCTGCAAATCCACCCAAAATGTCATTACAGCCTTTGAGTCAGGAACTCACCATATCTTCTCAGCCTTCTGGTTGGCCTCACCGCCCTCCATATCCAAATGAGCCTGGACACCCTATACCAGGAAAGATTTATCTTCATTATGCAGAACCTCCCAGGGGAATGGTAGTTGAACCTCCAGATCTGTTTTTTCTCAAAACTACAAAATCTAAACCTGGATGGGAGACCCCACCCCAGATTGCAAAATCACCAACTGAGGTTGGAGGTGAAATGCTAGAATATGGGGATGGGGTGCTTTCAGGTTCAATTGAAGGCCAAGCTGAGTCTGCAACTCTACCCAATATGTCGTTACAGCCTTTGGATCAGGAACTCACCTTATCGTCTCAACCTTCTGGTTGGCCTCACCGCTCTCCATATCCAAATGAGCCTGGACACCCTACACCAGGAAAGATTTACCTTCACTATGCAGAACCTCCCAGGGGGATGGTAGTTGAACCTCCAGATCTGTTTTTCCTCAAAACTACAAAATCTAACCCTGTGCAGGAGACCCCTTTTGATCAGCCTTCTCAACCTTCTGGTTGGCCTCACCGCCCTCCATATCCAAATGAGCCTGGACACCCGACACCAGGAAAGATTTACCTTCACTATGCAGAACCTCCTGAGGGGATGATAGTTGAACCTCCAGATCTGTTTTTTCTCAAAACTACAAAATCTAAACCTGTACAGGAGAATCCAGCTGTGATTCCCAAATCCCCTAAGGAAGTTGGAGCTCCTACCTTAGAAGATATGGAGGGGTTGCTTCTGGCTCCAGTTGAGCGTCAAGCTAAGTCTGCAACTCTACCAAATATTGAATTAGAACATTTGAATCAGGAACTCACCCTATCGTCTCAACCTTCTGGTTGGCCTCACCGCCCTCCATATCCAAATGAGCCTGGACACCCTACACCAGGAAAGATTTACCTTCACTATGCAGAACCTCCCAGGGGGATGGTAGTTGAACCTCCAGATCTGTTTTTTCTCAAAACTACAAAATCTAACCCTGTGCAGGAGACCCCTTTTGATCAGCCTTCTCAACCTTCTGGTTGGCCTCACCGCCCTCCATATCCAAATGAGCCTGGACACCCGACACCAGGAAAGATTTACCTTCACTATGCAGAACCTCCTGAGGGGATGATAGTTGAACCTCCAGATCTGTTTTTTCTCAAAACTACAAAATCTAAACCTGCACAGGAGACTCCAGCTATGATTCCCAAATCCCCTAAGGAAGTTGGAGCTCCCACCTTAGAAGATATGGAGGGGTTGCTTCTGGCTCCAGTTGAGCGTCAAGCTAAGTCTGCAACTCTACCAAATATTGAATTAGAACATTTGAATCAGGAACTCACCCTATCGTCTCAACCGTCTGGTTGGCCTCACCGCCCTCCATATCCAAATGAGCCTGGACACCCTACACCAGGAAAGATTTACCTTCACTATGCAGAACCTCCCAGGGGGATGGTAGTTGAACCTCCAGATCTGTTTTTTCTCAAAACTACAAAATCTAATCCTGTGCAGGAGACCCCTTTTGATCAGCCTTCTCAACCTTCTGGTTGGCCTCACCGCCCTCCATATCCAAATGAGCCTGGACACCCGACACCAGGAAAGATTTACCTTCACTATGCAGAACCTCCTGAGGGGATGATAGTTGAACCTCCAGATGTGTTTTTTCTCAAAACTACAAAATCTAAACCTGCACAGGAGACTCCAGCTGTGATTCCCAAATCACCTAAGGAAGTTGGAGCTCCCACCTTAGAAGATATGGAGGGGTTGCTTCTGGCTCCAGTTGAGCGTCAAGCTAAGTCTGCAACTCTACCAAATATTGAATTAGAACATTCGAATCAGGAACTCACCCTATCGTCTCAACCTTCTGGTTGGCCTCACCGCCCTCCATATCCAAATGAGCCTGGACACCCTACACCAGGAAAGATTTACCTTCACTATGCAGAACCTCCCAGGGGGATGGTAGTTGAACCTCCAGATCTGTTTTTTCTCAAAACTACAAAATCTAACCCTGTGCAGGAGACCCCTTTTGATCAGCCTTCTCAACCTTCTGGTTGGCCTCACCGCCCTCCATATCCAAATGAGCCTGGACACCCGACACCAGGAAAGATTTACCTTCACTATGCAGAACCTCCTGAGGGGATGATAGTTGAACCTCCAGATCTGTTTTTTCTCAAAACTACAAAATCTAAACCTGCACAGGAGAATCCAGCTGTGATTCCCAAATCCCCTAAGGAAGTTGGAGCTCCCACCTTAGAAGATATGGAGGGGTTGCTTCTGGCTCCAGTTGAGCGTCAAGCTAAGTCTGCAACTCTACCAAATATTGAATTAGAACATTTGAATCAGGAACTCACCCTATCGTCTCAACCTTCTGGTTGGCCTCACCGCCCTCCATATCCAAATGAGCCTGGACACCCTACACCAGGAAAGATTTACCTTCACTATGCAGAACCTCCCAGAGGGATGGTAGTTGAACCTCCAGATCTGTTTTTTCTCAAAACTACAAAATCTAAACCTGCACAAGAGAATCCAACTCAGATTGCAAAATCGCGTAAGGAAGTTGCAGCTCCATCCGTAGAACATGAGTATGGAAAGCTACTGGTTCCACTTGAGCGTCAAGCTAAGTCTGCAAATCCACCCAAAATGTCATTACAGCCTTTGAATCAGGAACTCACCATATCTTCTCAGCCTTCTGGTTGGCCTCACCGCCCTCCATATTCAAATGAGCCTGGGCACCCTATACCAGGAAAGATTTACCTTCATTATGCAGAACCTCCCAGGGGAATGGTGGTTGAACCTCCAGATCTATTTTTTCTCAAAACTACAAAATCTAAACCTGCACAAGAGAATCCAACTCAGATTGCAAAATCGCGTAAGGAAGTTGCAGCTCCATCCGTAGAACATGAGTATGGGGAGCTACTGGTTCCACTTGAGCGTCAAGCTAAGTCTGCAAATCCACCCAAAATGTCATTACAGCCTTTGAATCAGGAACTCACCATATCTTCTCAGCCTTCTGGTTGGCCTCACCGCCCTCCATATTCAAATGAGCCTGGGCACCCTATACCAGGAAAGATTTATCTTCATTATGCAGAACCTCCCAAGGGAATGGTAGTTGAACCTCCAGATCTGTTTTTTCTCAAAACTACAAAATCTAAACCTGGATGGGAGACCCCACCCCAGATTGCAAAATCACCTACTGAGGTTGGAGGTGAAATGCTAGAATATGAGGATGGGGTGCTTTCAGGTTCAATTGAAAGTCAAGCTGAGTCTGCAACTTTACCCAATATATCATTACAGCCTTTGGATCAGGAACTCACCCTATCTTCTCAACCTTCTGGTTGGCCTCACCGCCCTCCATATTCAAATGAGCCTGGGCACCCTATACCAGGAAAGATTTACCTTCATTATGCAGAACCTCCCAGGGGCATGGTGGTTGAACCTCCAGATCTATTTTTTCTCAAAACTACAAAATCTAAACCTGCACAAGAGAATCCAACTCAGATTGCAAAATCGCGTAAGGAAGTTGCAGCTCCATCCATAGAACATGAGTATGGGGAGCTACTGGTTCCACTTGAGCGTCAAGCTAAGTCTGCAAATCCACCCAAAATGTCATTACAGCCTTTGAATCAGGAACTCACCATATCTTCTCAGCCTTCTGGTTGGCCTCACCGCCCTCCATATTCAAATGAGCCTGGACACCCTATACCAGGAAAGATTTATCTTCATTATGCAGAACCTCCCAGGGGAATGGTAGTTGAACCTCCAGATCTGTTTTTTCTCAAAACTACAAAATCTAAACCTGGATGGGAGACCCCACCCCAGATTGCAAAATCACCTACTGAGGTTGGAGGTGAAATGCTAGAATATGAGGATGGGGTGCTTTCAGGTTCAATTGAAGGTCAAGCTGAGTCTGCAACTTTACCCAATATATCATTACAGCCTTTGGATCAGGAACTCACCCTACCTTCTCAACCTTCTGGTTGGCCTCACCGCCCTCCATATTCAAATGAGCCTGGGCACCCTATACCAGGAAAGATTTACCTTCATTATGCAGAACCTCCCAGGGGAATGGTGGTTGAACCTCCAGATCTATTTTTTCTCAAAACTACAAAATCTAAACCTGCACAAGAGAATCCAACTCAGATTGCAAAATCGCGTAAGGAAGTTGCAGCTCCATCCATAGAACATGAGTATGGGGAGCTACTGGTTCCACTTGAGCGTCAAGCTAAGTCTGCAAATCCACCCAAAATGTCATTACAGCCTTTGAATCAGGAACTCACCATATCTTCTCAGCCTTCTGGTTGGCCTCACCGCCCTCCATATTCAAATGAGCCTGGACACCCTATACCAGGAAAGATTTATCTTCATTATGCAGAACCTCCCAGGGGAATGGTAGTTGAACCTCCAGATCTGTTTTTTCTCAAAACTACAAAATCTAAACCTGGATGGGAGACCCCACCCCAGATTGCAAAATCACCTACTGAGGTTGGAGGTGAAATGCTAGAATATGAGGATGGGGTGCTTTCAGGTTCAATTGAAGGTCAAGCTGAGTCTGCAACTTTACCCAATATATCATTACAGCCTTTGGATCAGGAACTCACCCTATCTTCTCAACCTTCTGGTTGGCCTCACCGCCCTCCATATTCAAATGAGCCTGGGCACCCTATACCAGGAAAGATTTACCTTCACTATGCAGAACCTCCCAGGGGCATGGTGGTTGAACCTCCAGATCTATTTTTTCTCAAAACTACAAAATCTAAACCTGGATGGGAGACCCCACCCCAGATTGCAAAATCACCTACCGAGGTTCGAGGTAAAACGCTAGAATATGAGGATGGACTGCTCTCAGGTTCAACTGAAGGTCAAGCTGAGTCTGCAACTCTACCCAATTTGTCATTACAGCCTTTAGATCAGGAACTCACTTTATCTTCTCAACCTTCTGGTTGGCCTCACCGCCCTCCATATCCAAATGAGCCTGGACACCCTATACCAGGAAAGATTTACCTTCACTATGCAGAACCTCCCAGGGGGATGGTAGTTGAACCTCCAGATCTGTTTTTTCTCAAAACTACAAAATCTAAACCTGTACAGGAGAATCCAGCTCTGATTCCCAAATCACTTAAGGACGTTGGAGCTCCTACCTTAGAATATAAGGAGGGGGTGCTTCTGGCTCCAGTTGAGCGTCAAGCTAAGTCTGCAAATCCACCCAAAATGTCATTACAGCCTTTCGATCAGGAACTCACCCTATCTTCTCAGCCTTCTGGTTGGCCTCGCCGCCCTCCATATCCAAATGAGCCTGGACACCCTACACCAGGAAAGATTTACCTTCATTATGCAGAACCTCCCAGGGGAATGGTAGTTGAACCTCCAGATCTGTTTTTTCTCAAAACTACAAAATCTAACCCTGTGCGGAAGACCCCTTTTGATCAGTTTTCTCAACCTTCTGGTTGGCCTCACCACCCTCCATATCAAAATGAGCCTGGACACCCTACACCAGGAAAGATTTACCTTCACTATGCAGAACCTCCTAAGGGAATGATAGTTGAACCTCCAGATCTGTTTTTTCTCAAAGCTACAAAATCCAAACATGCACAGGAGAATCCAGCTCTGAATGGCAAATCATCCAAGGAAGTTGCAGCTAAAACCCCAGAACATGAGGATGGGGTGCTTTTGGTTTCAGTTGAGCGTCAAGCTAAATCTGCAAATCCACCCAAAATGTCATTACAGCCTTTGGATCAGGAACTCACCCTATCTTCTCAACCTTCTGGTTGGCCTCACCGCCCTCCATATTCAAATGAGCCTGGGCACCCTATACCAGGAAAGATTTACCTTCATTACGCAGAACCTCCCAAGGGAATGGTAGTTGAACCTCCAGATCTATTTTTTCTCAAAACTACAAAATCTAAACCTGGATGGGAGACCCAAACCCAGATTACAAAATCACTTAATGAGGTTGGAGGTGAAATGCTAGAATATGAGGATGGACTACTTTTAGGTTCAATTGAAGGTCAATCTGAGTCTGCAACTCTCCCCAATATATCATTACAGTCTTTGGATCAGGAACTCACCCTATCTTCTCAACCTTCTGGATGGCCTCACCACCGTCCTTATCCAAATGAGCCTGGACACCCTACACCAGGAAAGATTTACCTTCACTATGCAGAACCTCCCAGGGGGATGATAGTTGAACCTCCAGATCTGTTTTTTCTCAGAACTACAAAATCCAAACCTGCACAGGAGAATCCATCTCTGAATCCCGAATCACCTAAGGAAGTTGAAGCTCCCACCTTAGAATATATGGAGGGGGTGCTTCTGGCTCCAGTTGAGCGTCAAGCTAAGTCTGCAACTCTACCTAATATTGCATTAGAACATTTGGATCAGGAACTCACCAGGTCTTCTCAACCTTCTGGTTGGCCTCACCGCCCTCCATATTCAAATGAGCCTGGACACCCTACACCAGGAAAGATTTACCTTCATTATGCAGAACCTCCCAGGGGAATAGTGGTTGAACCACCAGATCTGTTTTTTCTAAAAACTACGAAATCTAAACCTGTACATGAGAATCCAGCTCAGATTCCCAAATCACCTAACGAAGTTGAAGCTCCAACCCCAGAACATGAGGAGGAGGTTCTTCTGGTTCCAGCTGAGCGTCAAGCTAAGTCTGCAAATCCACCCAAAATGTCATTACAGCCTTTGGATCAGGAACTAACCCTATCTTCTCAACCTTCTGGTTGGCCTCACCGCCCTCCATATTCAAATGAGCCCGGGCACCCTATACCAGGAAAGATTTACCTTCATTATGCAGAACCTCCCAAAGGAATGGTAGTTGAGCCTCCAGATTTGTTTTTTCTCAAAACTACAAAATCTAAACCTGGATGGGAGACAGCAGCCAAGATTATAAAATCACCCACCGAGGTTGGAGGTGAATTGCTAGAAAACGAGAATGGGCTGCTTTCAGGTTCAATTGAAGGTCAAGCTGAGTCTGCAACTCTACCCAATATGTCATTACAGCCTTTGGATCAGGAACTCACCTTATCTTCTCAACCTACTGGTTGGCCTCACCGCCCTCCTTATCCAAATGAGCCTGGACACCCTACACCAGGAAAGATTTACCTTCACTATGCAGAACCTCCCAGGGGGATGATCGTAGAACCTCCAGATCTGTTTTTTCTCAAAACTACAAAATCCAAACCTGCACAGGAGAATCCAGCTCTGATTCCCAAATCACCTAAGGATCTTGGAGCTCCCATCTTAGAATATATGGAAAGGGTGCCGCTGGCTCCAGTTGAGCGTCAAGCTAAGTCTGCAACTCTACCTAATATTGCATTAGAACATTTGGATCAGGAACTCACCGGATCTTCTCAACCTTCTGGTTGGCCTCATCGCCCTCCATATTCAAATGAGCCTGGGCACCCTATACCAGGAAAGATTTACCTTCATTATGCAGAACCTCCCAGGGGAATGGTGGTTGAACCTCCAGATCTGTTTTTTCTCAAAACTACAAAATCTAAACCTGAACACGAGAATCCAGTTCAGATTCCCAAATCGCCTAAGGAAGTTGCAGCTCCAACCCCAGAACATGAGGAGGGAGGGCTTCTGGTTCCAGTTGAGCGTCAAGCTAAGTCTGCAACTCTACCCAATATGAAATTACAGCCTTTGAATAAGGAACTCACCCTATCTTCTCAACCTTCTGGTTGGCCTCATCGCCCTCCATATTCAAATGAGCCTGGGCACCCTACACCTGGAAAGATTTACCTTCATTATGCAGAACCTCCCAGGGGAATGGTGGTTGAACCTCCAGATCTGTTTTTTCTAAAAACTACAAAATCTAAACCTGCACAGGAGAATCCAGCTCAGATTCCCAAATCGCCTATCGAAGTTGAAGCTCCAACCCCAGAACATGAGGAGAGGGTGCTTCAGATTCCAGTTGAAAGTCAAGCTAAGTCTGAAAATCCACCCAAAATGTCATTACAGCCTTTGGATCAGGAACTCACCCTATCCTCTCAACCTTCTGGTTGGCCTCACCGCCCTCCATATTCAAATGAGCCTGGGCACCCTACACCAGGAAAGATTTACCTTCATTATGCAGAACCTCCTATGGGAATGGTAGTTGAACCTCCAGATCTGTTTTTTCTCAAAACTACAAAATCCAAACCTTTATGGGAGTCGGGAAGCCCGATTACAAAATTACCTACTGAGGTTAGTGGTGAAACTCTAGAATATGAGGATGGGCTGCTTTCACATTCAATTGAAGGTCAAGGTGAGTCTCCACCACCACCCAATATGTCCTTCCAGCCTTTGGTTCAGGAACTCACAGTATCTTCTCAACCTTCTGGTTGGCCTCACCGCCCTCCATATTCAAATGAACTTGGGCACCCTACACCAGGAAAGATTTACCTTCATTATGCAGAACCTCCCAGGGGAATGGTGGTTGAACCTCCAGATCTGTTTTTTCTCAAAACTACAAAATCTAAACCTGCACAAGAGAACCCAGCTCAGATTCCCAAATCGCATAAGGAAGTTGCAGCTCCAACCCCAGAACATGAGGAGGCGGGGCTTCTGGTTCCAGTTGAGCGTCAAGCTAAGTCTGCAAATCCACCCAATATGAAATTACAGCCTTTGGATCAGGAACTCATCCTATCTTCTCAACCTTCTGGTTGGCCTCATCGCCCTCCATATTCAAATGAGCCTGGGCACCCTACATCTGGAAAGATTTACCTTCATTATGCAGAACCTCCCAGGGGAATGGTAGTTGAACCTCCAGATCTGTTTTTTCTCAAAACTACAAAATCCAAACCTGGATGGCAGACCCCAACCCATCTTACAAAATCACCTAGTGATGTTGGAGGTGAAATGCTAGAATATAAGGATGGGCTGCTTTCAGGCTCAATTGAAGGTCAAGGTGAGTCTCCACCACCACACAGTATGTCCCTACAGCCTTTGGATCAGGAACTCACCCTATCTTCTCAACCTTCTGGTTGGCCTCATCGCCCTCCATATTCAAGTGAGCCTGGACACCCTATACCAGGAAAGATTTACCTTCACTATGCAGAACCTCCCAGCGGAATGGTGGTTGAACCTCCAGATCTGTTTTTTCTCAAAACTACAAAATCTAAACCTGCACAAGAGAATCCAGATCAGATTCTCAAATCGCCTAAAGAAGTTGAAGCTCCAACCCCAGAACATGAGGAGGGTGTCCTTCTGGTTCCTGTTGAGCGTCAAGTTAAGTCTGCAAATCCACCCAAAATGTCATTACAGCCTTTGGATCAGGAACTCACCTTATCTTCTCAACCTTCTGGTTGGCCTCATCGCCCTCCATATCCAAATGAGCCTGGGCACCCTACACCAGGAAAGATTTACCTTCATTATGCAGAACCTCCCAGGGGTATGGTAGTTGAACCTCCAGATCTGTTTTTTCTCAAAACTACAAAATCTAAACCTGGATGGGAGACCCCAACCCAGATTACGAAATCACCTACCAAGGTTGGAGGGGAAATGCTAGAATACGAGGATGGGCTGCTCTCAGCTTCACTTGAAGATCAAGCTGAGTCTGCAACTGTACCCAATATATCATTACAGCATTTGGATCAGGAACTCACCCTATCTTCTCAACCTTCTGGTTGGCCTCACCGCCCTCCATATCCAAATGGGCCTGGACACCCTACACCAGGAAAGATTTACCTTCACTATGCAGAACCTCCCAGGGGAATGGTAGTTGAACCTCCAGATCTGTTTTTTCTGAAAACTACAAAATCTAAACCTGCACAAGCCAATTCAGCTCTGATTCCAAAATCACCTGAGGAATTTGGGGCTCCCACTGTAGAATATAAGGAAGTGGTGTTTCTTGCTCCATTTGAGCGTCAAGCTAAGTCTGCAACTCTACCAAATATGTCCTTACAGCCTTTGGTTCAGGGACTCACCCTATCTTCTCAACCTTCTGGTTGGCCTCACCGCCCTCCATATCCAAATGGGCCTGGACACCCTACACCAGGAAAGATTTACCTTCATTATGCAGAACCTCCCAGGGGAATGGTAGTTGAACCTCCAGATCTGTTTTTTCTCAAAACTACAAAATCTAAACCTGGACAGGAGAGCCCACCCCAGATTCCAAAATCACCTAATGAAGTTGCAACTCACACTTTAGAATTTAAGGAGGGGGTGCTTCTGATTCCAGTTGAGAGTCAAACTATGTCTGCAACTCCACCCAATATTTCATTACAGCCTTTGGATCAGGAACTCACCCTATCTTCTCAACCTTCTGGTTGGCCTCACCACCCTCCATATTCAAATGAGCCTGGGCACCCTACACCAGGAAAGATTTACCTTCATTATGCAGAACCTCCCAGGGGAATGGTAGTTGAACCTCCAGATCTGTTTTTTCTCAAAACTACAAAATCTAAACCAGGACAGGAGAGCCCACTTCAGATTCCAAAATCAGCTAAGGAATTTGCAGCTCCCACTTTAGAATATAAGGCGGGGGTGCTTCTGGTTCCAGTTGATCGGCAAGCTAAGTCTGCAAATCCACCCAATATGTCATTACAGCCCTTGGATCAGGAAATCACCCTATTTTCTCAATCTTCTGGTTGGCCTCTGCACCCTCCACATTCAAATGAGCCTGGAAACCATAAACAAGGAAAGATTTACCTTCATTATGCAGAACCTCCCAGGGGAATGGTAGTTGAACCTCCAGATCTGTTTTTTCTCAAAACTACAAAATCTAAACCTTTGCAGGAGACCCCAACTCAGATTACAAAATCACCTAATGATGTTGTAGATAAAACTCTAGAAAATAAGGAAGGGGGAGTACTTTCAAGTCTAGTTGATGTGCAAACTGAGTCTCTACCACCACCCAGTATGTCATTACAGCTGTTGGATCAGGATTTTACCCTATCTTCGCAACCTCCTGGTTGGCCTCACCACCCCCCAAATCTGACTGAGCCTGGAAACCATACACCAGGAAAGATTTACCTTCATTATGCAGAGCCTCCTAGGGGTGTGGTAGTTGACCCTGCAGACCTGTTTTTTCTCAAAACTACGAAATCTAAACCTGAACAAGAGACCCCAACTCATATTACAAAATCACCTCGTGAAGTTGTAGATCAAACTCTAGAATATAAAGAAGTGGGAGTACTTTCAGTTCCAGTTGAAGGTCAAACTGAGTCTGTACCACCACCCAATATGTCATTACAGCCTTTGGATCAGGAACTCACCATATCTTCTCAACCACATGGTTGGACTCACCACCCTGCAAATCCAACGGAGACTAAAAAGTATACACCAGGAAATATTTACCTTCATTATGCAGAACCTTCCAGTGGAATGGTAGTTGAACCTCCAGATCTGTTTTTTCTCAAAACTACTAAATCTAAACTTGCAGAGCTGACCTTAACTCATATTACAAAATCACCCAAAGAGGTCAGAAGTCAAACTGTACAATATAAGGGGAGTGTACTTTCAGGTCCTATTGAGGATGAAGATGATTTTTCAACTCTTCCCAATACATCATTACAGCCTTCAGATCAGGAACTCACCATGTCTTCTCAGCCTCCTAGATTTATTCACCCCTCTCCAAGTGCAAACTGGACTGAAAGCCATACATCAGGAAAGATTTTCCTTCATTATGCAGAATCCCCCAGGGGAATTGTAGTTGAACCTCCAGATCTGTTTTTTCTCAAAACTACAAAATCTATCCCTGTGCAGGGGACCACTTTGGACCAGTCTTCTCAACCTCTTAGTTGGACTTACCCTCCAAATCCAAAGGAGACTAGAAACCATACACCAGGAAAGATTTTGATTCATTATGCAGAACCTCCCAGGGGAATGGTAGTTGAACCTCCAGATCTGTTTTTTCTCAAAACTACAAAATCTAAACCTGGGCAGGCGACCCCACCCCAGATTACAAAATCACCTAACGTGGTTGGAGGTCAAACTCTAAAATATGAGGATGGGCTGCTTTCAGGTTCAATTGAAGGTCAAGCTGAGTCTGCAACTCTACCCAATTTGTCATTACAGCCTTTGGATCAGGAACTCACCTTATCTTCTCAACCTTCTGGTTGGCCTCACCGCCCTCCATATCCAAATGAGCCTGGACACCCTACACCAGGAAAGATTTACCTTCACTATGCAGAACCTCCCAGGGGGATGGTAGTTGAACCTCCAGATCTGTTTTTTCTCAAAACTACAAAATCTAACCCTGTGCGGGAGACCCCTTTTGATCAGCCTTCTCAGCCTCCTGGTTGGCCTCACCACCCTCCAAATCGAAAGGATCCTGGAAACCCTACACCAGGAAAGATTTACCTTCATTATGCAGAACCTCCCAGGGGAATGGTTGTTGAACCTCCAGATCTGTTTTTTCTCAAAACTACAAAATCTAAACCTGGGCAGATGACCCCACCCCAGATTATAAAATCACCTAAAGAGTTTGGAGGTCCAACTCTAGAATATGACGAGGGGGTACTTTCAGGTTCAATTGAAGGTCAAGCTGAGTCTCCACCACCACCTAATATGTCATTACAGCCTTTGGATCAGGACCTCACCCTATCTTCTCAACCTCCTGGTTGGCCTCACCATCTTCCAAATCCAAATGAGCCTGGGCACCCTACACCAGGAAAGATTTACCTTCATTATGCAGAGCCTCCCAGGGGAATGGTAGTTGAACCTCCAGATCTGTTTTTTCTCAAAACTACAAAATCTAAACCTGTGCAGGTGACACCAACTCAGGTTACATTACCTGCAAAGGTTGAAGCTCATACTCCAGAATATAAAGAGGGCTTGCTTCCGGTACCATTTGGTGGTCAAGATGATTCTTCATCTCTACCCAGTATTTGGTTACAGCCTTTGGATCAGGAAATCACCATATCATCTCCTCCTCCTGGAGGATCTCAGCAACCTTCAAATCTGAAGGATAGTAAAGAACATGAGCCAGAAGAGATTTTCTATGACCATGGAGAACCTTTAATGGGAATGGTAGTTGAACCTCTGGATCTGGTTTTGCTCAAAACGACGGAATCTAAACCTGTGCAGGAGGCCCCAGCTCAGATTACTGAATCACCCAAAGAGGTTGTAGGTCAAACTCTAGAATATAAAGAGGTAGTGGTTTCCTCTCTAGTTGAGGGT
This sequence comes from Apodemus sylvaticus, assembly GCF_947179515.1. NCBI lineage: Eukaryota > Metazoa > Chordata > Mammalia > Rodentia > Muridae > Apodemus > Apodemus sylvaticus. The sequence goes on from NC_067481.1 coordinate 19,381,907, forward strand.
CCTGGTAAATATCTAACACCTAGTGTTTCATATCAACCTTTAGAACTGGGAGTCTTTGAATCCTCTGTCCCCACTACTGAGGTTCATCATTCTACTAATTTCAATGAGACTACAGTTCCTTCTTCAATTCATCTTCAAGTCACAAGTCCACATTTACACTTAACATTTTCTGTAAATCAACAACCTAATACAGTGATTAAACATTCTGCCCGAATGAAGGAGTCTCCAGCTCAGCCTTTAGAGATTCCTATGGAGACTGTAGCTCAATCTGTCAAGCATTATTCAACAGTTTTAACTTCAGTTTATCTTGAAACTCAACATTCAAATTTATCATCTATAGCGACTACACATTCTGAAGTCCTGACACCTACAGCCTCTTTTCCAGAGGCTGTACATTCTGAAGTCCCAACAACCACAGCTCCTTATCCAGAGGCTATACATTCTGAGATCTCAACAACTATAGGGCCTTATCCAGTGGTTAAGCATTCTGAAGTCCCAACAACTATAGCTCCATATCCAGAGGCTGCACATTCTGAAATCCCAACAACTATTGTTTCTTACCCAGAAGTTTCACTTTGTGAAGTCCCAACAACCACAACTCCTTATCCAGAGGTTGAACATTCTGAAGTCCCAACAACTACAGCTCTTTATCCGGAGGCTACATATTTTGGAGTCTCAACAACTACAGCTGCTTCTCCAGAGATTATCCATTCTAAAACCACAGAGACTACAGGTCCTACTTTGAATTGCTCTGGGATAACAGGTCTACCCCCAGATCAGGTTGAGAAACATTCAAGTCCACCTGAAGTCACAATTCAAGTTTTGAAAATTGACTCTACCATAACTCCATATTCTGAAAGTCCTAATACAGAAAATGATTTAACTATAGAAAAAATTGTGTACAATTACACCAACATATGTGACTTCTGCTTGTGTGAAAATGAGACACTGTTGTGTGTTCATCCCAGCCCAAAATGGAGACTCCAGCAAGTGCCTGTGCCAAGACCCAACACCTACAATGACACTTTTGCTATCTTGTAAGACTCACCTTTTCTTATTTCTGTTTTACATTCTGCCTGATTTGGTGACCTTTCCCTCAAAGCCTTCCCAGACCTTTCTTGTCACACCAGCTCCTATTGATTTTTTTTTTTTTTTTTTTTTTTTTTTTGCTTTTACCTTGGCTTGTCAACTTTTTATTGTATGTAGGAATTGTAAGGCGGAATTCTTACTTCAGTGCCCCTTGTCTAAACTTTTAATGATAGCTTTTTTCCCAAATTCATTGCTTAACTTCTGTTCTTCTGTTCCACTACACCCTCTTTATAATTTAATTATTGAAAATGTAGCAAACTGATTAGAGTAGATTGCAGAGCTGGACTCGTGAGGTTGGACCCCAGGTCTTTCATGTGGTAGCTCAGCAACTCTAGGAAGAATGCTTAGCTGTGGATGAACTTCCTCACCTGTAAAATAGGAAGTCTGATAGCTACTCTTTCATAGGACTGTTGTGAGGCTTAGTTGAATACATGGAATATTTATCTTAGTTTTTAGTACACATGAGTGCTAGCTGTTAATACTTTGAAATCTCTCCGTTTTGTCCAGAGCTCATTCTTGTTCTAAGCTTTCTATATTTCTCATTCATTGTGAGCACTACTCAGGGCTAAGAAGTATGGGAGCAATATATGTATGGCGTTTTTCTCTGGAACATGAAATACTAGACAGGAAAAGGGGGAATGCTATGTTAAAACTTTACCTTTGGCTCAAAGTGTTTCTAATTTTTAAATAAAGTAAAAATAGGGATTGCAGCATAGGCAAAGGCATAGCTACAAGAATAAGGATTTATTTACCAGCAAATAAGTAGACTTATTTACCAGCAAAGAGAAAGCAATGAGACATATGAAATACTTGACTATCAACTCTAGTGGTTTGAAAGTCACAGTATGATATGGAGAACTATAATAAATTTCTAAGAACTACTGGACAAGTATTTTAAATGGAGGGCAGAACCATACTGTGTAGTACATAGTGGCCCTGAGTTCATGATCATTTTGCCTCAACCTCTTAAATAACAAATATAGGCATGTGTCATATCACTCAGATATAGGATTATTGGATTATTTTAGCGCCTATGTGTTGAGCAATCCAGGGTAGAAGCTTAATTCTTGATGACCATGTAGAAGGATCTAGCAAAATTTAGGAATAAAGTAAAGGAGAACTGAGCCACTGTAGCCATTTAGTGGGAAGAAAACCCTAAATCCGCACAGAGTAGGAGAGGATAGGATTTAGTGACTGACTACAGAGCTAGAGACTGATGCTGCCTTTAGTCCCAGCACTCAGGAAGCAGCCGTGGTAGGTCTCTGTGAGTTTGAGGTCAGTCTGGTCTACAGAGCGAGTTCCGCACCAGACAGGACTTATAGGTGAGACCTCATTTAAAAAAAATGATCCCACATTTTCTGCCCTTGATGAAAATGAGGAAGACAGTTTAACAGATGGACTCAGGAATGAGCAGTTAGGAACGAGAGCAGCATGGGGGTGTTGAATTCAGTTGTAGGCATTTCCTTTATTGGTGAACATAAAATTAGCTTAGGTTGAGTGGAGATGTCCACTATCAAGTGAAAAGTTTTTTTTTTCTTGCCTAACATAAGAATAAATACATTTAAACTGAGCAAGAAAGTCTTCACTGTGAAGTAAGAATACAACAAAAGGTAAATGCTCAGTGAGTCACAGAACAAAGAAACTGAACATAACTAAGGTATTTAATAGCTTTTTAAAAGCACGTGCCAGTCATGTATATATTTTCATTTTTGAAATGTCGTGGAAGCCTTGTGTGGTGACATGTACCTATAATCTTAGCACTTGGGAAATAATGAGAACCACAAGTTTAAGGCCAGTCTGGACTGTTAGAATGACCAAGGGACTAGGAATACAGCTCAGTGGTAGAGTGCTTGAAAGCACACACAATGCCCTGGATCCCATTATTAGAGCTGACAAAAGGGGGGGGGGGGAGCTGGGACACCTAGGCAGATTACTCAGTTGTTCACATGTCCAAATTGCAAGTGTGGGGACTAGAGTTCAAATACTCAGAAACCCATATAAGTGACAGGTCAGTGTGACAGTCTACCCGAATTTACAGCTTGAAAGCTAGATCCCATTCTCCAGAACAATCTGACTGACAAGTCTACTATATTAGTGAAAGTCTAAGTTTGATTGAGAGACCCTGACTCAGTAAAGTGGAAGAGTGGTTGAGGATGACTCTTAACATCTAACCTGGGCCTCTACATGCATACATGAGGAATGGAAGCAAAATGTACAATGTTTATAAGAAAATTTGAACACTTAACTCCTAGGGCTTGTCCCTATTCTTCTGTGCCCTACCATCCATAACATAAATTCCACTTGCATTTTGAGGTGCAAAATGCAATTTCATTTGTGTTTTTCACAGATAAGCTAAAACTCCTTTCACAGTGATCTTGTGCCTTTTCCCTACATGGTGTGACCAAGAACTATTTCCACACCAGTACATTTCCTTCCACTAATTTTAATTTTCTCATCTTTCTAAAACCTACACAGGCTTCAACAACCGTTGAGCAAAGTTTTGGTATTACTAATGTTTTTATTGGCTAATCGTCATCAAATTTTGCCTATTTTCCTGATTAATTATTAACCACTATATTAAATTTTAAATCACATATCTTTTTGTGGATTCATAGAAGGAATTAATTTAAACACAAGTAGTTTTGAGAAAAATACTTAGTAATTAACTATCATTTTTAACCAAAGGGTAGGTCAGATTAGAAGTTCATCTTTTGAAGAAATATCTCACTGCTTGCACCATTAGCCCTGCATTTACTGTACCCCTTGGAAACTGATAGATTCAGGAATGATAAAGGTGGTGGTGTTCCTTGTTAGGATTTTTACTGATTCTGATACTGATTCTGCTTATTCTTTTCCTACTTATTCAAGTATATCAACTGTTTCTCCACAGAAATTTCAAAGGAAATAATATTTCTTACATTGATAAAAATGTATGGAAGGTATACCGTTGGACTGAGAAACTGTGAGTAGTGTGTGTGTATGTGTGTGTGCATAGATATATTATATCCAAATATTATGCAAAATATTGCACTAAGGCTCTTTTTGTCCAGATTTCGAGGTCAGTACATCTGAGGAAAGACATTGCCTCTGCTCATACCAGTAAATTTCTGTAGAATAGATAATTTAACATGGAAGGTTTAGGGTGGAGATAGGGAGTTCTAATTCTACTAAATAAATTGGTATTCATTACATTTTCTGGTATATTGCATGAGGACTGGGGTGTGGTTCAGTGTTAGTATACTTGCCTAGTGCATGAGACCATGAATTGGAACCTCAGGCAAAAATTTTAATTTAAAAGTTGTGGGTTTTCATTGCAAGAAGAGACAGATTTGTTTTGCAGTACAGAAATAATCTATGATATCATTTTTAATGGTTAGTAATAAGATGGATAGTGAAACTTTCCTTGTGTCATAATTCCTCAGCTCTTAGGTAACCACCCCTCTAAATTGGTATTTATCCATCCAGGCACATTTGCATATAGAAAATTAAGAGTGTCTCTTCTTTCCTTATCATTTTTACATAAATGATAACATTTAATAACAACTCATGATATTTAAAGTTTTCGTTCACACTTGTTGAGGTTTATACTATTCATTTCCATTTCCAGTCCTGAATAATATTTCATAGTATGTACACATTTGTGAGAATTTAATAGTATCCTGCTGGTGTTTAGAGACTATCTGGCTTTTCTGTTACATGTCTGGTTGTAATAAATGTCCTGTATACCTTGGACAGAGTGTTTCTAGAGACCAGATATCCAGAAATAGAATCTTTAGGATGGAGACCATTGTACATATGAAATTTTAATTGACGTAAAAATAAGTAGTGCCAACTTCTGCTCTAGGCAATAGCACATGACAGTGTGTATCTCTTCATCCCATTTCACCACCAATGTTCTCTGTCTGTTTGATGATTTTTGATCCGGGCAACCTTTTAATTTTCCAGAATTCTCAGTGAAAATCACCTGACTGAATTACATAAGGATTCGTTTGAAGGCCTGCTATCCCTCCAGGTTTTGTAAGTTAGTTGAGCATATCTATTTGTAAGTAATGAGTTATCTGTGGATGGATTAGATACTAACATCTCTTCAAGCAATAAAATTGTGCAGTTATTGACTAGATTCAGCAGTGCTTACCTATAATCCCAGCACTGATGAGGTGGAAAATGGGAGGATTGCTGCAAGTTGGAGATCTGCATGGTCTACACAGTGGGTTTCATACCTGTTCCAGGGCTGCTTGGTAAAAGCCTGGCTCTAAAAAACAAATAAAAAAAATCTGCAGTTATGTCAGTCTATGGGTGTGTCAGCCTATCTCTAACATTAAAATGCCGTCTATGTATTTTAAATTTCCTAAATCATATAGACAAGCTTCAAATAGAAGAACTCCATTTATAGAAGGAAAATGTCAGTAAGTAAACGTCCCAGAAATATCTCTGTCATTCACTGATTAAACAATAAAATTCAGGGATACTGGCATATCACTTTAATCATAGCACTGGCGACATAGAGGCAGACAAGTCTCTTGAGTTTGGCTGAGGCCAATGTGGTCTATAGTGAGTTCTAGGCCAGTCAGGGCTTATGTCTAGAGACTGTATGAAAAGGTAAAAAAAAAAAATCTCAACAATTTTGTCAAGGAAAAAAAAGACTTGCAACAGTAACTCAATTTGTTTAGAGATAAGAATATTCTATGTTGTTTAGCGCCAGGGCTAGATTTCTAATCTTTACCCATAGGGTCCATAACAGTACAAATCTTCAATCATTACTGAGCTAAAAAAAAATAGTGACATTTTTTTAAATGAACGGGGTACATTTTTAATTAGAGAGCATTGGGGAAGTGCATATACAGAGCCTTATGTGGTGTTAAAAATTCTTCCATCTGCTGGGTGTGGTGATACACGTCTTTAATCCCAGCATTCTGGCGGCAGAAGCAGGTAGATCTCTCTGAGTTTAAGACCAACCAGGGCTGTATGGTGAGATTTGTCTTTTAAAAACAAAAACACTTTCCTTCCATAGACACTCAGAGGATGATCATGATTGGTCCTATTTTGTATTGGTATTTTGGGGGTGGAGGCAGGGGCTTTTGTGACTAAACTACCAAAGTGTACAAAAATGTTTCGAGAAAATAAAATTAACTTAGTGGAGTAGTCCTCTTATTATTTTAGTTTATAAACAATTACTTCATGTTAACATCATTCATTTATTTAAATGACCCTCAATTTTAAAAATATGTTAAATAGAACATGCTAAATACTGTCATTGGAGGCACATAGATACATAAGACAAGGCTCCCTCCCTTTCAGAGCTCACATACTATGAGAGAAACAATACACAAGCATGAATCTTAATGCTGCTGAGACACAGAAGATTAAGCCATGAAGCCATAAACTTATTTCTTCCAAATAAGCCACTTATTTTTTAATTCACCAACTATGTGTTTATTTTATAAATAATTGAGTTTGCTCAAATACTTGTGTTAGTCTCAAACTTGGTGGGTAATGTAGATAAGTTGAGTTCCATGCTTTCAAGGAGTTTATAATTTAGAAGAAGAGATGCAAAAATAAATTTAAGAGCACGATAGAGCTGGAGAGATAGCTCAGCAGTTAAGAGCACTTGCTGCTCTTCAGAGAACCTGGGTTTGGTTCCCAACATCAACATCAGGGGACTCACAATCTGAATTTCTAGCTACAGAGGATCAGAAGCCCTTCTGGTCCTCTGTGAACATGTGTACAGACACATATATACACAAAGTAAAATATTTTTAATGTAATGAGTCCTGAGAAGCAGGCTCTGTGGGTAAGAGCACAAGTCAGGAAAGCCAGTGACCCACACATTTAGTCCTCAGAGCCCACACTAGAGCTAAACCAGCTGCAGTGGTGTGCATCTTCAGGCAGCCAGCCAGCCTCCAGTAAGCAGTATGGCAGAAACAAGAGACCCCGCTTCAACAAGGTAGAAGACAGGAACTGACTTCTGGAAACTGTCCTCCTACCTCCACACATGTACACATTCATACATGCATAATTTTATAGGTCACTGAGGTATACATTGTGTCTAGAGCACAGAAGAGAAAAACTTGAGTTTGGTTCATGAAAGTTGTTCCTGCACCAGTGTAATTTGAGTAAGACCTTGAAGAGTAACTGGGAATCGTCAGGGAGGTCTCTTGGGGAGAATGTGCTAAACACTAAAAACAAGAATGGAGAAAAAGGTACACATCAAAGTTAAAGGGGTGCCCTGATGAGCATCTGCAGAATAAAAGAGGGAAGGTAGATCAGAGCCAGACCTTCTTTGGATTTGAGTGCCAAGCCAAGGAGCCATGATGGAATCATGGCTCTGTAACTCATGTGCTAAGACAGCTGGGAGACTTAGTGTCACCTAGAGAACTTGTTAGAAAATAACACTATTAAAAATAGGGTACAGAGCTAAACAGAATTTTCAACTGAGGAATATCGAATAGTCGAGAAACACCTAAAGAAATGTTCAACATCCTTAGTTATCAGGGAAATGCAAATCAAAACAACCCTGAGATTCCACCTCACACCAGTCAGAATGGCTAAAATAAAAAACTCAGGTGGCAACAGATGCTGGCAAGAATGTGAAGAAAGAGGAACACTCCTCCATTGCTGGTGGGATTTCAAGATGGTACAACCACTCTGGAAATCAGTTTGGCAGCTCTTCAGAAAATTGGACATAGTACTACCTGAGGACCCAGCTATATCACTCCTGGACATACACCCAGAAGATGCTCCAAAATGTAATAAGGGCACATGCTCCACTATGTTCACAGCAGCCTTATTTATAATAGCCAGAAGTTGGAAAGAATCCAGATGTTCTTCAACAGTGTAATAGATATAGAAAATGTGGTATATTTACACAATGGAGTACTAGTCAGCTATTAAAAATGATAAATTCATGAAATTTTTAGTCAAATGGATGGAACTAGAAAATATCCTGAGTGAGGTAACCCAATCACTAAAGAACACACATGGTATACACTTACTGATAAGTGGATATTAGCCCCAAAGCTCAGAATACCCAAGATAAAATTCACAGACCACATGAAGCTCAAGAAAAAGGAAGACCAAAGTGTGGGTTCTTTGGTTCTTCTGAGAAGGGAAACAAAATACTCACAGAAGTAAATCTGGAGATGAAGTATAGAGCAGAAACTGAAGGAAAGGTCATCCATAGACTGTCCCACTTGGGGATTCATCTCAGATACAGTCACCAAACCCCAGCACTAATGTGGATGTCAAGAAATGCTTGTTGAAAGGAGCATGATATGACTGTCTCATGATAGGCCCTCTCAGAGCCTTTCAAATACAGAGCTGGATTCTTTCAACCAACCATTGGACTGAGCATGGGGTCCCCAGTGGAGGAGTTAGAGAAACGACTGAAGGAGCTGAAGTGTTTGAAGTGATAGGAAGAACAACAATATCAACCAACAAGACCCCCTAGAGTTCCCAGGGACTAAGCCATCAACCAAGGAGTACACGTGGCTCCAGCTGCATATGTAGTGGAGGATTGCCTTGTCAGGCATCAATGGAAGGAGAGGTTCTTGGTCCTATGAAGGCTTGATAGATGCACCAGAATGGGGGAATTGAGGGTGGGGAGGTGGGAGTGGGGTGGGTGGAGGAACACCCTCATAGAAGCAGGGGGAGGGAGGACAGGATAAGGGGCTTCTGGGAAGGGGGAAACTGGGAAAGGGGACAACATTTGAAATGTAAATAAAACATCCAATTAAAAAAAAAAGATTAAAAAAAAAAAGAACTTTCTGATAGCACCTCATCCCCAGATACCAATTCAGTAAGTTTTGGGTAGAGCTGAGAATTTCCATCTTCTAAAGCTCCCAGGTGCCACATTTGTGCTTGTAAATTCAGTATTCAGGAGGCTGAGGTGGGAGGGTTATTTTCTACATAAAAAGACCCTGTTTCAAAAACAAGTCACTTAATTCTCTCAGGAAAGACAACCTCTGAAATTTACCAGGATTTGTAGATATCTATTTATATATGAGGAGCATAAAGGTTGAGATACTTAGGATAGGGTTTCAGGCTAAAGAAAGTTCAAGTATAAAGCCAAAGGTTTAGAGTTTAAACAAAAACAATAATATTATCAATTCTAAATTCTGTTGTTTATTCATACTGATGAGATACCTAATAGCTAATCAAAACAATATTTCCCTTTTACTTTTCCTAGGGATTTATCCTGCAATAAAATACGCTATATTGAAAGAGGGACATTTGAATCATTACCCTTTTTGAAGTACATGTAAGTTACAAATATAACTTGTTCATATTTGGAATTTTAAAACCCCACGCTACTTATTCTGATGCACAATTAAAATTTTGCAAGTAGAAAATAAGCCACACTCAGTACAAATAGCACATGTTTTCTCTCAAATGTGGAAGATAGACTTATGCCTTTTTTTTTCAGTGCTGGGGACCAAACCCAGGGACTTGTACTTGCTAAGCAAACACTCAGTGAGCTAAATCCACAACCCTTAGACTTACATGTAAATACACACACATGTCTCATGAATATAGAAGATGCACTATAAAGAGCAAGAAATCTAGAAGTATATAGAACAAAAGAGGATGATGGGAGAAAGACAATGTGTTTTCTATCAGTTGAAATCTAAATTTAAGTGAATAGTGTGTGTGTGTGTGTGTGTGTGTTTGTGTTTGTGTAACATGAAAGAAAAAGTGAGACTGTGAGGAGGAAGAGAGAGAAGGGGAAGGGACAGTGGAGAGTGGTAGGAAGGATAAGTAAGATATAATGCATACATATATACATATATACCATACATAATGTGAACTGTTATGATGAAACCCATTATATTATATAAATGAAACATTTTGTAGCTAATAAAAAGTAGCTAAAATACACAGCAAATTATTGTGGGTATGTTTATGTATATATACACCCATATGGATGTGTTTATATTTTCTAGCCTTCTACTATATGAGTCCTGGGACTTAAACTCAGCTTGGTGGAAAGCATTTTTATTCACTGAGCTATCTAACCAACCCACAGTTTTTTTGTCTGTGGTAAAACGAGTGAGACTTGTCTTACGATATAGCTTGGGTTCTTAGTCAGTGTGACTGTGCACCCAGGTGATATTTGGCAACTGTAGATTTGCAACTGGCATCTAGTATTCAGAAACTACAGCTATTCTAAACACTCTCCAGTATATAGGACAAACCTCTAAGACAAAACAGTGCTCCAGCCCAAAAATTCAGTGGTACTGAGGTTGTGAAACCCTGTTCTAGAGAAGTAAGATCATTGAAGAAAAGGGGACTTAGTTATTATTTAATGTAGTTGGTACATTGCATATATAAATATGAAGTATAAATCATAAGCCAATATAATCACTGAGATTTTCTTAGTGAATTGAGAAAACACTGAAACAGTTTCTGAGAAGGGTTATGTTTCATCATATGTATATTAGGATGATTTTTAGTGTTTTGAAGGATTTGGATCATGTCTTTAATTTTTTTAAAAATTATTTCAGGAACCTTGGGTGCAATTTACTCACGGAACTGAGCTTTGGAACATTTCAAGCATGGCATGGAATGCAGTTTTTACAGCAGTTGTAAGTAGGCAAAAGAGTCATAGATCCCCCCCACTCCCACAATTAAGAGTCCAACAAGAACACCAAGTCACACAACCATAACATATGTGCAGAGGACTAGCTCAGATCCACACAGGATCTGTTCTTGTTCTTTCAGTCTCTGGGATCCCCTATGAGCCCTGCTTAGTTGATTCTGTGGGCTGTGTTCTTGTGGTATCCTCAACTTATCTGGCCTCTGCTGTCCTCCCCTCCCCCTTTTGTGGGGGTTCCCCTGGGTCTACATAGTGTTTGGCTGTGGTTCTCTGCAATTGCTCCCATCAGTTGCTGGATGGCTCTTCTCTGATAACATCTGGGCTAGGCACTGATCTGTGAGTATAGCAAAATTTCATTAGTAATTTGTGGCCGTCCAGCGGCTTATAGTTGAGCAGGGCTCACCCTATAGGAGGGCTGGAAATGAAAAGGGTGGGGAATGAGAGAAACATGGAGCCAAGACAAGGTTCTGATCAAGGCTCAAAGTTAAATATTCAGCACAGCGTGTATATATAGGGAAAAAAGACAAAATCCATCACCAGAACAGCAATGCAGGGTAGCAACAGCACAGCAGCTAATCTGACAAGTTTCCATATCTTGTCAGCTCATTATTTCCAGTACATCAAAGCTTCCAGCTGCAGCCAAAGCAGTGTCTCTTTTCAGGCTGATAAATGTCAGGTTGACTTGACAGGTTGAACCTGGCGTTCAAGGTCTGTATATCCTGCCTATTATGGCAGTTATTCAAGGTCTGCTTATCCAAGGTCTGTTCAGCCTGACTGGAAAATGTTCAAGGTCTGCTTGAACAGTAATTATTTCACAGTAATTATGTCATTGAATATTTTTCCCAAGTCATGTTTGCTTCTATCCTGGGTCTCTAGGCTGTCTTGCCTCTGGTTCCTAGCCATTAATCATCGTCAGGTGTGGGTTCCCTCTAATGGCATGGACCTCAAATTAGACCAGTCATGGGAGTTGTCCTGTCCCACAAGTTCTGCACCATTGTCTCAGAACATCTTGCATGTGGGATTGAAGCATCATTATTTGGCCTTTCTGCTTTTTAAACTTATTACAGTTGGTGGGTTGTATCAAAAGTATTCTGTGCTTTTTGACTAATTTCTTATTAGTGAGTATATACCATGCATATCCTTTTGGGTCTTGGATGCCTCACTCAGGAGGATATTTTCTAGTTCCATCAATTTGCCTGCAAAATTCATGATGTGCTAATTTTTAATAGCTAAAAGGTATTCCATTGTGTAAATTAACCACATTTTCTGTATCCATTCTTTGATTGCGGGACAAGACCACATGGTATCAGTACAGAGATAGACAGGCAGATCAATGAAATAGAATGGAAGACCCAGAAATAAACCCACACACCCATGGACACTTGATCTTTGACAAAGAATCCAAAAACATACAGTGGAAAAGAAAAAGTATCTTTAATAAATGGTGCTGGTCTAATTGGAGGTCTGTAAGTAGAAGAATGAAAATAGATCCATATTTATCACCTTGCACAAAGCTCAATTCCAAATGGATCAAGGACCTCAACATAAAACCAGAGAGATACACTGAATCTAATAGAAGAGAAAGTGGGAAAGAGCCTGGAACTCATTGGCACAAGGGGAAATTTCCTGAACAGAACACCAATGGCTCAGGCGCTAAGATCAACAATTGATAAATGGGACCTCATGAAACCAAAAAGCTTCTGTAAGGCAAAAGACACCATCAACAGGACAAATCAGCAACCTACTGATTGGGAATAAAATCTTCACTAACCCTATATCTGATAGAGGGTTAATATCTAAAATATATAAAGAACTCAATAAGTTAACTTCCTAAAACCCAATAATATAATTAAAAAAAATGGAATACAAAGCTAAATAGAGAATTCTCAACAGAAAAAAAAATTCAAATGGTCAAGAAGTGCCTAAAGAAATGTTCAACATCCTTAGTTATCAGGGAAATGCAAATCAAAATCACCCTGGATTCCACCTTACACCAATCAAAATGGCTAAGATCAAAAACTCAAGTGACAGCAGATGCTAGTGAGGATGTGAAGAAAGAGGAACACTCCTCCATTGCTGGTGGGATTGCAAAACAACCACGTTGGAAATCAATTTTGTGGTTCCACAGAAAATTGGAAATAGTTCTACTTGAAGACCCAGTTATACCATTCTTGGGAATATACCCAAAAGATGCTTCACCGTGCCACAGGTCGTGTGTTTCACTATATAGCAGCCTTATTTGTAACAGCTAGAGTCAGGCATGAACTTCTTTAGGTTAGGAATGTTTTTATGATTTTGTTGAAAATATTTTCTGGGTCCTTAAGTTGGATTTCTTCTTTCCCCTCCTCTTCCTCCTTCCTTCTCCTTCCTCATCCTTCCTCCTCTTCCTCCTCTTCCTCCTCCTCCTTTGCCTGATTTTCTTAGGTTTGATCTATTCATAGTTTCCCAGATTTCCTGGATGTTTATTGTCAGAAACGTTTTAGATTTGACATTTTCTTTGACCAATGAATCTACTTCTGCTATAATTTCTTCAATGCCTGAGTCTCTCTTCCATCTCTTGTATTCTGTTGGAGATGCTTGCGTCTATAATTCCTCTTCACTTACCTACATTTTCCATTTCCAGAATTTGCTCAGTTTGTTTTTTCTTTATTGCTTCCATTTCCATTTTCA